>NC_088353.1:27677500-28277500 GCF_036884655.1 Musa acuminata AAA Group | reverse complement strand
TGCTTCAGACTTCGTTATTGGGGGAGTACTCATGCAGGAGGGTCATCCGGTGGCCTATGAGAGCCGCAAACTCAACGAGACCGAGCGGCGATATCCGGTGCATGAGAAGGAGATGACAGCGGTGATCCGCTTTCTACGAGTTTGATGACACTACCTTCTTGGATCGCGATTTGTACTAAGGACAGACAACATTGCTTTGAGCTATTTCCAAACTTAGAAGAAACTCTCCCCAAAGCAGGCACGATGGCAGGACTTCCTGGCTGAGTTTGATATGGCAATGGAGTATAAGCCCGGAAAGGCGAATGTCGTGGTCGATGCATTGAGTCGGAAAGTGGAGCGTGTGAATGTCGTACAATTGGAGGGCAAAGGCCAAGCAAGTCAATTGCACTCCACTTCCTTTCCAGGATCAAGGATGGACTGCACAGTGATCTCCAGGCAGAAGTCCTGATACAGCTCATTAAAGAAGGCAAGGCACGACGGTTTTGGGTCCAGGAGGGACTCGTTTACACCAAAGGGAATAGAGTCTATGTTCCTCGAGTGGACAATCTGAGATGTGAACTATTAAGAGAGTGTCACGATTCCCTTTGGGCTGGACACCCAGGCATTCATAGGACCTTGGCTCTCGTGGAGAGGGCCTTCTATTGGTCGAATATGGGGACTGACGTGGAGGAATATGCTCGAACGTGTCTCATTTGCCAACAAGACAAGGTGGAGCAACGGAAACTGGTGGGACTTTTGGAGTCGTTGCCCATACTAAAAAGGTCGTGGGAGAGCATTTCCTTGGACTTCATATTAAGCTTGCCCGTAGTATGGAGACTCGGATCGATACTCGTGGTGGTCGATCGATTTTCTAAGTATGCAACTTTCATTGCTGCTCCTCTACACTGTTCAGCAGAAGAGGCAGCCAAGCTGATGATGAAGGATGTGGTGAAGTATTGGGGAGTCCCGCACAATATCATCAGTGATCGAGATGCTCGGTTCTTGGGACGATTCTAGACCGAGCTATTCAAATTGTTGGGGTCGAAGTTATACTTCTCCACAAGCCTTCACCCCCAAACGGATGGCCAGACTGAAAGGATAAACTCGCTCCTAGAGCAATATCTTCAGCACTAAGTGAGTGCCAACCAACGAGGTTGGGTGAACTTGTTGGACATTGCCTAATTCTCCTACAACTTGCAGCGGAGCTCTGCGTCCAACAAGAGCCCCTTCGAGATCATTACAGGGCAACAACCGTCAACTCCTCATACCATGGTAATTGGGTATACTGGGAGTAGTCCATCAGCATACCACTTTGTAAGGGAGTGGCACCGAAATGCAGATATTGCGCGGGCTTACTTGGAGAAGGCGGTAAAAAGAATGAAGAAGTGGGCAGACTTGGGAAGGCGACCGCAAGAGTTCAAGATCGGCGATTTGGTGTTGGTCAAGCTCCAACCAGCATCACTCCAATTCTTTAGGAATAAAGTACATAAAGGATTGGTGCGCAAGTATGAAGGGCCCTTCCCAATTATCAGCAGGGTGGGCAACGTCTCCTACAAGTTGCAGCTGCCGGCGTGGTTCAAAATTCACAATGTTCTTCACGCCAGCAACTTGAAAGCCTACCACTCGGATCCGTAAGATACTTCCCGAAGTGTTCCAACTCGGCTACCCCCCACCATAGCCTCCTACGAGAAGCGAGTTGAAACTATTTTAGCGGACCGCTAGATAAAGCTACCCACTGGAGCTGAGCAAACCGAGTACTTGGTGAAGTGGCGAAAGCTTCCCCGAATTGAAGCCAGTTGGGAGCCTGAAGACGCCCTACGACATGAAGAAGCAATCATCAACAACTAGTTAACAAGCGTCGACGAGGGCGTCGATAGTTTGAGTAGGGGAGAATGTCACGAACAATCGTCGCGCACCCGCAACAACTACGTTCAACGAACCGTTCGTCGTTCTAATCTACATGTACAGCTGTTTGGTAGCATGTTTTGGCTTGGTTTTAAGTCATTTTGCTTGTAAAAATGTATGTTCGAACAAGTTGCAATACTACAGTGCGACCGCTAACCGAACCGAGCAAAACAGCCCCAAAACAGCTCCGTTTTTGTGTGCCACGGGCTGATTTCTGCAGCCCGCTATTGCACGCGAAACGTCGGCCATCTCAGCACCCTGGAACCCCCCAGGTGGCACAGGGCTGGATGGGGCTTCGGTATAGTGTCGGGCGTTGAACAACCTTTTGTAAGTTCGCACGTTACCTTGACGGGAACTTGTTATCGCTCCCGGCACCCGGTGAGCAGCTATTTGTGGACTTGCAGCTATTTGTTCAACCCTCTAAAATCCTTGTTTTCCTCCTCTCCCTCTTTTCTCTTGTGCACGCAAGGTGCTCGTTGAATTGCTTGTAAAGCTTCCCCTTTTCGCGAGACGTCGGGACTTGTCTGTCGCTCGATCTTTGAACTAATCAACATTCTCTTTTACAGGTCCTTCGGGACTTGCGAGAGGTTACAAGTGGGCTGATCTTTGCGGACGCAAATCGCAAGGGCGAAGCGCGACTTAGGCAACACAAGCTAAGTTTGCGTCTTTGCCGCAAGGGTGCCTCGCGACTTAGGCAACACAAGCTAAGTTCGCGTCTTGGCCGCAAGGGTGCCTCACGCCTTAGGCAATTCCAGCTAAGGCCGTGATAGAGCGGTAACGGTCAAAAATTTGACTGTTACTACTCGATACAGCTACGTATCATCCGATACGGGGCTATATCAAGTGTTCCGCCTAGTAGCGAGCAGTCCACATACCGGTCTGTTGGCGGACCGGTACATATTGCCTGGTACGGGCGGTACGAATCAAATCCTTGGTTTTTTCTATCCTAATCTCCCTTATTTAAATTCCATCCTTACTAGGACATTAAATATGGCCTAGTGTCCTTTGTGGTCCCATTGGTAGTAAATCTGTATGATCTGTATACTTCAAGTTAACCAAGGGTAACAGTTCCTTAGATTGCAAATATGGTGCATTACTCAAGTTGACGAATTTGTAAGGATGCTCTGATTTTTTTTTTTCTTTTGCATGACCTACACGACTAATGAGTGACTAAGATGGGGTGGTACTGCTAATGTGGTCCAAAAGACACAAGTCATCTCATTGTTGGCTAATTTGTTCAACTATGCAGATTCTTCATTTTCTTTAGTGAGGCTTGAGGTATCATGTTACTACATATTTTACCACTTAGTTCAAATCACTAGTCCATTATTTATTCTTTTCTGAATGGCCATTGATCTGTCATGTTCTATCATGTTACTGCACGTGACAGGACCTCATCCATTGCTGAGTTCTTTATGATCTGCTGGTCCAAACTTATACTCTTTGTTCAATAATTATGATAATAGAAAACAGTGCTGTGATTGTCAGCTTGAGTTGGTAAAATCGTAGCTATTGGCTCTTCAATAGGTTAATCAGGTTAGCCAGCATATCATTTCTACCAAATAGCTGGTGAACAAAAGAAATTACATCTGACATATATCAACTGTTAGATTATCTCAGGTATGTCTCAAACAACACAAAAGGGATTGCCTAATAAGTGCTGCTGTTAATACTTAGATAATGACTTAAGTTGCCATTGGCGGATGTGATATGCATCAGGGGGGCTGTTCCTTTCCTCTGTTTCTGCTTAAACTGTTCTATCATTGTCTTGCTTTGTGGATGAGTTCCTATGTCCTTAAACATATTTCTTTTTGTTTTCTTTTCCATCAGTTCTTCCCTTTCTTTTGCTCTTTAAAATTAGTACCATATGATATGTCAATTTCTTCTCTTATTAGCAAATTGTGTCTGCCTTTTTCTTTTGCTAGGAGGTCAATAGAAAATGTGTGTATAACAGAAAACTGTTGGATCACAATGTTTGTGAGGTCAACCAATTAGAGGCCAAACCAAAGTGATATTTTGGGTGGTGGGCTCGACCTTAGCTTCTCTTGTACCCCCATTGTTTACCATTTTGTGTCCATATTCTAAAATGGCTTCTTTCCCATTGGTAAAAAAGGCTACCTTTTTTTTTAAGATGACGGCAAAGCAATAGTGATAGTAGAGGAGAAGCAACGACAGCAAGGTGGTGGCATCTTACATGATGGCGAAGTAGCAGTGGTAGTAGAGGCAAAGCGGTGACCATGAGGCGGCGATACCTTGCACGATGTGTTCGCAAGCCCTAATCTTTTTTTTTTATGCTGATTTGGACATAGGCCCCACCATTTCTTTGAATATTTTATTAATTTAACTGGACTATCTAGTACAAGGTTGTCCATGTATCGATCCCTTGTTGAACCGGTATGTATTGCCCATACTGAGCGATATACTGCAGCACGGCAAACCCTGATCAACGTTACCTTTTGTTTTCTCTTTTTCTATCCATTGTTTCTAGCATTTTTTCCTATCAGTCTAGGAGATCAATTCTTATAAAATGGAACTCGACTGTGGGTTTCTCTTGTCTTAGTAACAAGTAACAACTCCACAATCTGTTTTCTGAGGCTTAAAAAAATCTCTGTAAATCTAATATGTTAATTCAGTTTGGTAAACTTTTAGAAATGAGTAGTCTAGAATTACAAGTTATGAATCTAACTTGTCACACAAAAGGACATATGATATATTTACTTCAACACTTTACCAACTCTAAGATGTTGGTAGCTCTAGTTATCAAAGATTACTTCAACACTTATGCCTAGTTTCTTTAATTATGTTTTATTACAAATAACAACTGCCTGGCCTTCCCTTTTCTGGATCTGAAGTGCTACAGTTGACCCCTTTATTTGTAGTCTAGAGTCTCTACAATATAGCATCTATCTGGTCTCACTTGATTGTTTAGTAAGAACATAAAAGATGAATTAATATATTGCTCCTGAACGCCTAGGTCTATGGCAATCTATTTTCCTTTCTGTCATCCTCCTATCTTCATTTTGTATCTCAAATATCTCTTAACTTGTTGAGAAGGCAATCATCTTATTGCTTCATGGGTGGAAGTTATAGAAGTTTGATGGATCATCGGAGTCCATAAATACCATAGCTTCAGGTCATGGCTTCCATAATTAGTTTCGTTTGGTTCGTATGGGATATTTGGAATTAGTCACATCCAATTCCGTTTCCCAGTTCTTTTGTTCTTCCTTTCTATAAATATCAATTTCAGTCCATGTGAATATGTTATGCTATTGCCATGTTGTTAAATTGAACTATCATGTTATGCGCTTAGAGTAGGTTAGAGTTAGTGGATAAATTATGAAAATTTTGTTTAGTCATCTAGGACTTATGGTTTTTTACGGTCTTAATGGCGGTAAAAAATCCATGTAACCAGCCTCAAATAATTGGAATATATGATTTTGTTATTGTTATTGTTGTTGTCGTTGTTCAGTCACTTAGGCCTCTACTCAATTCACTTTGATGTATACATTCAAAGGTAATCGTTTTTTTGTCTTTAATTTCAGGCTTTGCAACTCAGACAAGAGTCAAATTCTCATTATGGATTCTACAAAGGGCAGAGATGCCAAATGTGCCTTCATTCAGATTCTCTACAGAAAGTAATGGAGCAATTGGCTAATCCTGGTATTGAACCACATAAAAAGTTAAAAACATCACTTTCCCTATTGAATATTATGCTTTGAGTTTTACCTAATGAAATTTTTTAGGGGTTCGACGCCTTTTTGTTGTCGAAGCTGGAAGCAACCGTGTGGAAGGCATCATTTCATTGAGTGATGTATTCAGGTTCTTCTTCAGCTTGGCTTAAGTGTCACGAAGCAATCGATCATTCAACTTTCTGTCAATGTGTTCAAACCACTACCTTCAGAAAGGCAAATGAAATTATTTTTGTTCAAATGGTTTTTCTATTTTAATTTCGAATGTGTCAGCTAACTTGGTTAAAACTTCGATAGTTTATCGAAAAGTCATGGGCTCGAATCTGATCTTTATCATTTATCCTTTGAAAAAAAAAAAATCAATGGGCTATAATGGTTCAGAGTCGTGTCTTTAAGAAAGGTCATGACAAGATCTCTAAATTAGAGGGAAAGGTTTTGAACTCAGTTAGGAAAATTATTCTCTATTTAGTAGTCTAGTGCTAATGACTTGGGTAGAGTACTACCCTATAGTGATCATTAAGCTGATGGGTCAGCATTATGATGGAAAGATAGTTATATACTTGATAAGCTGTATTCAACAACTTAATCCTGTGTTGGAACATACCAGTGAAGAAAAAGGATTGTTTACAATGTTCCGTGGTCTTCCTAGAATGCAACGGTGGTTCAGACTCTAATGAAACAGCATTCGGGAGTATTTAATCGTACTTTTGATCTCATCTTTGACAATTAATGGTTGAGAAGGGCATCAAGTTTGCTTATTATATAGAGGAAAATTTTATTTTTTAAACTGTGATGGTCCTGTCGTGTTGCTTGTCAGTCCAATTTAAGCTGGACTTCTGCAATGGAACTTCCAATCAGTTGTTCATACATGTGTTCGCAATGTATTCATAGAATGCAACCTTGATGATCTCTCTCTCTCTCTCTCTCTCTCTCTCTCTCTTATTAATTCCTAGATCTTAATGTTTGCCTAACCTGTTGGAATCATCCTGCCCATCTGGTCACCTACGTCACTGGTCCCACGCCGGTCTCTAAGCCACACGCAGTGAGCCCGAGCCAAACTGTGCTGGGCCAAGCTATGGGCCAGGATTTAAGCTCAACCCGAGTTGCACTACCGTGCAGGCTGATTGGGTTCGGTTAGCATGATCCGATCAATATAAAAATATCAATAAAATATAAAATTTTAGGAATCAGATTAGATGATTAAGAACTGAAATATAATTTTTGCAATTAAAAAATATAATTTTATGAATTAAAGTATTAATAAACTATGTTTTATGAATTTAAAAATTCAATAAATAAATGAATATTTCAGATAAAATCATATGAATAAATTTCATGTCAGAGAGGATACATATAATTCAAATTTGATTTAAATTTATGTTTCTAAACAGTTAACAAATCATAGATTTTGTATATTTAAATCTAAAAATAACAAATAATAAATCTAAAGTTTCAGAAAATTTACAGTTTATCTAAATCAGATCATATAACTTCTAAATGTTAAACTATAAAATTTATATGATAACTAAAAACCGATGAGAATCAGAGAACTTACCTCCATTTTGGATCGATTCAACCTTGTTCTTGAAATATTTAAATGAATGAAAATACTAGGTGACTTCCTACTCAAGGCATAAACTACAACGATGGCTTTGCTATGGTGATAATTAATATTCAAATCATATTTTTTTTAAGAAATCATCCACATACCTTGTCTTATATTTAATTTTTTTTTGTCAAGATGTATTTAAGGCTCCTATGAAAATCTCAAAAAACTATCTATAAAAATAATATCTCTATTTTTAATGAAAAAAGTAATAGTTGCTAATTTTAAATCATTTGTGGGATAATTATTTTTGTGTGCTTTTAATTGTTTAGATGCATTTTCTACTAATATCTAATTTTGTGTTAAACATACATTTAACATTACTAAATGTCACAAATCCTTGTCCTATAGGAATCACTGAAACAAAGACACTAGTTAATCTCTGTTTTCATTCCTCAAAACTCCATCGACATTTATCATCTCAAATAAACTTTTTTTTCTTTGTGTCAATCTAGTATAGGGAGCTACTATATTTGAAGATCCTTCGTTAAATCTTCTATAATAACCAACTAATCTAATAAAGCTCATGATATCTCAATCTTTTGAGGGATGCTAATTTATTTAGTATTAATAGAAATGCCTACACTGGATAAGCACATATTTAAAAAACATATCCTTGTGGAGTCAGAAGTTACACTTGCTCAACTTGACATAATTCTAAGACTTCAATGGTCTTTTAGATTTAGAGTAACTCACGGTCTACTATGCTAACGTCGATTGTTTCTCAAAGGTGGTTACCTTTTCACTCCCTTGATTAGTTGCCTTTTTAAGTTCACTAGAATCTAATAGAGCTTCCTCCTCTTTTCTCGACACCAGATGCTTAGAGATGGTTGACGAAAGATTATAAAGATTTTTAGCTTATATTTCAAAAAATATTTATGAAGCTTGGGTAGGAAGATATCTTTATGGTGAGAGACTTTACATGTCTTTTATGAGAATTTTCTTGAATGGCCTTATAATTGAAAAATCAAGTTCACTATTTATTTTCACCATCACACTGTATCTATTTCTAAATTTCCATATAAAACGGCTCCAATTGAACTAGAGGAGTTAAAAGAGGCAACGGAAAGAACTATTAGATAATGATTTTATTCGACCAAATGCATATCTATCGGTTATCCTTATTTTAATTGTGAAGAGGAAATATGAATAACAAATATCCTCATAAACAAATATGGTGAGATGAGATTAAATATTAATTATAGATAATTCAACTAAGTGATCAGCAAAAATAAATATCCTACATAGATGATTTATTTGAAAAATTTTAAAGTTTTCAAGTATATTGGATGATTGATTTGATATTTAGATATCATTCATTGAAAAATAAGAGAAGGAGATATATAGAAGACTATCTTTAGAACAAGAAATAGTTAATAAGAAACTTTCTTGGTGATATCTTTTGGTTTAACTAATGCACTAATTATTTTTATGGGTCTTGTGAACTGAATATTCTATCATTCGATAACTTTGTGATTGTATTAATTGATAACAAAATATTCTAGGAGTAGATGGAACATGAGCTTTTAAAAATAAGGCAGAAGAAAATTGAAGCTATAATGAATTTTAAGAAATTTTTTATCCAAAAATACCCCTCATAATTTAAAAAATTTCCTACATGTCTTTGATTTCAAAAAATATTAATTAATTAAAAATTTTAATTGATTATTATTATTATTATCTAGTAGTCCTACATGATGATGTGTACATGTGATGTATGATATGTGGACGGATGATCATGGACCGTGTGATGTGTGTACGTGTGATTATTATTATTGGGGCCTGCGAGTCTTTATTTTATTTCTCGTTTATTGTTAGACCTGCGTGCCTATGATTAAGTTATAATCACACGAGGAGGCACAGAGGGAGCGTGGAAGCGATAGCGGGACTCACGATGTCGAGACGGACGATCGCGATGCATTGAGATGTGTCGTCGAGATGCCGACAAAACCGACGAGGACGAAATGAACGATCATAAGGCATGGAGATGCATCGCTGCACACATAGACCTTGATGTAAGTGATTAGGCTCACTGGCTCGGGCTTGATCACATTAGGTCATGGTCTATGATCATCTAGTGTGATTGCTTATACACTTACTAGATATGTATATATTTGCATGCGATGTAGATATATATTAAATATGTATGTGTTTGACATATCATATTAAGAGACCAAATCAAAGAAACCCCTTTCTCGACAATATTAAGTTGGTAAACGTGAGGCAATTAGATTGACCCACCTTGTCACATCCTGGATTTTTTTTTTTCCATATATTTTCACACAGGCCAAATAAATAAACATCACTTTATTCATCATCTATAGCCATTTATTACAATTCATTTATTCATCAAATTACAAATAGAAGAGTTAACTTCAAGAGTCATCCAAGTAGCTCTACCTAGCAGTAGAGGAAAGTTCGCTCTCCATTGGAATCTGATTTAGTACTAGAAGGAGGCTGCTCTGAAAATCAAAAACAAAGAAAATTCAGTAATGCTGAGTAGGAACCCCAAAAGTCAAATCAAAATAAATACATGATCAAAATTCAATCAATCATCCCATTGGCGTATATCAAATACCCGAAGGAGCACTCCTCCAACAGCGGATGGAGAGGCTTTATCCTACGGGATGAGTTTGTGTTCTCCCAACAGCGAATGGAGGCAAACTCATATCACAATCCCAACAGCGGATGGAGTGGTGTCCCACACCCGCCAAAGTGGGGACACGTTCCTCCCAACAGCGGATGGAGGAACCGTCCAGCCGCCACGTCTGACGGCCCGCTAATCCCCGAAGGGAATCGCCCTACCTGCTCTCGGCAGGAATATAGTCTCACACTGGTCATATCCATTTCTGGATGAAATAACATATTTAAAACATCTCTTTCAAAAATCATCAATATCAAATAATATAAATTAACCCTCAATTGACTTGAACTCTAGTTTAATCGATTCAATTGAACTCGATTTACTAGAGCCTAACTGAACTGATCTCTAATCCTTATTTAACTGGTCTGGAACCACCCTAGACTAGTATAATTTAGACTAGATTAAGTTCAATTTAGGTTAAACTAACTTGAATAAGTCAATCAATTCGGAATCACCCTGAATTGATCTAGACTAATCAAGTCTAATTTAATTCAATCAATATTTAGGCTCAAGTTCAACAATAATATTGGGCTAGATTGAGCCAATCCATCTACTAGTCATGTGCATTATACATGATTGAGCATGCATTACATAAAACTGGCCCAGCCCTGGCCCATGGACTAGTCATAGCATATACCCATTAACAACATATATGAAAACATAATAATGCATTAAAAGATAGATGAGGAGAAAAGCTTTAATACAAAGAAATAACATTCTCAATTTAACTAGAAATCATAAGACATTAAAAGAGGGACTAGGAGATAAGTTTTAACACAAGGAAATAACTTTCTAAATTCAAATAAAAATCATGTTTTCAACACATAAAATTTTAACATATTCTAGTCATATTTTAAATCATTCAAAATAATATATTTTAAATTTCAGATCAAAGAATATCAAAAAAGAGATTTTAGATAACATATTCTAGTTTAACAAGATTTTAATCCAGATAAGATTAAAGATAAACTGTAATACAGAAAATATATCATATAAAACATATACATTTTTAACATATTTAATTCTACAATAAAAACCTTAATCATGGGTCAAAGAATATTATGAAAACTTTAACTGATTATTTTAATATAAAATTTTTGACATTTAAAGAATTGATACATATTTTTCAAACTATAAAACTTTCAACATTTAAAGAATCAAAATAAAAGCTAAAACTTTTAAGAAAGGTAGGGAAACCTACCTCTTATCAATAGGGTGTAACTCCTCGTTCTCTCGTCAACAGGGTGTAACTCCTCGTTCCTCCCGCTGCCAGACTCGACTAGGTGAGGAACGAAGGAGAGAAATCCCTCCCTTTAAATAGGAGGAGGTGAGCCTCTATTAAGGGAAATAAATTTTAATTTTCATATTTATTTAATATAAATTATTTTCATTTAATATACTAACAAATATGATATCATCATATTTGGAATACTTACTAATTATTTCCTTAATTCATATCAACAAACAAGGAAGTAGATTAAGATTTCCTTAAATTATAATAACAAGTAAGGAAAGAAAATCAATTCCTAACTTAAATATTTGATGTGATTACACACCTGGCATTCCATCGTTATAGGTAGGGACCAATTCTCGATGTAGGTTGTGTTAGGATCAAGAGCACTAAGAGGGGGGGGGGTGAATTAGTGCAGCGGAAATCTTATAATAATTTAAGAACCAAAAGCTGCGTTCGTTCAAAAACTATTATGATGCAAAAGCAAATTCTCAGTTTGTATCTAAGTGCAGTTTGCGTCTAAGCGCAGATTGCGTTTAAGCGCAGTTTTGCGTCTAAGCGCAGTTTTGCGTCTAAGCGCAGTTTTGCGTCTAAACTCAGATTTACGTCTAAATGCAGATTTACGTCTAAACGCAGATTTACGTCTAAACGCAGTTTTACGTCTAAACGCAGTTTTACGTCTAAACGCAGTTTTACGTCTAAACGCAGATTTACGTCTAAACGCAGTTTTACGTCTAAACGCAGTTTTACGTCTAAACGCAGATTTACGTCTAAACGCAGTTTTACGTCTAGACGCAGATTTACGTCTAAACTTTGAAACTCGTTTGTATATTCGCAGAAGGTAGTATGCAGTTGAAATCAAGACGTAAACGTAAACTGAAATCTGATGATTGAGCGAAGAAAGCCGATTTACGTCCGAATGCAGTTTTACGTCTAAATGTTGAAACTCGTTCGTAAAATCGTAGAGGACAGATTGCAGTTATTAATAGGATTAAAATGTAAGCGTAAACTGCAAGGAAGCTCGTTCGTAAAAGCGCGGAAAACAGTTCTGCAGAATCAAACGTAAACGTAAACTGTAATGTATGAAAGTACGAGTTTACGTCTGAATCCAGATTTGGAAGAACAGCACTTAGAACTTGTTCGTGAAAGCGCAGAGAGCAGTAGTGATGAGGGAGGTTTGCAGTAATGATAAAGTGCTCGAAATTAAACGCAAACCAGAGATTTAGAGTGGTTCGGTCAGCCTTGACCTACTCCACTTTTGGCTTCCTCCACCGATGAGGTTGCCGACGTCAACTAGGTGCCTTCCTTCAATGGGCGAAGGCCAAACTTCCCTCTTACAGTTTCTCTCCTTTTGACAGGCTTAGGAGACAACCTTTACAGATGTTTTCTCTCCTCTCTTTTCAACTCAAACTTGAAGAACAGAAGGAGGAGGAAAACTAGCAGTTTTGAGCTCTAAGAACCACTGAAAAGATCAAGATTTCGGGTCAGTTCTTGCTCTTTCAGTGCTGAATGGGTGGGGTATTTATAGGCCCTAACCCAATTCAAAATTCGAGCTCAAAACGATCAAATCGATCAAATCCCAGAATTCTGGGATCAGGCGGTTGCACCTCTCGACTGGAGAGGTGGCACCGCCTGGCAGAGCTCGAAGACTGAGCTCTGCCGATTGCTTCTCTCTGCCAGAGCTCGAAGACTGAGCTCGATGGTTGCATCACCTGGCAGAGCTCGAAGACTGAGCTTGGTGATTGCATCACCTGGCAGAGCTCGAAACTGAGTTCGGTGGTTGCATCACCTGGCAGAGCTCCAAGCTGAGCTCAGGCTGATCCACCTCTCTGCCAGAGCTCGAAGACTGAGCTTGGTGAATGCATCACCTGGCAAAGCTCGAGACTGAGCTCAGGCTGATGCACCACTCTGCCAGAGCTCGAAGACTGAGCTCGGTGGTTGCATCGCCTGGCAGAGCTCGGAACTTGAGCTCTGGCGGTGCAACCTCTTGGCTGGAGCGGTTGCACCTCCCAACCCCACAGCCCAGGCGGTTGCACCTCCTGGCTGGGGCGGTTGCACCTCCCAACCTCGCAGCCCTGGCGGTGGCACCTCCAGGCTGGAGAGGTTGCACCTCTCAACCCTGGCGGTGGCACCTCCAGGCTGGAGAGGTGGCACCTCTTCACTATTCCAGCTCACTTGGTTTGGCTCCAAACTTGGTCCAAACCAGTCCGAACTTGGGCCTAATTGGCCCCTACTTGGGTTATAGGATTAACACCTAATCCTAACCCTAATTAACGTGCTAACTATGAATTTAAAGACATTTTCTAAGCTATTACAAAGTCCGCAAGTCAAGACTTCTTCTAGCGAGCTTCCGGCAAACTTCCGGCGGTCTTCCGATGAACTCTCGGAAACCATTCTGCGGACTCCCGGCAAGCTCCTAGACTTCACGATTTGTTCTTAGCGAGTTCCAACGAGCTTCTTCGGCAAGCTCCGATCTTTCTCGGCGAGCTTCGCGAACTCCCAACGAATCTTCGGACTTCCGTCGAACTCTCGAACTCGCAACAAATCCTTCGCGCTTGACTCCGACACTTTGTTTCGCTTTATGTCTTCATCGTTATCATAGTTAATCCTGCACAACAAAACAACACTTCAATCGAGACAATTAATCCTAAGCAATTAACCAAGTTGTCCGACATGTCATTGGTCCCTCGACGCTTCGTCCGATTCTTCGGCGCATCGTCCTCTCGTGCAGCCTATTGCCCAATCGGCCAGTTGACTCCGCAACTCCGATATCCTTGGCACAATACCCGCTCTTCTTGGCCCGATGCCCGAGTCCACGGCCCGAAGCCTTCTGTCGATACGTCGACCGATCCACCGGCCCGACGTCCAATCTTCTGACATGTTCCTTCGGCACAACATGATTTTCCTGCTTTAATTGTCTCATCCTGATCGAAGCATCCTGCGTTACTCAAAACGCAGATTAAATCATAAACATATATCAAGTAGTTTCATCATCAAAATACGAGATTCAACAATCTCCCCCTTTTTGATGATGACAACCACTTGATGACGGAGTTAAACTTAACTCCCGGAGTTTAAACAAACTCCCCCTATCAATATGCCATATTGATAGAACCTTGAATTCAAACTGAATTCAAGTCATTGCAATATTCATCATGAATACTTGCAACACGTCAACATGAACTTATGCATAAACTTATGCATCACATGTCATGTTATCAACATACTTCTCCCCCTTTGTCATCAACAAAAAGGAGAAGTACTACAATCAAGTGTTTGTGATATAGGTTCTTCTCTTTGCATGAAAAACATAGTATCAAGTTTTATCATCATGCAATCTTGGAGCTAGAAGATTTAGCAAGTGTTACATCATGCTTAGAACATTCATGCTATCAAGTTTTAGATATGCAAGTTTTATAGCATATAAGATAGCACTTTTGGTAATGTTTAAGATAGCAAGTTCTACATCATGCAAGCTAGCAAATTAGAGATGTTCAAGAAGGCAACTCTTGCTTCTTGAAAATTTTGCTCACTTTGCTAGATGCGCAAGTTAGCATTTTTGCCTCTTGAGATAGGCAAGATAGCACATTTGCTTCTTTTGAGATAGCAACTTTTTGCTTCTCTTTAGACCAACAAGCTAGCAATTTTTACGATATACAAGTTTCACAATATATAAGCTAGCAAAAATTTCGAAAGCAAATCCAAGATAAATTTCTTGTGTAAGCTCATGATTCTTGCTTCCTATTACAATGTGCAAATTGCAAGTTTTGCTTCTTGAGATATTCAAGATAGTGATGTTCAAGAAGACAATTTTTCTTCTTGAAATAAGCAAGTTAGCAATCTTTGCTTCTTAAAATAGGTAAGCTAGCAAATCAAGTTTTTGCATCTTCTTGACTTGTACAAGCTAGCTATCTCCCCCTTTGTCATTGTCAACAAGGGAAAAACCCTTTACATCAATTTCTAAATCATGACAAAGGTAAGTAATCATTCTTATTTGTGCATCATTATAGTTTCAATGCACAAATTCATTAACATTACATTTCAAAAGATTTATGCATGATACTGAAAAATCAATTATCATCATGAGCATATCAAACATGATATTCAAGCATTCATGATATATCATTTTGGCAGCATGATCATAGATATTCAAACGATGGTATCTAGAATTCATTACATCCTATTATGCATGATCATTAACTTCTCATTTGTATTTCATGCATTATTTCATTTCATCTCATAGGGAATATCAAGAAGAGTTATTGGATGATGAGATAAATATTTTATGAATACACAGAATATCATAAGTGTTTCATGTATTCATATTATCACATGAAGCATATTATCATTTTTAAGATTCATAACATGAATAACGTTATTACTATTTCATCAAAATCAGTTTCGAGATTCACATAATATCATGAAATCATTAATCTCGATAAAATGGGAAAAACATTTTCTTTTTAAGTGATTCTTTTAACACATCATAAAAAAGAAAAAAACTCATTCATAATTCAAGTGATTTACAAGATATTATAAATGAATTTATCACTTGTATTTTACCACAATCGAGAACTCTTAGAGATAGAAAATGATTGAAGCATTTAATCTGATTGAAGAATGATTCATATTTAAAGTGTAGCATTTGTCAAATCTGAAATCATCAAGTATAACTTTAATATTTTCATTGCAACATTAAGCAAGGTTTCATTGAACATAATTTTGAATGATTCTTATAAATGCCTAAAACTTCTTTAGTTTTAATTTATGATTGACTTTATAATAGCATGCTCAAATCTTTATTTTTATGTCAAAACCATACATTATATTTAATAAACAAAGACAATGAAAAATATCAAGCCTTCCTGACAAAAGCCATGTATCGTCATTGAAAAACAATATGAAAATCATCAAAATATACATTCTTGCTTCTCAAGCACATAAATAAGATTAATCTCACTAGGTGTAAAATCATTAGATTTCTATCTTGCATTAACATAAGACATGCAATTTTCATTATCATTTTCAAGATTACAAGCATGATCATATTTTTGCATTTTCATGGTTAAATTATTAAAAATATAATTTTCAACAAAATTTAAAAAAGAAAAGTGCATCATGAAAAGCATCATGTAATTTCGAAGTAAATTAGGGGGATTTCGATTACCTCATCATTGTAGGCTGTTAAGGCGTAGTTTGCCGCCTTGCTTTTGTTGACTTTCTCTTCTTCGGAGGAGCTCGATTCATCCCAATTTTTGTTCTTCTTCTTGCGTTTAAAGCAAGTAGTTCCATTCTTTTTGCTTTTTAATTTTCGTTTCATTTTAAGTTCACCATCACTTGAGCTTATGCTCGAGTGGTCTTCAAATGTTCTATGTCCCAAATCCTTCCTGTTCTTTGGAAGGTTGGTTTGTTCATCATTGTCCTCATCACTTGAGTCATCGCTCAAGTGGCATTCATTTGTCCAGAGTTCCAAATCCTTCCTGTTCTTTGGAAGGTGGTTCTCAAGTTCTTCACGTGCATTGCACGTCATTTCATATGTGATCAATGAACCAATTAGTTCTTCAAGTGGAAAATGGTTCAAGTTTTTCGATTCTTGAATAGCAGTTACTTTTGAATCCCAAGTTTTAGAAAGTGAGCGCAAAACTTTGTTAACGAGTTCAAAATCCGAAAAGCTTTTACCAAGTGATTTTAAACCATTGACGACATCCGTAAAACGGGTGTACATGTCAACAACGGTTTCGCTTGGTTTCATATGAAAAAGCTCGAAATCAAGCAGTAGAATATTAACTTTCGAGTCTTTGACTCTACTAGTTCCCTCGTGCGTGATTTCAAGAGTGCGCCAAATATCGAAAGCCGTTTCACACGTAGAAATCCGATTGAACTCATTTTTGTCCAATGCGCAAAATAAGGCATTCATAGCCTTTGCGTTTAAAGAAAAGTTCTTCTTCTCCAAAACCGACCATTCGTTCATCGGTATGGAGGGAAGTTGAAAATCGTTTTCAATGATATTCCATAAATCCAGATTTAGAGAAATTAAGAAAACTCTCATTCGAGTTTTCCAATAAGTGTAGTCCAATCCGTTAAAGAACGGTGGACGAAAGACCGAACAGCCCTCTTGAAAAGTCATTTCTCTCGGGTGTAAATCCGAAATGAGAAATACCCCGCTCTGATACCAATTGTTAGGATCAAGAGCACTAAGAGGGGGGGGGGTGAATTAGTGCAGCGGAAATCTTATAATAATTTAAGAACCAAAAGCTGCGTTCGTTCAAAAACTATTATGATGCAAAAGCAAATTCTCAGTTTGTATCTAAGTGCAGTTTGCGTCTAAGCGCAGATTGCGTTTAAGCGCAGTTTTGCGTCTAAGCGCAGTTTTGCGTCTAAGCGCAGTTTTGCGTCTAAACTCAGATTTACGTCTAAATGCAGATTTACGTCTAAACGCAGATTTACGTCTAAACGCAGTTTTACGTCTAAACGCAGTTTTACGTCTAAACGCAGTTTTACGTCTAAACGCAGATTTACGTCTAAACGCAGTTTTACGTCTAAACGCAGTTTTACGTCTAAACGCAGATTTACGTCTAAACGCAGTTTTACGTCTAGACGCAGATTTACGTCTAAACTTTGAAACTCGTTTGTATATTCGCAGAAGGTAGTATGCAGTTGAAATCAAGACGTAAACGTAAACTGAAATCTGATGATTGAGCGAAGAAAGCCGATTTACGTCCGAATGCAGTTTTACGTCTAAATGTTGAAACTCGTTCGTAAAATCGTAGAGGACAGATTGCAGTTATTAATAGGATTAAAATGTAAGCGTAAACTGCAAGGAAGCTCGTTCGTAAAAGCGCGGAAAACAGTTCTGCAGAATCAAACGTAAACGTAAACTGTAATGTATGAAAGTACGAGTTTACGTCTGAATCCAGATTTGGAAGAACAGCACTTAGAACTTGTTCGTGAAAGCGCAGAGAGCAGTAGTGATGAGGGAGGTTTGCAGTAATGATAAAGTGCTCGAAATTAAACGCAAACCAGAGATTTAGAGTGGTTCGGTCAGCCTTGACCTACTCCACTTTTGGCTTCCTCCACCGATGAGGTTGCCGACGTCAACTAGGTGCCTTCCTTCAATGGGCGAAGGCCAAACTTCCCTCTTACAGTTTCTCTCCTTTTGACAGGCTTAGGAGACAACCTTTACAGATGTTTTCTCTCCTCTCTTTTCAACTCAAACTTGAAGAACAGAAGGAGGAGGAAAACTAGCAGTTTTGAGCTCTAAGAACCACTGAAAAGATCAAGATTTCGGGTCAGTTCTTGCTCTTTCAGTGCTGAATGGGTGGGGTATTTATAGGCCCTAACCCAATTCAAAATTCGAGCTCAAAACGATCAAATCGATCAAATCCCAGAATTCTGGGATCAGGCGGTTGCACCTCTCGACTGGAGAGGTGGCACCGCCTGGCAGAGCTCGAAGACTGAGCTCTGCCGATTGCTTCTCTCTGCCAGAGCTCGAAGACTGAGCTCGATGGTTGCATCACCTGGCAGAGCTCGAAGACTGAGCTTGGTGATTGCATCACCTGGCAGAGCTCGAAACTGAGTTCGGTGGTTGCATCACCTGGCAGAGCTCCAAGCTGAGCTCAGGCTGATCCACCTCTCTGCCAGAGCTCGAAGACTGAGCTTGGTGAATGCATCACCTGGCAAAGCTCGAGACTGAGCTCAGGCTGATGCACCACTCTGCCAGAGCTCGAAGACTGAGCTCGGTGGTTGCATCGCCTGGCAGAGCTCGGAACTTGAGCTCTGGCGGTGCAACCTCTTGGCTGGAGCGGTTGCACCTCCCAACCCCACAGCCCAGGCGGTTGCACCTCCTGGCTGGGGCGGTTGCACCTCCCAACCTCGCAGCCCTGGCGGTGGCACCTCCAGGCTGGAGAGGTTGCACCTCTCAACCCTGGCGGTGGCACCTCCAGGCTGGAGAGGTGGCACCTCTTCACTATTCCAGCTCACTTGGTTTGGCTCCAAACTTGGTCCAAACCAGTCCGAACTTGGGCCTAATTGGCCCCTACTTGGGTTATAGGATTAACACCTAATCCTAACCCTAATTAACGTGCTAACTATGAATTTAAAGACATTTTCTAAGCTATTACAAAGTCCGCAAGTCAAGACTTCTTCTAGCGAGCTTCCGGCAAACTTCCGGCGGTCTTCCGATGAACTCTCGGAAACCATTCTGCGGACTCCCGGCAAGCTCCTAGACTTCACGATTTGTTCTTAGCGAGTTCCAACGAGCTTCTTCGGCAAGCTCCGATCTTTCTCGGCGAGCTTCGCGAACTCCCAACGAATCTTCGGACTTCCGTCGAACTCTCGAACTCGCAACAAATCCTTCGCGCTTGACTCCGACACTTTGTTTCGCTTTATGTCTTCATCGTTATCATAGTTAATCCTGCACAACAAAACAACACTTCAATCGAGACAATTAATCCTAAGCAATTAACCAAGTTGTCCGACATGTCATTGGTCCCTCGACGCTTCGTCCGATTCTTCGGCGCATCGTCCTCTCGTGCAGCCTATTGCCCAATCGGCCAGTTGACTCCGCAACTCCGATATCCTTGGCACAATACCCGCTCTTCTTGGCCCGATGCCCGAGTCCACGGCCCGAAGCCTTCTGTCGATACGTCGACCGATCCACCGGCCCGACGTCCAATCTTCTGACATGTTCCTTCGGCACAACATGATTTTCCTGCTTTAATTGTCTCATCCTGATCGAAGCATCCTGCGTTACTCAAAACGCAGATTAAATCATAAACATATATCAAGTAGTTTCATCATCAAAATACGAGATTCAACAATCTCCCCCTTTTTGATGATGACAACCACTTGATGACGGAGTTAAACTTAACTCCCGGAGTTTAAACAAACTCCCCCTATCAATATGCCATATTGATAGAACCTTGAATTCAAACTGAATTCAAGTCATTGCAATATTCATCATGAATACTTGCAACACGTCAACATGAACTTATGCATAAACTTATGCATCACATGTCATGTTATCAACATACTTCTCCCCCTTTGTCATCAACAAAAAGGAGAAGTACTACAATCAAGTGTTTGTGATATAGGTTCTTCTCTTTGCATGAAAAACATAGTATCAAGTTTTATCATCATGCAATCTTGGAGCTAGAAGATTTAGCAAGTGTTACATCATGCTTAGAACATTCATGCTATCAAGTTTTAGATATGCAAGTTTTATAGCATATAAGATAGCACTTTTGGTAATGTTTAAGATAGCAAGTTCTACATCATGCAAGCTAGCAAATTAGAGATGTTCAAGAAGGCAACTCTTGCTTCTTGAAAATTTTGCTCACTTTGCTAGATGCGCAAGTTAGCATTTTTGCCTCTTGAGATAGGCAAGATAGCACATTTGCTTCTTTTGAGATAGCAACTTTTTGCTTCTCTTTAGACCAACAAGCTAGCAATTTTTACGATATACAAGTTTCACAATATATAAGCTAGCAAAAATTTCGAAAGCAAATCCAAGATAAATTTCTTGTGTAAGCTCATGATTCTTGCTTCCTATTACAATGTGCAAATTGCAAGTTTTGCTTCTTGAGATATTCAAGATAGTGATGTTCAAGAAGACAATTTTTCTTCTTGAAATAAGCAAGTTAGCAATCTTTGCTTCTTAAAATAGGTAAGCTAGCAAATCAAGTTTTTGCATCTTCTTGACTTGTACAAGCTAGCTATCTCCCCCTTTGTCATTGTCAACAAGGGAAAAACCCTTTACATCAATTTCTAAATCATGACAAAGGTAAGTAATCATTCTTATTTGTGCATCATTATAGTTTCAATGCACAAATTCATTAACATTACATTTCAAAAGATTTATGCATGATACTGAAAAATCAATTATCATCATGAGCATATCAAACATGATATTCAAGCATTCATGATATATCATTTTGGCAGCATGATCATAGATATTCAAACGATGGTATCTAGAATTCATTACATCCTATTATGCATGATCATTAACTTCTCATTTGTATTTCATGCATTATTTCATTTCATCTCATAGGGAATATCAAGAAGAGTTATTGGATGATGAGATAAATATTTTATGAATACACAGAATATCATAAGTGTTTCATGTATTCATATTATCACATGAAGCATATTATCATTTTTAAGATTCATAACATGAATAACGTTATTACTATTTCATCAAAATCAGTTTCGAGATTCACATAATATCATGAAATCATTAATCTCGATAAAATGGGAAAAACATTTTCTTTTTAAGTGATTCTTTTAACACATCATAAAAAAGAAAAAAACTCATTCATAATTCAAGTGATTTACAAGATATTATAAATGAATTTATCACTTGTATTTTACCACAATCGAGAACTCTTAGAGATAGAAAATGATTGAAGCATTTAATCTGATTGAAGAATGATTCATATTTAAAGTGTAGCATTTGTCAAATCTGAAATCATCAAGTATAACTTTAATATTTTCATTGCAACATTAAGCAAGGTTTCATTGAACATAATTTTGAATGATTCTTATAAATGCCTAAAACTTCTTTAGTTTTAATTTATGATTGACTTTATAATAGCATGCTCAAATCTTTATTTTTATGTCAAAACCATACATTATATTTAATAAACAAAGACAATGAAAAATATCAAGCCTTCCTGACAAAAGCCATGTATCGTCATTGAAAAACAATATGAAAATCATCAAAATATACATTCTTGCTTCTCAAGCACATAAATAAGATTAATCTCACTAGGTGTAAAATCATTAGATTTCTATCTTGCATTAACATAAGACATGCAATTTTCATTATCATTTTCAAGATTACAAGCATGATCATATTTTTGCATTTTCATGGTTAAATTATTAAAAATATAATTTTCAACAAAATTTAAAAAAGAAAAGTGCATCATGAAAAGCATCATGTAATTTCGAAGTAAATTAGGGGGATTTCGATTACCTCATCATTGTAGGCTGTTAAGGCGTAGTTTGCCGCCTTGCTTTTGTTGACTTTCTCTTCTTCGGAGGAGCTCGATTCATCCCAATTTTTGTTCTTCTTCTTGCGTTTAAAGCAAGTAGTTCCATTCTTTTTGCTTTTTAATTTTCGTTTCATTTTAAGTTCACCATCACTTGAGCTTATGCTCGAGTGGTCTTCAAATGTTCTATGTCCCAAATCCTTCCTGTTCTTTGGAAGGTTGGTTTGTTCATCATTGTCCTCATCACTTGAGTCATCGCTCAAGTGGCATTCATTTGTCCAGAGTTCCAAATCCTTCCTGTTCTTTGGAAGGTGGTTCTCAAGTTCTTCACGTGCATTGCACGTCATTTCATATGTGATCAATGAACCAATTAGTTCTTCAAGTGGAAAATGGTTCAAGTTTTTCGATTCTTGAATAGCAGTTACTTTTGAATCCCAAGTTTTAGAAAGTGAGCGCAAAACTTTGTTAACGAGTTCAAAATCCGAAAAGCTTTTACCAAGTGATTTTAAACCATTGACGACATCCGTAAAACGGGTGTACATGTCAACAACGGTTTCGCTTGGTTTCATATGAAAAAGCTCGAAATCAAGCAGTAGAATATTAACTTTCGAGTCTTTGACTCTACTAGTTCCCTCGTGCGTGATTTCAAGAGTGCGCCAAATATCGAAAGCCGTTTCACACGTAGAAATCCGATTGAACTCATTTTTGTCCAATGCGCAAAATAAGGCATTCATAGCCTTTGCGTTTAAAGAAAAGTTCTTCTTCTCCAAAACCGACCATTCGTTCATCGGTATGGAGGGAAGTTGAAAATCGTTTTCAATGATATTCCATAAATCCAGATTTAGAGAAATTAAGAAAACTCTCATTCGAGTTTTCCAATAAGTGTAGTCCAATCCGTTAAAGAACGGTGGACGAAAGACCGAACAGCCCTCTTGAAAAGTCATTTCTCTCGGGTGTAAATCCGAAATGAGAAATACCCCGCTCTGATACCAATTGTTAGGATCAAGAGCACTAAGAGGGGGGGGGGTGAATTAGTGCAGCGGAAATCTTATAATAATTTAAGAACCAAAAGCTGCGTTCGTTCAAAAACTATTATGATGCAAAAGCAAATTCTCAGTTTGTATCTAAGTGCAGTTTGCGTCTAAGCGCAGATTGCGTTTAAGCGCAGTTTTGCGTCTAAGCGCAGTTTTGCGTCTAAGCGCAGTTTTGCGTCTAAACTCAGATTTACGTCTAAATGCAGATTTACGTCTAAACGCAGATTTACGTCTAAACGCAGTTTTACGTCTAAACGCAGTTTTACGTCTAAACGCAGTTTTACGTCTAAACGCAGATTTACGTCTAAACGCAGTTTTACGTCTAAACGCAGTTTTACGTCTAAACGCAGATTTACGTCTAAACGCAGTTTTACGTCTAGACGCAGATTTACGTCTAAACTTTGAAACTCGTTTGTATATTCGCAGAAGGTAGTATGCAGTTGAAATCAAGACGTAAACGTAAACTGAAATCTGATGATTGAGCGAAGAAAGCCGATTTACGTCCGAATGCAGTTTTACGTCTAAATGTTGAAACTCGTTCGTAAAATCGTAGAGGACAGATTGCAGTTATTAATAGGATTAAAATGTAAGCGTAAACTGCAAGGAAGCTCGTTCGTAAAAGCGCGGAAAACAGTTCTGCAGAATCAAACGTAAACGTAAACTGTAATGTATGAAAGTACGAGTTTACGTCTGAATCCAGATTTGGAAGAACAGCACTTAGAACTTGTTCGTGAAAGCGCAGAGAGCAGTAGTGATGAGGGAGGTTTGCAGTAATGATAAAGTGCTCGAAATTAAACGCAAACCAGAGATTTAGAGTGGTTCGGTCAGCCTTGACCTACTCCACTTTTGGCTTCCTCCACCGATGAGGTTGCCGACGTCAACTAGGTGCCTTCCTTCAATGGGCGAAGGCCAAACTTCCCTCTTACAGTTTCTCTCCTTTTGACAGGCTTAGGAGACAACCTTTACAGATGTTTTCTCTCCTCTCTTTTCAACTCAAACTTGAAGAACAGAAGGAGGAGGAAAACTAGCAGTTTTGAGCTCTAAGAACCACTGAAAAGATCAAGATTTCGGGTCAGTTCTTGCTCTTTCAGTGCTGAATGGGTGGGGTATTTATAGGCCCCAACCCAATTCAAAATTCGAGCTCAAAACGATCAAATCGATCAAATCCCAGAATTCTGGGATCAGGCGGTTGCACCTCTCGACTGGAGAGGTGGCACCGCCTGGCAGAGCTCGAAGACTGAGCTCTGCCGATTGCTTCTCTCTGCCAGAGCTCGAAGACTGAGCTCGATGGTTGCATCACCTGGCAGAGCTCGAAGACTGAGCTTGGTGATTGCATCACCTGGCAGAGCTCGAAACTGAGTTCGGTGGTTGCATCACCTGGCAGAGCTCCAAGCTGAGCTCAGGCTGATCCACCTCTCTGCCAGAGCTCGAAGACTGAGCTTGGTGAATGCATCACCTGGCAAAGCTCGAGACTGAGCTCAGGCTGATGCACCACTCTGCCAGAGCTCGAAGACTGAGCTCGGTGGTTGCATCGCCTGGCAGAGCTCGGAACTTGAGCTCTGGCGGTGCAACCTCTTGGCTGGAGCGGTTGCACCTCCCAACCCCACAGCCCAGGCGGTTGCACCTCCTGGCTGGGGCGGTTGCACCTCCCAACCTCGCAGCCCTGGCGGTGGCACCTCCAGGCTGGAGAGGTTGCACCTCTCAACCCTGGCGGTGGCACCTCCAGGCTGGAGAGGTGGCACCTCTTCACTATTCCAGCTCACTTGGTTTGGCTCCAAACTTGGTCCAAACCAGTCCGAACTTGGGCCTAATTGGCCCCTACTTGGGTTATAGGATTAACACCTAATCCTAACCCTAATTAACGTGCTAACTATGAATTTAAAGACATTTTCTAAGCTATTACAAAGTCCGCAAGTCAAGACTTCTTCTAGCGAGCTTCCGGCAAACTTCCGGCGGTCTTCCGATGAACTCTCGGAAACCATTCTGCGGACTCCCGGCAAGCTCCTAGACTTCACGATTTGTTCTTAGCGAGTTCCAACGAGCTTCTTCGGCAAGCTCCGATCTTTCTCGGCGAGCTTCGCGAACTCCCAACGAATCTTCGGACTTCCGTCGAACTCTCGAACTCGCAACAAATCCTTCGCGCTTGACTCCGACACTTTGTTTCGCTTTATGTCTTCATCGTTATCATAGTTAATCCTGCACAACAAAACAACACTTCAATCGAGACAATTAATCCTAAGCAATTAACCAAGTTGTCCGACATGTCATTGGTCCCTCGACGCTTCGTCCGATTCTTCGGCGCATCGTCCTCTCGTGCAGCCTATTGCCCAATCGGCCAGTTGACTCCGCAACTCCGATATCCTTGGCACAATACCCGCTCTTCTTGGCCCGATGCCCGAGTCCACGGCCCGAAGCCTTCTGTCGATACGTCGACCGATCCACCGGCCCGACGTCCAATCTTCTGACATGTTCCTTCGGCACAACATGATTTTCCTGCTTTAATTGTCTCATCCTGATCGAAGCATCCTGCGTTACTCAAAACGCAGATTAAATCATAAACATATATCAAGTAGTTTCATCATCAAAATACGAGATTCAACAGGTTGAGTTGGTCAAGTCCCTCGAGGCTCACCTATATCGCAATTCGCTATCTTGCTTACGACGAGAGATGTCACCGGTGACCTGAGGACATGGTATGCTTAGTTGAGTCCCTCGAGGGTATATCATTGAATCTGACTCATCTTATAACGATGGTGTTGACTTAACTGAACATCATAGTTGGTCGAGTCCCTCGAGACCATGGTGGTTTAGAGGCCGAACAGGATGAGAATCACAAGGAGTTGTGATCGGCAAGAGTTACCTACCTTTTGGGCTTAGTGTGATTGGTCGAGTCCCTCGAGGTTATACTAAGATGCTGATTGGATCCCGATCCCCACTAAAAGTCTGTCGGAGACTTCCATTTCACACGTGTCGTGTGACTTGCTAGTAAAATAGTGGGAGCACATTAAGATGAAAGTCTATATCTTATTTGTTTATTTTTATAAAATCTATATATTATTTATTTCTGCTGTATCTTTATTTTTAGAAAATATCGCTTTTAAATCCCTTACGTGACATATTTGATGTCAACCACCTCACTAGTCCGAATTATACGGATTGGCTCTGCAACTTGAGAATTGTTCTCACGGCGGAGAAAATCACGTACGTCCTTGATACAGTGATGCCCATGCCCGAGGAAGGGGCAAGCGAGGATGAGATTGCTCGCTATGTGAAGTGCATAGATGACTCAACTCTTTCTTAGTGTTACATGTTAGGCTCCATGACTCATGAGTTATAGAGACAACATGAAAAGATGGATGCTAGATCCATTCTTCTACATATCCGCAAACTGTTTGAGGAACAAGGAAGGACTCAGCGATATGAGATATCCAAGAGCCTCTTCTGTGCTATGATGACTAAGGGGACACCGGCTCAGAACCAAGTCATAAAAATAATTGAGTGGATATAGAAACTCATAGGTCTAGGAATGGTCCTAGAGGATCTCCTGTGTGTGGACCTTATGCTTTAATCCTTACTAGATTTATTTTCATAATTCATAATAAATTTTAATATGAATAAGCTTGAGGTGACTCTCCCTGATCTCCTCAATAT
Organism: Musa acuminata AAA Group; assembly: GCF_036884655.1. Taxonomy (NCBI): domain Eukaryota; kingdom Viridiplantae; phylum Streptophyta; class Magnoliopsida; order Zingiberales; family Musaceae; genus Musa; species Musa acuminata. The sequence goes on along the minus strand of NC_088353.1, from coordinate 28,250,773 downwards.
GTTGAGGGAGGCAGAGAGCACTATCAAGAAAGAGAAGTCAGTTCTCTATACTGGTGAGACCAGAAAGAAAAGGAAAACAGAAAAGTCCCTTAAGAAGGGCAAGGGCAGATTAGGTAAAGAAAAGGTTGCTAAGAAAGACCCGGTAAAAGATAAAAGCTAGTGCTTCCACTACGACAAAGATGGGCACTAGAAGAGGAACTGCAAAGAACACATTGTAGAGAAGGCGAAATAGAGGCTTAGAGAAGCTTTAGGGACATTCATGATCAGTCTTCATTTGTCAGACTCTTATGATAACACATAAGTATTGGATATAGGTAATGCTTATCATATTTGCAATTTGTTGCAGGTTCTGACAAGACCTAGGAGATTGGCAAGAGGCGAGATGAACCTCAAGATGGGCAATGGAGCAAAAGTTGCTGCATTAGCTATTGGCGAGGTCACCCTACATCTACTTAGTGGAGCTATTATTGCATTGGATGCATGCTATTTTGTTTCTTCTATTATAAAAAAAATTATTTTCGTTTCATGTTTGACAATTAGTGGATATAAATTAGCTTTTTAGAAAATAATAATTTAATATTATTAGATGATAAGATCATCACGAGAGGAACATTATATAATGGTTTATTTATACTAGACCCTACTCCACATATCATGAATGTTAGTGTGTCCAAGAGGAAACGAGATGAGGTGAATAGTGTATACCCGTGGCATTATAGGCTAGGTCACATCCGTGAGGGAAGGATTCAAAAGTTACTAAAGGATGGATATATAGATCCATTCGACTATGAGTCATATACATCTTGCGAGCATTGCCTTCATGGAAAACTGACCAACTCTCCTTTTAGAACTGGGGAGAGAGCCACTGAGTTCTTGGAACTCATACATAGTGATGTATGTTGACCTATATCAACTCATGTCATAGGTGGTTACTCCTACTTTATTACTTTTACTGATGATTTCTCAAGGTATGAACATGTGTACTTAATGAAGTACAAGTCTAAAGCCTTTGAGAAATCCAAAGAGTATAAGATTGAAGTAGAGAACTAACTGGAAAGAGTATCAAGACTCTTCGATCAAATTGAGGAGGTGAGTACTTAAGTACAGAGTTCACTCAGTTCCTCAAGGACCATGGGATTCTATCCCACTAGACACCTCCTTATACACCTCAGCACAATGGTATATCTGAAAGGATGAATCGTACACTGTTAGATATGGTACGGTCCATGATGAGTTTCGTTGACCTACCCATCTCATTCTGGGGATATGCTCTAGAGGCCGCAGTTTACCTTCTGAACAGAGTTCCAAATAAGTCGGTAGTGTCTACACCATATGAGATATGGAAAGGGAAAAAGTCTGATCTTAAGGTTATTAAGATTTGGGGTTGTCTTGCCCATGTTAAAAGACACAACCCCGATAAGTTAGAATCGAGGACGGAGTGGTGCAAGTTTATGGGATACCCAAAGGAAACTTGTCGGTATTATTTTTATCATCCCGAGGACCCAAAGGTCTTTGTAGTCAAGAGAGCGGTGTTCCTTGAGAAGGAACACATTCTTGGCAGAGACATTGGGAGCTTGATAGAGTTGAGAGTTAGAGAACCAAGCTCAAGCACCACTCCATAGCCCAAGTCTGTTCAAGTACCTAGCACATAAGTTCTAACTTTACGTAGGTCCGGTAAAGTATCTCATCCTCCTGAGAGATATGTGGGACACATTAAAGGAGAAGATGTTAAGGATATTGATCTTCAGACCTACGAAGAGGCTATTACAAGTATAGACTCCGGGAAGTGGCAAGAAGTCATGAATTCTGAGATGGATTTTATGTACTCCAACAAGGTTTGGAACCTAGTTGATGCACCCGAGGGTATTGTACCCATCGGTTTTAAGTGGATCTTCAAGAAGAAGATCGGAGTAGATGGAAAAGGAGAGACCTATAAAGCAAGGCTAGTGGCTAAGGGGTATCGTCAAAGGAAATGGGTTGACTATGACAAAACCTTCTCACCTGTAGCCATGCTAAAATCCATTTGAATTCTATTGACCATTGCAGTACACTATGATTATGAGATCTTGCATATGGACGTGAAAACTGCATTCTTTAACGACAACCTCGAGGAGGAGGTGTATATGATATAGCTTAAGGGATTCGTGTCTAAGGATTGTCCAGATAAGGTGTGTAGGTTGCTTAAGTCTATTTATGGACTAAAGTAAGCTTCTCAAAGTTGGAACATAAGATTTGATGCGGCAATCAGATCTTATGACTTCGTTAAGAATGAAGATGAGCCTTGTGTGTACATAAAGGTAAGTGGGAGCGCTATCACCTTCTTAGTGTTATATGTGGATGACATCATGATCATTGTGAATGATGTAGGAATGATATCTATAGTAAATGCTTAGTTATCTCGACACTTCTCCATGAAGGACATAGGGGAAGCATCCTATATCTTAGGGATTCGGATCTATAGAGATAGATCTAAGAGGATACTTGGCTTGTTTGAGTCCAGATACATAGACACCATTGTCAAAAAGTTTGGCATGAAAAATTTCAAGAGAGGTTTCATACTAATGAGATATGGAATATTGCTTTCTAGGAGTATGTCCCCAAAGACTCCCAAAGGAAAGGTAAACATGGATAAGATATCGTATGCCTCAATGATAGGGTCTATCATGTATGTCATGCTATGTACCAGGCTTGATATAGTGCATGCTCTAAGTGTCACGAGCAGGTATCTAGTGGATCCAAGCTTGGAGCACTGGAAAGCGGTAAAGTGTATCCTTATGTACTTGAGAAGGACTAAGGATCTTTTACTATTATATGGAGGTAGTAGCCTTAGGGTTGAAGGCTACACAGACTTGAGTTTCTAGTCCGATGTTGATGATAGCAAGTCGAATTTGGGGTATGTGTACACCCTGAATGGAGGAGTAGTGTGCTGGAAGAGTTCCAAGCAAGATACTACTACTGACTCAACCATAGAGACGGAGTATATTATGTTGAATCTCAGATCTTATTGATAAAACCAATTGATAGTGTTATTTGATCTTTGTTTTGAGTGACACAGGAAGCTTCGATTAGGGAGAGACAATTAAAGTAAGAAGAATCATGTTGGGTTGGAGTGCAACATATTAGAAGATTGGACGTCGAGTTGGAGGATAGGTCGACGTATCGATAGAAGGCCTCAGGCCATGGGATCAGGCATCGGGCCAAGAAGAGTGGAAATTACGCCAAGGAAATCAGAGTTGCGGAGGTCAACTGACCAATTGGGCAATAGGCCACAAGAGAGGACAATGCGCCGAAGAATCGGATGAGGCGTCAATGAACCAATGACATACCAAACAATATTTGATTAGCTTTGTAATAATTGTCTAAATCGAAATATGTTTTAAGCGTAATTGGGTTGGAATTAGGCCAACTCAATTATGGGCCAATTGGACTTAAGTTTGGGCTATGTTGGGCTAAGTGAAATGCCTAAATAGTAACCCAACATATGAAACCATCGTGGCATAGTCTCCGAGACTATATCAAGCGATGGTATCGCCAGTTTGGGCGGTGGTACCACCCAGACTTATTCTTTGAGATTGTCAGGCTATGATACTGCCCAGACATAATCTCCCAAGTAGTGGTACCGCTAGACTAAGCGGTGGTACCGCCCAGTGTCAGTGATGCAAGCAGTGGTATCGCCCAACACAAGCGGTGATACCGCTAGTACCCCGAAAACCGAGGATGAGACACATTTTGGCTCCAAGTTTAAATCTACTTAGAGCCTATAAATACTCCTCTTATCCCTACTCAGATTACACAATAATTGAGAGCAAAAAAAAAAAAATGCTATTGTAATATTGTGAGAACCCCTTTCAAACTCTAAGTGTTAGTAAAGTTTAAGAGAGGAGGTAGTTGGGGTGTAAAGGTTCTCTCCTGAGCTTGTCAAAAGGAGAATAAAGTTGTAAGAAGGTGGTTAGCCTTTGCCTATTGAAGGAAGACCGCTGGTGGATTTCGGTGGCCTCGACGGAAGAGGAATCAGGAGTTGATGTAGGTCACGACGATCGAACCATTATAAAAATTTGGTTTGTATTTACTTTAAGGTTTTCATTTTAATTGTAAACTACCTTACTTGCTATACTTTTTCATATGCTTTCAATTAAACTCACTTTGTCAAAATGATTTTATCGAACAATATTTTTAAAATTGACGTTTTTATCTGCTGCACTAATTCACCGCCCCCCCCTCTCAGTGCCATTCTTGATCCTAACAATTAGTATCAGAGCAAGGTTACTCACGGTTTAGTTTGAAACCCAAGAGAGATGACAATTATTGGCAATTAAGAGGGTCACTCAATCACACATCCACCTATGTTCAATGGGACAGATTACACCTATTGGAAGACTAGAATGAAGATTTTTCTAATTTCTATGGATTTTGATTATGGAATATCATGGAAAATGGCTTTCAAAAGTCTTCTCTTCTAATGAACAATTGGAATGAGTTAGAGAAGAAGACTTTCTCTTTAAATGCAAAGGCTATGAATGTCTTGTTTTGTGCTTTAGATAAAAATGAGTTCAATCGAGTGTCTATTTGTGAAATGACTTTTGATATTTGACATACACTCGAAATCACTTACAAAGACACTAGTAGAGTAAAGGAGTCCAAGATAAATCTTTTAGCTCATACTTATGAATTGTTTCAGATGAAGCCAAGCGAAAATATTGTTGACATGTACACCCGTTTTACAGATGTCGTCAATAGTTTAAAAGCTCTTGGTAAATATTTTTCAAACTTTAAACTTGTTGATAAAATATTGAGATCCCTTCCAAAGAGTTGGGACCCTAAAGTAACAGTCATTCAAGAGGCCAAGGTTTTGAATAATTTTCCTCTCGAAGAACTTATCGGGTCATTAATGACTTATGAGATGACTTGTAATGCTGATAAAGAACTTGAGAACAATCTTACAAAGAATAGGAAGGATTTGGCACTTTGAATAATAGAAGACCACTCGAGCGAAAGATCAAGTGATGATGACATAGAACTCCTTGTTAGGATCGAGTCGACACTAAGAAGGGGGGTGAATTAGTGCAGCAGAAAAATTACATCGGTTTGAAAATCTTCGTACAATAAAAATTCAATTTCAATGAAAACCATTTCGTTTTTCTTAAATATGTAGAGAAGCGTAGTGTAAGTAGGGATTTAGTTTGCAATAAAGGTAAATATCAAGAAGTAAATGCAAACCAGATTTTTATAGTGATTCGATCGTCGTGACGTACATCCACTCCCGATTCCTATTCCGTCGAGGCCACCGGCATCCACTAACGATATTCTTTCAACGGACGAAGATCAACTACCCTTTTACACCTCTCTTCTCCGTTTCATAGGTTTAAGAGACAACCTTTTACAAGCATTCACTCATCCCCAAACAAAATTCTAAACTTAGAACTAGAGGGGATCTCTCAAGTGATTGCTACAGCGTTTTCCCAATTTTAAGCTCTCTATGCTTATGTGTATTAACTAGGGATGAGAGGGGTATTTATAAGCCTCATGTGGATTTAAACTTGGAGCCTAAAAGTGTCTCATCCCCGGTTTTCGGGGTACTAGCGGTACCATAGTCCAGTCTGGCGGTACCACCGCTCAGACTAACGGTACCACCACTTGACAGTCTCGGAGATTGAGTCTAGGTGGTACCACTGCCCAGACTAGCGGTACCATCGCTTGACATAGCCTCGGAGACTGTGCCACTGATGGTTCCATCTGTTGGGTCATTGTTTGGGCCTTTCACTTGGCCCTACACAGCCCAAACTTGGGCCTAATTGGCCCCTAATTGAGTTGGCCTAATTCCAACCCAATTACGCCTAAAACCTACTTCGATCTAGACAACAATTACAAAGCTAATCAATTGTTGTTTGGCATGTTATTGGTTCATCGACAACTCGTCCGATTCTTCGGCGCATCGTCCTCTCTTGCAGCCTATTGCCCAATTTGTCAGTTGACCTCTGCAACTCCGATTTCCTTAGTGCAATTTTCGCTCTTCTTGGCCCGATGCCCGATTCTATGGCTCGAGGCCTTTTATCGATACGTCGATTGATCCTCCGAGTTGACGTCCAATCTTCCGACATGTTCTACTCCGGCCCAACATTATTCTTCCTGCTTTTAATTGTCTCTCCTTGATTGAAGCTTCCTATGTCACTCAAAACGCAGGTCAGATAAACACTATCAATTGGTTTCATCATCAAAATTCGAGATTCAACACTCCTCACAAGTAAATTTATAAAAATTATAAAACATGAAACTAAGAATAAAAGTGAACTTAAAAAGAAAAAACTGTCAAATAACAAGAAAGCGCTCAAGGTGACTTGGGATGAAACGAGTGCATCCGAAGACGAGGAGTAAACCAACAAAGGCGAGGTAACAAATTATGCCTTAGTGACTTTCGTCAATAAGGTAAGCAACTCAATCGAATCTCTTTTTCCTTACCATGAAATTACTTAGTGTTTTTTCATAATTAGTTATATATATATATATATATGATCTTAACAATTACATGTTTTGTAATAATACTTGCACATCAAATAAGATTAATTCCTTACATGTTTTAAGAAGCAATAATGTGTATCTTGATGATTTCCGTATTGCTTTTTGATTGAAGATGCCTTATGTTCTATGAAATCATGCTTAATGAATTTATATTTCAAAATTATGCATGATGATTTTTGTGATTTATGGATTATTGATCTTTGTCATAATGAATGTTACTTTTTCAGTTTTAAACGATGATACATATTTTTGATTTAGCATAAAAAGACAAAGGCATGCTTGCATGAAATCAATCACAAAATTTGGAACTAAAAGAACTTAAGCTATTTTTAATCTTATAAGAATCTATCTATGTTGCCTTCATTGAATTTTCTAAAAAATAATTTGGATGATGATTTTGGATCTATTTTCATATGACTCATTTTACTAACAAGATGATATATCCAACTAAATCACATATTGTATTTATGACTTATGATATATTCAACATGAAACATATGCACTTATGATTCACTCTTTTAAGAGAATATTTATCAAATTGTGATAAGTTGAGATTTTCTTTATATGAATCGAGACTTTTCATTATTCTCCTATGATTCTACTTACTATATATTTAAGAGGAGCTTTTCTATATAAATAATGAGATTTATTATGCATGAATCAAAATATTCTACCATTTTATTCTCCTAAGAATTCTTTTCGTTATTTACTAAAAAGAAGATTTGTCAAAGTGAATCATATCTTTTGGTATTCATAAATTGATCCAATTTGATGAGTTTTTCTTTATATGAATCAAGATCTCTTACTCCTTATTCTCGAATGATTCTCTCATTCTATTAAAGAGAATATATGTCCAAATGAATCATAATGTTTCCTTGATTATTTTTTTTTTATACTCACAACTTGAGATGATGTGCTATGATGTTTGGAACATTATATACATAAATTGATTTTTCTTTCATGTTTTAATACTCCATTGTGTTCATAAAGTATAACTCATCACCAAATTAATTTTTCTTGTTATTCTTTATGTGATGATATGAAAATTGATGAAAATGAAAATGAATTGCACCATTATATTATTATTCTCCTCTTTTTGCCTATGACAAAGGGGGAGAAAATAAATGATGAATGTTTGGTACCAACAATCATGAAGTGATAAATGCTTAAAAATATTGATTTAATGTTTGGTATCATGAATGCTTTAGTTTCATGCATGAGAGAAATGATGAATGTTTGGTATCATGATCAAAATGTTAATAAATGCTTAAAAATTTTAATATCTTAGCATCATGAATCCTTGAGTATTATGATATGCCCACAGTGATGATTGATTTATTTTTGGTATCATGCAGTAAGCATGAAATGTAAGGTTTTAAAATTATGCATGTTTTAATTTAAAACTATAATGATGCACAAACATATTAAAATAAGAATGATACTTTATCTTTGTCATGATTTAAAAATTGATGTAAAAGAAAAAAAAATTATAATATTGTATTCTTCCCTTTTATTTGACAATGACAAAGGGGAGTAAAATTTGTTAGCTTGCATGTTCTAAAACGATGTAAAACTAGCTAAATTTGCTAGCTTACAAATTGCAAGGAAAACAACTTGCTAAGAAGCAAAATTGCTAGCTTGAAATCTCAAGAGAAGTAAAAGTGCTATCTCAAGAAGCATAACTTGCTAACTTGCAAAGGAAGCAAAAAAAAATGCACTTCTCAAAAGAGAAGAAAGAAATTTGCCAGCTTGTATGTTGTAAAACTTACATATTTCAAAAACTGCCTAGATGCACTTCTCCTTTTTGTTGATGACAAAGGGGGAGAAGATATGATGATAATCATGCATGGTATGATGTAATTATGAATAATGATTTGGAACCATGCATGTAATGATGATTTTATATTTTAAAAATATACATGATGATTTGGTATTATGCATGCAATACTTCAACTTATGATAATGATGCATGCAATGATGAAATATTACTTTGACTTGAATTCAACTTGAATTCAAGGTTCTATCAATATGGCATATCGATAGGAGGAGTTAAGGTTAACTCCATCATCAATTGGTTGTCATAATAAAAAAGGAGAAGATTATTGAATCTTGGATTTCGATGATGAAACCAATTGATAGTGTTTATCTGATCTGCGTTTTGAGTGACATAGGAAGCTTCAATCAGGGAAAGACAATTAAAGCAGGAAGAATCATGTTGGGCCGGAGTATAACATGTCAAAAGATTGGACGTCGAGCTGGAGGATTGGTCGACGTATTGACAGAAGGCCTCGGGTCATGGGATCGGGCATTGGGCCAATAAGAGTGGAAATTGCGCTAAGAAAATCAGAGTTGCGGAGGTCAATTGGCCGATTGGGCAATAGGCCGCAAGAGAAGACGATACGTCAAAGAATCGGACGAGGCATCAATGAACCAATGACGTGCCAGACAATATTTGATTAGCTTTATAATAATTGTCTAGATCGAAGTAAGTTTTAGGCATAATTGGGTTGGAATTGGGCCAACTCAATTAGGGACCAATTGGGCCCAAATTTGGGTTGTGTTGGGCCAAGTGAAAGGCCCAAACAATGACCTGTCAGATGGAACCATCAATGGCACAATCTCAGAGATAATGTCAAGCGGTAGTACCGCCTAATGTCAGTGCTGCTGGCAGTGGTACCGTACACCACAAGCGGTAGTACCGCCCAACACAAGCGGTGGTACCGCCAATACCCTGAAAACTAGGGATGAGACACTTTTTTATTCCAAGTTTGAATCCACTTGGGGCCTATAAATACCCCTCTCATCCCTACTTAGATTATTAAAGAATTGGGAGCAAAAAATGGAAGTAAATGCTGTTGTAATCTTATGAGAACTCCTCTCAAACTCTAAGTGTTAGTAAAGTTTAAGAGAGGAGGTAGTGGGGGTATAAAAGTTCTCTCCTGAGCTTGTCAAAAGGAGAATAGAGTTGTAAAAAGGTGGTTGGTCTTTGCCTATTGAAGGAAGACCGCTAGTGGACTTTTCCGTATGCTTTCAAGTTAAACTCACTTTATCGAAACAATTTTATCAAACAAGATTTTCAAAACCGACGTTTTTATCTACTATACTAATTCACCCCCCCTTAGTGTCGTTCTTGATCCTAACACATTCCTACAGCAAAGGAGGGAGTCTGGATAAAGAAGTTTATCACGGATCTAGGAATCGTGCTGGGCAGCTATAATATCCCTCACTTCTGAAATTTATTTATAAGGACATATTTGTAAATCGGAGAACTTATATGTAAATATAGTTATTAAACTATTAGGCTGTAGAAAAAACAAAGAAAAAAAAGGAAATTACATTTTTATCCAACCGCCCCAACGCAAAACAGAGGAGCTATGGGGCGGAGAAATAGAAGAAGAGTAGAAGAAGAGAAGAAGAAGAAGAGGGAGAAGAGAAGAAAAGAAAGAGAAGAAAGGGAAGAAAAGAAGAAAAGAGGAAGGTTGTTGCGGCAAGGGCTGCAGTGAGGAGGTGTGGGGCATCGGGGAGGAGAAGAGCGAGGAGGTGTGGGGCATCGGGGAGGAGAAGGGAAGAAGAGAAGAAGAGAAGGAGAAGAAGAGGAAGAAGAAGAAGAAGAGAGAGAAGAGGGAGAGGAAAGGGAGGTGGCTGCAGCTAGGGCTGTAGCACCTCTGTTTCCTGTATGAGGAAACAAAGGAGGTGTGGGGCGTCGGGGAGGAGAAGAAGAAGAAGAGGGAGAAGAGAAGAAAAGAAGAGGAAGAAGGAGAAGAGAGAGAAGAGGGAGAGGAGAGAGAGGTAGCTGCAGTAGCTACGGCTGCTGCACCTCTGTTTCCTACAGGAGGAAACAAAGGAGAAGAGGTGTGGGGCGTCAGGGAGGAGAAGAAGCGGGAGAAGAGGCTACGGCACCTCTGTTTCCCAGGAGGAAACAAAGGAGAAGAGAGGCAGTGCATCGGGGAAAAGAAGGGGAGGAAGGAGAAGAAGAGAAGAAGAAGAAGGGAAGGAGAGGGAAGAAAAGAAGGGAAAGAAGAAGGGCCTGCAACTGCGGCGGTGGCAGCTGCAGCTGGAAGAGAACTTATAGAAGATAAATTTCCTCAACTATATTAGGAAATTTCTCTATTCTATTGAGGAAAATCCTCCAAGGGAAATCCTTCCTCCTAATCTGTATAAATAGGAGAGGGACATGTTAATGTATTTAAGCTAAAGCTACTTCAATAAGGCTTCTTCAATAATTGTTCTTATCTTCTATTATTTTCATCATGGTATCAGAGCAGTGAGAAAAGCAAAGTTTCGCTCTTGCCTTCGGCCAGCGACCAATGCCGCTGAGAAAAGCAAAGCTTCGCCCTTGCCTTCGGCCAGCGACCAACGCTGCTGTAGCCAAATTCCTAAGAGGCTCCACGGCTAATCCTCGTCTTCCTCACCGCGATAGTCTTCGTTGATCTACCAACAGTCGGCGAACTTAAGGAAAACGAAGGGCGGACTTAAGGGGAACGAAAGGAACGCCTATGCCCTCACAGCAACAGCAATCGCAGTAGCAGCAGCGATCTACTCTTGCTCTACTCATGCCTCTCATTCGTAAACCATTCTTTACATCGATCCAAGATTAGTATTCTTAATAGGAGCACCAACTTACGGGGGCATGATAGAAGATAAGATTTCCTAAATTATATGAGGAAATTTCTCTATTCTGTTGAGGAAAATCCTCCATTCTGTTGAGGGAAATCCTTCCTCCTAATCTGTATAAATAGAAGAGGGACATGTTAATATATTTAAGCTAAAGCTACTTCAATAAAGCTTCTTCAATAATTGTTCTTATCTTCTATTATTTTCATCAAGAACAAAGAGAGAAAGAAGAGCAGGGGAGGAAGAAGAGGCTGCGGTTGTGGCCATTGCTATGGCTGCGACTGCGACTACGGCAGTTGCAGTTGGGAAAGAAGAGAAGGAAGAAGAAGAGGGAGAAGAGAGGGAAGAAGAGGAAGAGGGGAAGGCGGCTGTAGTTGTGGCAGCAGCGGTGGCTATAGCAGCTGTGTTTGGTAAAGAGAAAGAAAGGAAGGGAAACAAAAAGGGGTTGCGGTCGTGGTTGCGGCTACGGCTGCAGCAACTGCGTCTATGAAAGAAGAGGAAGAAAGTAGTGCAGTGGAAGGGGCGGTTGTGAGAATAGCTGTGACCGTGGCTACGACTGCGGCTGTAATTATGGCAGTGACAGTGGTGGTGGCTACTGCAGCTGCATTTGGGAAAGAAAAAGAAGAAATGAGAGGAGGGAGAAAGGAAGTAGCGTAGTGAAAGGGGTTATGGCTGCGGTTGCAATTGCAACTGTGGCAGTGGCAACAATGGCTAAGAAAAAAAGAAGATAGGTATGGTAAATGAAATAGGGAGAGGACACAAAGGAAAAGTAGAAGAAGGATTTGGGCTTACACCTTCTTCAGATCTTTGGATCAAAACTTTCGAAAGACCAGTGTTTTGATCTTTCCTATTGCAAGTGTTCTGATCTTTCCTTTTGCAAGTGTCTTGATCCTTCTTTACGATGATTTTATCTCTGCATTTTCTTTGAATATAAGAAACATTGAATTGTTCTAGCCTTGCATTTGACACATCTCTTGTTTAGATGTAACAATTTGAATATGGAAAACTTCTAAGATTCTAACCCTTCTGCCTTGTTTTAGCTATAAATCCCTGCATAGATTTCCAATATGGACAAAACTTATTTGATCAAAATATAGACTTGTAAGCCTTTATTTTGATAGCTTATTTGAAGAATTTGGAGTAAGTTTGCCTGCCCAAACTTCTGTTCAATTGACCCTATAGATTTTATGAAACAGGGATCATAACTTCCGACCTTTTGATACTAAACTACCTATAAGTCCTTGTTGGAAACTCTGATTTATTCAAAACTTATTTCATTGGAAACTAGACTCATAAATCTTTCTTTTGATACCTAGATTGAAAGATATAGATGCCAAATGCCTACCCAATTTTCTATTGAAGCCAACCCTATGAATTTTGCAAAATAGAGATTTTTCTTTGACTTTTGGTTATCAAATTATTTGTAACTCTCTGTTCGAAAGTTCAATTCATATAAAGCTTATTTTATCTGAAAGTAGATTGAAATATTTTTTAATGATATATTTCTAGAGCAAATTGGAACACAATTGATAGTTTGAATCATTTGTTCAATATGCCTCTCAAATTCTGCCAATAATCAAGCTTTGGTTGATTTCCCCTATTCTTGTTTTATTCCTTTTGGAAATTAATTTTATTTAGCATTCTTTCTTCAATTGAGCATTATATTGCTACTTTGAATTCTCATATGATCTTGTCCTTAAATTATTTACATTCTTGAAACCTTTTATATAAAGTTTATATTGTATCACATTATTTCGTATAGACACATGTATATTTCGTTGTTCCACATGTGCTTCCGATATGTGCCAAAATCCTTGTATAATCTTGCCTTTAGTTCCTTTTAAATTTGAATGCATTTGTGAAAGATTATGTTTGCATCATATTGACTCATAAAGGAACATGTACGTTTTGTTGTTCCGCATGCGCTTCCGATATGTGCTAATTTTATTGTTCACACTGTCCTTTTGTACTCTGGTGTTTGTGGGATGTTGTGAACCTTTGATAGAAATGGTAAAAGGAGTTATGTATAGAGCCTGCGATGCTCTGTCGGCCCCCTTTGGCTTCACCTAGACGTGGGTGGATGGAGCTCTCAGACATGGGAGACTTCGGTCTGGTGGTCATTCAGAAATAGATGAATCACATTCTATCTATGGTCCCACTACACCTTCTATATGTTTGATATGATATCCAGAGCTTTGGTTATGTGTTTCTATACATGCTTTGGATAAGAATGATATGAATGCAATGTCAAATTCGACGTTTGAGCTTCTATTTTGTATTTGTTCTTTGATATGCTCCAAAATGGTTCGTATGCCATTGATATGCTTTGAAATATTTCATATACCATTGATATATTCTGAAATATTCCATTTGTCATTGATATGCTCTGAAACATTTCATACGTCGTTGATAAGCTTCGAAACGTTTCATTTGTTATTGATATGCTCCGAAATGTTTCATTTGCCATTGATATGCTCCGAAATGTTTCATTTGCCATTGATATGCTTTGAAATGTTCCATACGCCATTGTTATGCTCCAAAACATTTCATATGCTATTGATATACTCCAATTACTCTATGCTCCATTTTTTATGAACCAAATATGTTTTGATTGAAATGACATTTACGATTTTGTATCTAATAAGATGGTATCCTTGAATCTCTTGTATTCTGCCTTGCATTATGATACGTTATTTGTTTGAAACTATCCTTTTTCATTCTGGATATGTTTTGTCACTTGTTGAGCTGTTTTTGTCTCACTCCGTTGTTATATAAATCTTTTATGTTAGCTTGTCACTTTGAGATGTTTGAATTGGGCCGAGACAGTGGAGAGCTATTCAGAATTGTAGGCAAATCTTATTGGTTGATATATTGTGGTTATTGTTATATAAGCATATTTTGTATGTAATGAAATGTTGTCGATAAATCTTAATGGATATATCATGTAACATGTAAAAGTTTTAAAAAACCTCTCACATTTGGAATTATGGAATGTTTAGTTTATGATGATAAGAAATTGTGGTAATTGATTGGAGTACTGATTGTATAAATTGTTTAGCTTGTGGATTTGTAAGTGTTGTTAATATTTTGTTAAGTTGTCTTATGTTTCCATAAATGTGAATTATCAAGTGATGTGATGCATGATTATAAACTGTTAGGATCGGAGCGGCACTAAGAGGGGGGGGGTGGGTGAATTAGTGCAGCGGATTAAAACTTGTAAGTTTGAAAATGATTTCGTAAATGCGTAGAGATTTCAATTCGACAAAGAATGACTTAGTAAAAGTAGCTCGATTAAAGTAAGGAGATGAAAACCAAAAGCTTGCTGCTATGTAAATAACAGTTTCAGAAAGGTAAACACTCACACATTCAAGGAACACACCAATTTAAAGTGGTTCGGTCAAATGACCTACATCCACTTACGAAGCCTTCTTCGATGAGGCTCCCAACTTCCACTAGCAAATCACTTTGAAGGGGAAGGACAAATACCCCTCTTACAACCTTTTACAAGTGGTTCACACTCTTATATATTTTCAAAGAGAAAGAGGGAGGTGAACACTTAAGCTATTGAAAACAAGACTTGCTAAAGACTTTGCTAAGGCTTTATCTCAATCTCTAACTTCTCAAAGGTTGTATTCTCTATTGAGAATTGAGAGGTATTTATAGGCCCCAAAAGGATTAAAATTTGGGCTCCAAATTTGAATTGCTTTTGGGTTTCCCGGTGCTGGCGGTGCCACCGCCTGTTAGTGTCTAACACTGACAGTGTACTGGCGGTGCCATCGTCGGAACTCTCGGGTTCTGGGCGGTGCCACCGCTCGACCTTTCGGGTTCTAGGCAGTACCACTGCCCAGTCCGGCGGTGCCACCGCTTGACCTTACGGGTCACTGGATGGGCTCCTAATTTGGTCCAAACCAGTTTGTATTAGGGCCTAGTTGGCCCCTTACCAGGTTATAGGATTAACCCTTAATCCTAACCCTAATTACATGCAAACTATGAAATTAAGACATAGTCCAGCAACGTCGAGTTTCCTTCCGGCGAGCTTTTCGACGAACTTCCGGCGAACTTCCGATACACCATCGGATTTCTTCCGGCGGACTCCCAGCAGGCTCCCGATCTTGTGGCGAGTTCAACAAGTCTTTGGCAAGTAGCCGAACCTTCTCGGTGATCTCCGCGAACCTCCGACGATCTCTCTGGCGGACTTCCGAACACTTCGATAAGTCCCCGATTTCTTCTCGGTTGGTTCCGGAAGCACTTCCGACGAATCTTCAGACTCTCGGCGGACTCTCGAACACCCATCAAATCTTAACTCTGGTAGACTTTGCTTTATGTATTCAATCTATTGTAGTTAATCCTACACACTTATCTCAATAATATAGATTAGATCAATTAACCTATCAATTGATTTCATCATCAAAATCTGAGATTCAACTTAAACTGCATAGTTTCTATGGATGTGAATTTAACTAAATGTTTCTCAGTGTCCTCAAATGTTAGTTTGGATCCTAGATTGATTGTGATAGAAAATTTTAATATTATCGATTCGGGGGAGGGGGTGACAACGGCGATGAGTCGATTCCCTTATATTGCGACAACTACGGGGCGATTGCTCAAATAAGGGAACTCGGGTCTCATCAAAAGTGTTCCGAGGAGGTTTCAGCTTATTAGAGAAATCATTGCCTAAGGAGATGTAGTAGTCGAAAGAGTTCCATCCGAAGATAACATCGCAGATCCACTAACAAAGCCATTTTCTTAAATTGTCTTTTAGCGTCACAAGGGTCTGATGAGAATCAAACACATAGGTGATTGACTTTAGGTCAAGTGAGAGATTGCTAGCTATAAGTGACCTGCAAGCCAATCACGTGAGTGATGGCACGTGTGACTTGACACACAGTCTTTTTACTTATTATTATTATTTGGTATTTTATCATTTTATATTAATTATTGCATATACACATATATATATATATTGTGATATCCTTCGATCTATGCAACGGGAATCATGATGAGATCACGATAATGAGACTGATTCACCTTTAAATACAGATCCTAAATAATCCCGGTCATAGGTTACTCGAGAGTGTCACGCCCCCTGAATTTAATTCTCATAAAAGAGGTGTGAACCTAATTCAAAAATGATAATATTATAATTCAATAAACAATCCAGGATCCAAACACACATTTGAGGCCACTAAGAAAACATTCAAGTCAGAATTCACCTCTATAATCCACAATTCATAAAACCTGTGCAGTTTATAATCATACATTATATCACTTAATGATTCATAAAATCTAAAGCCAACTCAACTAAACTATAACCACATTATAAATCCATAAGTGTGGGAATCGATACAATCACAAAACCAACATGTACCACATATTTATATCATTACACAATTTAAACTTAACATTCTCAAAATCCCAATATGATAGGTACTTTTCAAACATTTACAAGATACATCAATCCAGATTTGTTGATAATATCTCATTACATACAAAATGTACTTATAGATCAACCACCTTTCAACTACGAAAGATTTGCCCCAAAAATCTTCTACCCTTTCACTACCTCAGCCTAATTTAAACATTTTAACGAGCAACAAGCTATCCTAAAAAAAATTGTATAGCAATAGAGTGAGCATATAAAGCTCAGCAAGCGACTAACATATCCATGACAAAGAGGACAATTTCGAACAAATAATATTTCAAAATATAAGGCGAAGATACAAGAGTTCAAAGATAGCCACTCGTCGAATGCAGAATTACAATATTGTATCATTCGAAGTATGTTTTGTTTATAACAATGGAGTAAGGGTTAATTGGAGCATATCATTAGCATAAGGAGTATATTCATGACATATGGAATATTTCAAAGCATATCAAAGACGTATAAACATTTCGAAGCACATTAAATAACAAATATGAAATAGAAGCTCAAATGACACATATTATGTCGTATTCATTTCATTTTTATCCAAAGCGCACATAGAAACACATAACCAAAGCTTTGGATATCATATCAAATACATAAAAGGTGAAGTGGGATCATAACATAATATGATTCATCCATTTCTGAATGACCACCAAACATAAGTCTCCTACGTCTAGGAGCTCCATCCACCCACGTTTGAGTGACGTCATAGGGGGTCGGTAGAGCATCGCGTGCTCTAAGCATAACTCCCTTTACTATTTCTGGCAAAGGTTCACATTTATCCCACAAACACCGGAGTGCAAAAGGATAGTGTAAATAATAAAATTTGAACATATCGGAATCACATGCGGAACAACGGAATATATGTGCCTATACGAAACATTACGATACAAACATGAACTTTACATAATAAAATCAGGTATACAAATAAATAAAGGAAAAATATATATATAAGAACTTAAAGCAATAATGTAAAGCTCAACTAAAGTAAGGGTTTTTGCTGAAATCAATTTCTAAAGAGAAGAAACAAGAATAGGCGAAATCGACCAAAGCTCGATTCTGGCAGAATATGAGAGGCATATTGTATGAATTATTTGGATAACCAATTATGCTCCAATTTATACAAAATAGGTGTTGTTCGAAAGATACATCAATTTAGTTTTATGTAAATTAAGTTTTTCATGAATTGGAGTTTACAACATGGAGTTAAAAAAAATTTCATTGCGAAAGGTCTGAAAACATCAACTCTATTTTATTAAATCCACAGGGTCGATCAAAATAGATATTTTAGTTTGTATTTATATTCCAAAAATTTCAAAACAGGATAGAACAGAAATAATTTTGAGTTTAGTTTCCTATAAATCATACTTTACATGAATCTAAGTTCCCAGCAGAAAGTTATAATCAGTTTAGCAACAAAAGGTCAGAAATTATAGTTCATATTTTGCAAAATCTGTTGAGTTAATTGAAACAGAAATTATGTAGAAATAAAACAAAAATAGATATTAGGATTACTATGGGATGGGGTTAGAATACTTGTCTTAGAGAAGTTTGATTCCCAAATGTGGGGAATTGATGCAAAACCTCAAGTAAAGCAAAGCTTCTTCTTTTCTACTACTTCAATTCCTCTTCCCTTCTCTTCTCAAACTCATGCTGGTTGCAACAAGTATCCCTCATTTGTTAAGTTTTCCTTTAATCTGTCATCTAATTACTTAGGTTTAGCTAACACAAGGATTGCAAGGTAGCACACATGCATGAAAAGAGCTTATGTGTCATCCATAGAACAAACATAGATGGCACCATACTTAAGTTAGCTAGTGACACATGTCCTCCATTTTTTTTAAATTAATGTGAATCTTTGACAAATCATATCAATTTTTTAAGATTCACATTTAGGTCCCTAGCCATAAACTTTTAATATAAAATTATTTAATATAAAAAATATTAAATAATCCTCATATTTACAAACAAGCATCTACAAAATTTTAAAAAATGGGGGATATTACACACTCCCCTCATTAAAAGAAAATTTTAGTCCTCTAAATTTATCATACCTCCTTCAACGAAAGGATGAGGACAAGCTTTCTTCATTTCTTCCTCAAGCTCTCAGGTTGTTTCCTCCCCATAATGATATCACCAGATCACTTTAGTTAGAGGGATGACCTGATTCCTTAGGATCTTTTCCTTCTTATCAACAATCTGAGTAGGCTCTTCCACATAAGATAAGTCTTTATCGATTATCATCGGCTCATACTTAAAGATATGAGAGGGATCAGGTATATACTTCTTTATAATTGAAATATGTAAAATATCATGTATATGGCACAACAATGGTGGCAAGGCAATCTTGTAAGTGACAAAACCATCTCTCTCAAGAACCTCAAAATGTCTAATAAATCTTGGGCTTAACTTTCCTTTCTTCCCAAATCTTACAACTGCTTTAGAAGGGGAGACCTTCAAGAATACAAAATCTTTGACTTGAAACTCAATATCTCGTCTTCTATTGTCAGCATAACTCTTTTGATGACTCTGAGCAGTCTTTAACTTTTTCCTTATAACTTGAATTTTCTATGTAATCTCTTGTACTTTGTCTAGTGCTAATAATTTTATGTCGCCAACTTCTTCCCGGTTTGAGGGTGATATGCATTGCTAAACTTGACTTTACTACCCATAGATTTCTGTAACATTCTCCACAATCTAGATAGAAATCTGGAGTTTTTGTCAGAGATTATCTCCTTTGGAACATCATGAAGTCTTACTATTTTATTGATATATAAATATGCAAGCCTATCAAGAGAATAAGTCATATTGATCGGTAGGAAATGTGCAGATTTCGTTAACCTATCATTGATAACCCAAATAGCATCATGCTTTCTAGAAGTTCGGGGTGGTCCTGAAACAAAGTCCATAGTAACATATTCCCATTTCCATTTAGGAATATCTAGAAGTTGCAACAAACCCCTAGGTTTCTGGTGTTCTGCTTTGATTTGTTGACAAGTAAAACATTTTGAAACATATATTGCAATCTTTTTCTTTATGCCTTCTCACCAATAATGGCTTTGGAGATCTCTAAACATTTTAGTGTCACCAGGATACATAGTGTACTTTGAATTATGACCTTCCCTCAGGATTTGGTTCTAAATAACTGGGACATTTAGAACACATATTCTATCCCCAAATCTCAATAGGTCATCCGCTGGAACTTGAAAATTCGACTTCAATCCATTTTCTACCTCATTCCTTAAGTAGATTAAGCGTCGATCTCATAGTTATCCTTCTTTAATTTATTGAATGAGACCATATTGCAATTGGATGGAGTCCATCAATATCATCGAGTCTTGCCTTTTTCTCAAAACATTAAAATCATAATTTTCTTCCAATAACTTTCATTGCTTCACAACCAAAGTCGACATAAAATGTGTAGATTTTTTACTAAGTGCATCAACTACAACATTAGCTTTACCCGGGTGATAATGAATGATACAATCATAATCCTTCATAAGTTCTATCCATCTCCACTGCCTCATGTTTAACTCTTTTTTAGTAAAAATATACTTTAAACTATTATGATCAGTAAAGATTTTAAATGTTCGCCCATACAAGTAATGCCTCCAAATCTTTAGAGCAAAAACAATTGCTGCCAATTCCAAATCATGAGTTGGATAATTCAGTTCATAACTCTTTAGTTGTCTAGAAGCATAAGCAATCACTTTCCCTTCTTACATTAAAACACATCCAATGTCCTTTCTTGAAGCATCGATATAAACTACAAATCACTCGTTACCACTTGGAATAGTGAGAATCGGATCACTAGTCAATCTTCTTTTTAACTCTTGAAAACTTTGCTCACAATCATCATCCCATACAAATTTCACATTCTTTTGAGTGAGTTTGGTAAGAGGTTGAGCAATTCAAGAGAATCCCTTCACAAATCTCCTATAATAACTTGTCATGCCCAAGAAGCTTCTAACTTCCATCACATTTGTTGGTACTTCCCACTTAACTACAGCTTTCATTTTCTTTTGATCAACAGATATGCCCTTCCTTGAAATCACAAGGCCTAAGAAAGCAATTTCATTCAACCAAAATTCACATTTGCTAAACTTTGCATATAACTTCTTTTCTCTTACTATGGATAATATATTTCTCAAGTATTTCTCATGCTCCTGATTACTCCTTGAATACACTAATATGCCATCAATGAATATAATTACATAGTCACCCAAGAGTGGCTGAAATGTCCTATTCATTAGTTCTATAAAAGTTGTAGGACCATTAGTCAAACCAAAAGGCATTACTAATAATTCACAGTGACCATATCGAGTTCTAAAAGCTATTTTTAGAATACCCTCCTTCTTGATCTTCAACTTATAGTAACCTGACCTTTTAGATCAATCTTGGATAATACTCGTGCACCCTACAATTGATCAAACAAATCATCAATTCTTGGTAGGGGATACTTATTTTTATGGTCACTTGATTCAACTGTCTATAATCAATACAAAGCCTCAATGTTCCATCCTTCTTATTAACTAATAGCACCGAAGCACCTCATGGTGAATCATTTGGTCGAATGAAACCCTTATCTAATAGTTCTTGTAGTTACTTCTTCAATTCCTCTAGCTCGAGTGGTGACATTCTATAGGGAGGCTAAAATATTATGGTTGTCTTGGGGACCAAATCAATAGAAATTTTACCCTCTCTATCTGGAGGCAAACCAAGTAAGTCACCTGGAATGCATTAGGCAAGGAGGTAAATCATGTCTAATACTCTCAAAATAAAAGATGGGCTAATCTAGTATGCCAAGAAGTGATTATTATTGTATAATAATATATACTGGTATTATAAAAATATAGTCAATCCATACCAAGGATAATGTCAAAACTCCAAATATCTAGGAGAACCAAATCAACAAAAAGTTTGTATTCTCCAATGGAAATCAGACAAGATGATCGGATCAAGTTTATTGTCAAAAAAATCCCCAATAGTCGTATTTACATATAGCATATAATCTAGTGGTCTAGATAGAATGCTCAAGTGATAAGCAAAATACAAAGCAAAACATGGATGGGAACCATGGTCAAATAAATTTTTTTTTTCAGACACATAGATAATACCTTCGACCATTGATTCAGAAGCTTTAGAATCATATTCAGTTATAGCATATACTCTAGCATGGGCTGTTTATTGAATCTCATATGTTGATAATGAAATCAATTGATAGTGTTTATGATTTGATATGCATTTTGAGTGATGCAGGTAGCTTCGATCAAAAGAGACAATTGAAGCAGGAAAAATCATGTTGGGTCGGAGAAAACTATGTCAGAAGATTGGACGTCGAGCCGAAGGATCGATCGACATATCAACAGAAGGCTTCGGTCCATGGGTTCGGGCATCAGGCTAAGGAGCAGAAATTATGCCAAGGAAATCGGAGTTGCGGAGGTCAATTAGCCTATTGGGCAATAGGCCGCAAGAGAGAACGATACACCGAAGAATCAGACGAAGCGTCGAGGAACCAATGACATGCCGAACAACATGATTCAAGCTTTGTAATAATTGTCTAGATCGAAGTAGGTTTTTATTTATGTAGGATTAACTACGATAGCAAGGCATAAAGAAAAATGAAGTCTCAGAGTCAAGGACACGATTTCGTTGGGAGTCCGAGAGTTCGTTAGAAGTCCAAACGTTCGTCGGAAGATTTATCAGAATTTACCGAGAAGTCCAAAAGCTTGCCGAAGAAGCTCTTTGGAACTCACCAAGAAGATCATCGTGAAGTCCAGGAGCTTGTCGGGAGTCTACTGGAATATTGCCAAGAGATCATCGGAAGTTCGCCGGAAGATCGTCGGAAGCTCATCGGAAAGAAACCTAGACTTACGAACTTATTTAGCTTAGTAAATGTCTTAAAATTTATAGTTAGCACATAATTGAGATTAGAATTGGGCTACCCAATTAGGGGATAGTTGGACCTAAGTTTGGGTTGTGTTGGGCCAAAGAGAAAGGCCCAAACAATGACTAAACAAGTGAAACCATCATGGCACAATCTTTGAGACAAGTATTCTAGGCGGTGGTACCGCCAGATTGGGTGGTGGTACCACCTAGTGTCAGGCTACAAGCGGTGGTACCACCCAGTGCATCCACTACACTCTTCTATATGCTTTCAAGTTAATATCTTCCAAAACGAGTTTAATCGCAACGAGATTTTCAAACCGACGTAATTTTTATCGCTACACTAATTCACCCCCCCCCCCCCCCCCCCGCCTCTTAATGTCAACTCATTCCTAACACTGTTGACTTAGGAGGCAGTTACTCTTTCTTCTTGTTTAGTGGGAAATTTCTTACTTTATGATCTAACTTCCCGTAGGTAAAACAAGCTCCAATCACTTGAAAACATAGACTTATTTCATTATTTAACCCACAATTCACACATGATTAGGTCTTTTGTGGTGACTTCCCTTTTTCAAATTCAAATGTCTTGACCCTCTTGTTATCACTTTCTGATTCATTTCCAATCATATTTTTATTCTTTTTCACTAGTGCTCGGCCTCTACTTCCAACACAAAGGTGGCAAAAGAAATCTTTTGATCGTCAGAATAATTTCGTACATCAAATATCTTCTTCATTCACATCACCCATTATTCTACCACTATTCTGCCACCAATGAATTAGGTTCACCACGCTTCCGCTGTGCCACTCTAATTTAAAGTTTTATCGTACGAACATCATATTTCAGTTTACGCTTACATTCTAATTTTCGTCACAACTGCAAACTGCCTTCATAGACTTGCTTTAACTGCATCTTGCTTGATTACAAGTTAAAGTGATTTACAAATCGGATTTTCTATCGAAATCGCTCTTATCGTACGAACGCGATTTTAATCGTCGAAAGTTTTCCGCTGCACTAATTCACTCCCCCCCCTCTTAGTGCTCTTGATCCTAACAAATGGTATCAGAGCGGGGTTAACTCTCAAACGGATTAAAACCCAAGAGAGATGGCATACGCCGGAAACCAAGAGGGCCATTCTATTACACGTCCACCCATGTTCAATGGGATGGACTACACCTATTGGAAGACCCGAATGAGTATCTTCCTTATTTCAATGGATTTTGAACTTTGGAATCTTGTCGAAAATGGATTTTCGAAGTCTTCTCTTCCAATGATCAATTGGAATGAATTGGAGAAGACGACTTTCACTCTTAATGCAAAGTCTATGAATGTCTTATTTTGTGTGCTTAATAAAAATGAGTTTAATCGTGTTTTGGTTTGTGAAACCGCGTTTGATATTTAGCATACACTCGAAGTGACTCACGAAGGCACAAGTAGAGTGAAAGAGTCAAAAATCAATCTTTTGATACACTCTTTCGAACTTTTCCGAATGAAACCGAGCGAGACTATTGGGGATATGTACACCCATTTCACGGATGTCGTCAATGGTCTAAAAGGACTCGGCAAAAGTTTTTCGGATTTTGAGCTAATAAATAAGATTCTAAGATCCCTTCCTAAGAGTTGGGACCTAAAGTCACTGCTATTCAAGAGGCTAAAGATTTAAACAACTTCCCTCTTGAAGAACTAATCGGGTCATTAATGACCTATGAAATGACATGCAAGGCTCATGAAGAGCAAGACGACATCCTTCCGAAGAACAGGAAGGATATGGCACTTAGAACTTTAGATGATCACTTAAGAGAAAACTCAAGTGATGAGGACTGTGACGATGACTTGGCACTTCTAACAAGGAAATTCAAAAAATTCATTAAGAGAAACAAGTTTAAAAATGACACAAAAAATAAACTTGAACCCAAAAAGGACCAAGTTATTTGCTACGAGTGCAAAAAGCCGGGACACTACAAAAGTGATTGTCCCCAAGCCAAGAAGAGAACATCAAAGAAGAAGGCGCTCAAAGCAACATGGGATGACTCGAGCGCGTCCGAAGAAGAGGAGTCCAACACCGAGCAAGTTGCTCATTACGCCTTAATGGCCATCGGAGAGGAGGTAACAAATTTAATTGATGCAGATTTATCATTTGATGAGTTATTAAATGCCTTCCATGACTTATTTGATGAATGCAAGATTATTAGTAGAAAATATAAATTACTAAAAAAGGAGCATGATAGTCTTATTTGTAATTTCGATAAGTTAAAAACTGAATATCATGATAGTTTAGGTTCTTGTATAAAATGCCATGATCTAAAAACTATCCAAAAGGAAAACTTGCTACTTAAGGACACCTTGAAGAAATTCGAGGTTGGTAGCAAGTCTTTGAACATAATCCTTACAAACAAGGGTCACATTCCCAAAAGAAGTGGAATTGAATTTATAAGAAATCCTCACCAAAATCCAACCACCTTCATAAAAGGCCTCATCCTACTTGTTCGACACCAAAGCAAATGCAACTTTTGTTGTAAACATGGACACAAAACGTATTATTGTCCATACAAGAAAATTAGTCCGAACAAATTAATTTGGGTTCCTAAAGGAATCATGATAAACTCTATGCAACATGATAAACGATGTAGATCAGTTTTTGAGGCACCCAAAAGTAAATGGGTACCTAAAAATTATCCTGTCTTGTAGAGAAGTAAACCATCCCAAGCTGGGAGCATGAAATAATATCCTGCTCTTTGGATACTCGATATTCATAACTCGAGATCCAAAAAGAACACGCGATGCTCCCTAGCCTAAATAACAAAAAGAGGATTAAAAAATTAAAATTACAAGAGCAATGCAGATACAATCCTATCCGATCTCTCAGAATTAGAAACCCATGATTCTCCCTTCACATATCCTATGGATTTCCGAACCCATCAAATTGACTTGTTCGAATCCAACTATATCATAAACTTATGTCTTGTAAGCAAAGTTTGTCATGGACTTGCAAAGCTTACCAACTTGGATAATCTGTCATAAACATGCGTACGACATTTGAAGTAGAGTATGCACGTCACTAGATCTATCTTGATCGTGCAAAATTTCTCATCTTAAAATGAAAATTCTTACGTAATTACATAAGTAAAGTTGACTGCTCCAAATAAAAATTCTTCTCAAGTCAAAAACATTCAAATTAGATCACACAGTAGTCAAAACGAGTGCTCACCGCCTGCAGGTGGTGGCACCGCCCTAGCTGGAGGTAGCACCTCCGGCTATCACTTATTGCAAGCGGTTGCACCGCCCCAACCAGCGGTGCAACCGCCCGCAATCCTGCCCCCTTTTAAACCAAGCTAGGGCCGGTAGTGGAACCGACCCCAACTCACTCCCTTCCCCTCTTTACTCTTCCAAAGCTTCTCCACCTCCATTTCTCCCCTCTTAGCATCCCAAATACTCCTTATTTCGAAATAAAAGATCAACAATCTCTCCTTCTCTTGAAGATCTCACTTAAGGTATTCTCTAAGAAGCCTCTAAATTCTGTTTTTGATTCATTTACTCTTGCTTATTACTATCCTCTTAAATAACAGTAGTTATGGGCTCTAGAAGATCCTCAAGGGACAAAGGGAAGAGGAGATTAGTGGAAGACTTTGATCTTACCCTTTTCGATTCAAAATATCATGCTGAAAAATTTTCCTCTTTCGAATTTAGAAGTGTCAATAAGGGAAAACATGTAGATTTAGATGAACTAAGAGACTTAGAGACAATCCAATGGTTTGCAAACCTAGATCTACTCTCTATTTTACAAATTAGTGAACCCATCTATCCAAGACTTGTTAGACTGTTTTACAACAATCTACAAGTAGATGAAGAAGAAAGAATGTCTGCCTATCTCTTAGGACAACACATCTCCATTACGAATAATTTCATTTACGACATGGGACAATGAACGGTTGGGACAACATATGTTGAAGCCTTAGGAACAGTTTTCGGTAATCCCAACCTAGTGATAGTTCCTAAAAGCTGTGAACATCTACTACCACTAAATACTAAAGTACTTCATCATATCCTAACTAGCATCATTCTCCCTAAACAATACCATCATGATGAAGTAAGTCAAATAGAATTAGGAACCATGTATTGGATCATGAAAGGACATAACATCTATTTTGTATACCTTATACAACAAAACATGATAGAACTATCTAAGAGAGACATGATGCTTCCATATGGTGGTATAATCACTAGAATACTTAAAGCCTACGATATTCCAATACCACCCGATGAAGAAGTGATGAAAGTAGATAGGTTTAGCATAATAAACAAAAATCTACTTCATCGATTGAGATGTGTTTATAGAAACAGTAATTGGGTTAGAATACCTAGAAGAACCCGAAACACTAGTCTTTAGGGGTACTCAATCTCCTCCGATCTGTCCCTTTGAGGAAACACATCCATTTGGGCAAGCTCATGTATCATCTATCGAAGACATTGAAATTCGGATGGACCGATTTGAACAAAGACAAGATCGGCTTGAACATCGACAAGATCAAATCCTATCTGAACTACAGCAAATTCATCGACAATTTGACTCTTTATTTAGGCACTTTAATTTTTCACCTCCTGAATAAGCTTGTATATGTGGACACAATCACCTCTTGTTGTAACAATTACGTTGTTGTATACTCTTTATATTACTCACCTTAATCACAATGCCTTGATGACTACTAATCGCTGATATGGTTACTTGATGTATTAATTGGTGAGAATATGCTCAATCTCGTTACTCATTGTCGGATTTCATGTTTCTATAATACCTACTTTGAAAACCTCGTGTCTTGGTAAATATGATATGAGAAAGTAACATAGTCATGAAATTGATAAGACATTACCATGATGTTAAATATTACCATGATATTGATGTATTGCCATGATGTTATGTGTCTGAATGCATAAATTTGTTAAAATTATTATTCGGACTTTATTGATTGAATAATCAAATCACTTAATTGCCATTACATGCCTAAAATGACATATTGGAAATTTCCATAATAATGAGCATGTCTTCATGATTGTATAGTCTTGTCCAATTGTATAAAAGTGTTAAATTAAATTTTCAGTTCCAATCAGATTTTATACATTATTTTCTTTCGGACTTAATAAACATATGTCACTTATAGTTTGATTCACATCATTGATTTTTGATAAATAGAATCATCTAGCAAATGCATACCTTTTAGACTTATCATGTGAAAAATATTCTCCTTGAGAAATAGATTTGATGATTCCTTCTTATAAAAGGAAGATATTTTTATGTGTAAGGATTTGATTCACACAAATATCCTAATCCTTGTAAAGCATGCCTTAATATCCTATCGATTTGAACTACACAATTGGCTTTCCTCCTTCATGCAAAAAGATAATAACAAATGAAAAGGAAGAAGTTTTCACTTCATGTCATGTTCTTCTTGAGATGTTTGTATCCTATCACTCTATGTAGATAAATGACATGAACCTACTTATGGCATCGCACGTATATTTAAAAGTTGTTTATATTGTTCTCCTTTTTGTTGATGACAAAGGGGGAGAAATATATGAATTAATGCTATAAATGTCATATTATGTTGAAAGAAGCTGATATATGTGTATTGATGCTATGCAATGCTTGCATCATCGAAAATATATGAATTAATGATAACTATGATTGCCATATTAGCAATATGTTATGTTTGCATCAGGTTAAGATATCAAGAACTTGCATTATAGTCCTACGTATTGATATCTTACCATGTAATGAAATGCTATGATTGCTAAAATACTTGAAATATGTGCATCATGTTAAGATATCAAAATCTTACTTCCAAATTTTACATGTTGATATCTTACCATATAATGAATTGCTATCATTACCATAATTCATATTTGAAATTTGAAAATGGATGTCGAGTCTTGACATCATACATCATTTTCAGAGAGATACATCATGATGGGAATCATGATGGGAGTATTGATAAGGTTAAATGATTTTAACTTATCAATATGTCTCTTGAATTCAAAGGCTTTGAATTCAAGAATTACTTATCTCAATTATGGCATATAGATAGGGGGAGTTAAGGTTAACTCCGTTATCAATTGATTGTCATCATGGGGAGATTGTTGAATCTCAGATTTTGATGATGACGTCAATTGTCATTTGTTATCTAATTCATATGTTGAGATAAGTGTGCAGGATTAACTACGATGAAAGTAAGACATGCAGCAGAAGTTACGCCGGAGTCAAGACTATGATCACGTTGGGGGTTCGAGAGTTCGACGGAAGTCCGGACGGTCGTCGGAGGTTCTGCGAGAACAAATCCGAGAAGTCCAAGAGCTTGCCAAAGAAGCTCGTTGGAACTCGCCAAGTGGACGTCGCAAGTCCAGGAGTTTTTCGGAAGTCCGCCAGAGCATCGCCGAAGGTTCGTCGGATGTTCGCCGGAAGTTCGCCGGAAGCTCGCCAGAAGAAGCGATTGACGCACCGGAGCAAGTTGTAGTAAATGCCTTAAGAAATTCATAGTTAGCATGATGATTAAGTTAGAAATGGGAGGTGATCCCATTAACTTAATCTTGGGGCAATTGGGCCCTTGAAAGACCCAAATTGGGTCGAATGGATCAGCCCATTCGGACCCAGATTACTTAGCCAGAGGTGGCAACGCTTGGGTCGGCGGTGGCACCGCCCAGGGCTCAGTCTCCGAGCTCTGGCTAGGCGGTGCAACCGCCTGAGCTCGGTCTCCGAGCTTTGGCAGGAGGTGCAACCGCCCCTGACAGGAGGTGGCACCGCCCAAAGGCTCAGTCTTCGAGCTCTGGCAGGAGGTGCAACCGCCCCAGTCAGGCGGTGCAACCGCCAAACCCCAGAATTCCGGGAATTGACAGTTTTGAGCTCGGAATTCAAACTAGGTTGGGGCCTATAAATACCCCACCCTTTCAGCAATGACAGAGTAACCAAAAACCACCGAAATCCTGATCTTACTCTGTGTTTTTTAGAGCTCAAAAGTGTTGTATGAGTTAAAAGTTCTCATTCCTCTTTTCTTCCAAGTTTTGATCTGTCAAGAGAGGAAACAAAATTCTGTAAGGGTTGTCTCCTAAGTTCATCAAAAGGAGTGAAACTGTAAAAGGGTGGTTGGCCTTCGCCTATTAAAGGAAGGCCTCTAGTGGACGTCGGTGACTTCATCGGTGGAGGAAGCCAGAAGTGGATGTAGGTCAAGATTGACCGAACCACTCTAAATCTCGGTTTGCATTTATTTTGAGCATATTATCTTTACTGCAAACCTCCTCAATAGCTTACTGCCTTCTGCGCATTTACGATCGTATTTCAAGTTCAGTATTTTTCGAATCGGTGTTTAGACGTAAATCAGTTTTATCGTACGATCATATTTCAGTTTACGCTTACATTTTAATTTCTATCACAACTGCAAACTGCCTTCATAGACTTGCTTTAACTGCATCTTGCTTGATTACAAGTTAAAGTGATTTACGAATCGAATTTTCTATCGAAATCGCTCTTATCGTACGAATGCGATTTTAATCGTCGAAAGTTTTCTACTGCACTTATTCACACCCCCCCCCCCCCCCCCCCCTCTTAGTGCTCTTGATCCTAACAATTTATTCTACAGAACTTTCAGTAATTAAGTTTATGTTATGTTCAATTAATCTGGCCAAGGTCTCACTCACTCAATACAACTTGTATATATTCAAGCCATTTATTTCAAAAAGTATAAGGACATTTACAAAAATATAATGAAGGAAGTACCACTATAATAATATAACATTAATGCTTTGAGTTTCTAAAATATGTTAAACTATTGATATCATCTATATTTCACCTTTTGGTGAAATATTGACATATCTAATTTTCACTCAAGATCATTTATGGAGGAATGATTCCATCCTTGTGGAATAGTGTTGTTACCTTTGGGTATACGATCATAAACTACAAGGATATTCAAAACAGTATTATCCTATCCCATCATATAACTATTTGAAATAGATTCTTCTTTGGAATTATCTAAATCTCCTAATTATATGTGCCATCGTGAATATTATTTTATTTAATGTCATTTAGGATCAATTCCATAATGTATTTTATAGATTATTAGTCCAGGTCACTTTGGTGGCTGCAGGACCAATACAAAAAGATAAAATACAATCTAAAATATCCCATGAATAACAAAAACTTCATTGTAATTCATATCTCGTAAGCCTATCATCCCAAGCTACTTTGGTAGTTATTGGTCAGATAAAACTTAGAAGATAAATTATAAATAATATTCACTAAATTTCTTTATCTTGATTCGTGCTGCCATTGAAAATATTATTTTATTTAACATCATTTAGGACTAATTTCATGATGTATTTTATAAATTATTGGTCTAGGTCACTTTGGCGACTGCAGGACCAATATAAAAATATAAAATATAATCTAAAATGTCCTATAAATGATAAGGTCTTTATTGTAATTTATATCTCATAAGTCTATCATTCTAGGCTACTTTGGCAGCTATCGATTAGATAAAACTTATGAAGATAAATTATAAATAATATTCATAAATTTATTTATCTTGATTTATGCTAAAGCAATTCAATAATAGAATAACAATCATAATAATTATTGAATATTGATTAGCATAAAGAAAACATAACTATAATCATGATAACATATAAATCATGAAGAGCCTTTTTATTAAACATAACTATCATTTCACAATAATTATCATGTGGTAAACATAACTATCATGTGAATAACCAAATGAATATCTAAAAATAATAATTAGATTTTATTTACCACATCTAAAAATATAATAGAAGACTATAAAAGTAAATCGTAACTTATAGTTTTTTTATCAAAATTAAATCTAATCAAATAATCAAAATATAATCATGATTAAATTCAATCATAATTATAATAAATCATATTTATCAATTTTATAATTGAGAATATAAATTAGAATTCTTAATTTCATAAGGGTAAAACTATAAATATTTGACCGGATATAAATTGGAATGATTAGATTTGTAATGGCATAACTATAATTTGACAAAAACCTAGCATCAAGGGTAAAACCATAAATATGTCAAAAGAATTAAAGGATATTAATAAAATACATAAGGGTAAAGCTGTAATTTGACCAAAGGGCAACCCTAGGGCAAAACTATAATTTTGCCAAAATATCTTATCTGATGCGCCGTCGTCGCCTTTGCGCATGCGGTGCTGCCACGCCACTGCTGGCGCGAGGCTGCTTCTTCTTGCGTGCGACCGCTATGGCCGCGACGCTGTTTGTGTGAGGCTTCCTCTACCCGCGCGCAGCCGCCACCTTGGCACGGCCTACCCACGCACAGCCGCCGCCTGGGTGCGGCCTATGCCCACGCGTGGACGCTGCCGCTGCACTCTACCCATGGGGGCAGCGGTTGCCACCATCTGCGGCCACCGCCCTTCCGCAGGCGCCCTCTGCCGATGCCACCATTACGCGTGAGGGCGGTCGCCGCCTTCCTCGGGCACCGCATTCACAGGCGGTGCGGGATGCCCGTGGTGTGTGCAGGATGAACGTAGTGCGGCCGGCATCCGCGTGTGGCTGTTGCGATGAACGCGTTGCGTGGTGCAGCCACCGCTCGCAAGCGGAGCGTTGCCCACGCACGACTGTGATGCGACTGCGTGGTGGTACACGACCATTCAGCGGCTTTCATTGTTCACAATTAGCGATAGAACAAAACATATCAATAATATCCAACGAATCATTTATGTATATGTATCGTAAAGAAAAATAATAGATCTAATATATTTGATCTCAATAACCTAGACTCTAATATCATTTTATCTGATCTACAAGTACCTCATCGTCGGATATGAGATATCAATCTGCAAGGAGAATTAGATCGTTCTCCTCTCTTCCTATCATTTCACAGGACTAGATTGATGGATTAGGGAGATTGACAGAAAAACTTTAATCTCTTAACTGCATTGAGATGCGTCTTTTTTTTAGCCCCTATTGGTCCTATTTATTTATAAACGAGAGCAGAAGGTCTATGATACGTTATTAGGAGAGTTCCTCCCATCAAGGTTATCTCCTAAGGAATCCTACATCAAGGTTATCTCCTAAAGAATCCTATTTTAACAATTTTTTTTCTATTAGCCAATAACCATAATCAGAATCCAATCATATCAATAATATATCTTACCTAATTAAATAGGGCCATATAATCTCACAAGTATCCCTCCTTTGTTAAATTTTCCTTTAATCTCTCATCTAATTACTTAGGTTTGGCTAACACAAGGATTGCAATGTGGCAAGCATGCATGAAAAGGGCTTATGTGTCATCCATAGAACAAACATAGGTGGCACCATAGAACAAACATAGGTGGCTTATGTGTCCTCCATTTTTTTTTTAACTTAATATGAATCTTTGACAAATCATATTAATTTTCTAATACATTTAGGTCCCTAGCCATACATTTTTAATATAAAATTATTTAATATAAAAAAATTATTAAATAATCCTCATATTTACAAACAAGTATCTACAAAATTAAAAAAAATGAGAGATGTTATAGAGAGGGACATGGAGATAACCGGACAGACTAGTGTCCTGTATATCCGTCCATATAATAGATACAGTTGGTCTCATAGCTGCTCGTGTAGGGACACTAGGGATACAATACATATGCTCATTGGGGAATGAGTTCACTGATTGATCTGCTTATAGAATGCTGGATGGTTGATGATGTCTTATTGTCAAACAGCGATTCCGTAGTCCCAATGGTGTATCTAGTCCTTAGACTTGAGACACCAAGGATGTCCTGTATAAGTACTTCATTCTTTGATACCAGACTTATAGGTCTGGAGGTTCCAGATCTAGTACAGATGGTCATCGGGAGTGGTAACCAACCTTATGAGGACTATTGAGTGTTCTTGCTCAGACATATCCCTGGCTAGGGTCATTCGGATTGAGAGAGAAAGAGTTCTCCGAAAGAATCCTATTAGAGCGAGACTCGAGTAGAAACCGTATGGGTCTGACAACACCATGCCCAGTATACGGTCTTTGGGATATTAGATGGATGAGGGACTATAGATACATGGTAACTGAGGACAGACATGTCCAATAGATTGGATTTTCCTGTATCGTCTAGGGACTACTGTGTAGTAGCCTAGTATGTCCGCAATCAATGAATCGAGTGAATTATTATGAAAATAATAATTCACTAAGTCAGAAGGAGTTTTGACATATATGACTCTCGACCAGCTTGATATTGGGCCTAGATAGTCACACATATATGGTAGGCGTTGTGATGAGTAAAGGTTCGAATATAAGATATCCGTCGGAGCTCCTATCTTATTGGATATCCATTAAGCCATTGAATTATTGGATCCTATGGATAAGATCCAATAAGAGCTAATAGGAGATTATTGGATAGAGATCCACTAATCTAATAGGCTTGGATAGTTTGATGGAGATCCAATATCCAATAGGGCATGATCCATTAGGGTTAAGTTGACAAGGGATCTCTATAAATAGGAGGGAACTGATGGTTTATAGGCAAGAGTCGTTTTGGTTGTCATCTCCTATTCTCCTCCCCTTCTCCTCCTCAAATAGCAAACTTGGAGGTTTGAGGAGCATCGTCATAACCCTTTTGTGTGGATCACCACTAGAGAGGAGGACGCTTGACCTCCTTCACCCTCTCCTAGAGATCTAGGGGGATTCAAGGATATACGATCTTCCTATGTAAAAAAATCTTTAATATACGTAGTTTTCTGTTTTATGGATTTTACGCACCAATCCTCGCACGACGACGAATACATTGATGGGAATTTGGGGATTTTGTTTTATGTTCTCTCACTGCGCATGTGATGTCGCCCCCTAAGATTTCCTAACAGTCTCGCTCTAATTGGATTCTCCGAGAGAACTCTTTCTCTCTCAATCTGAATGACCCTGGCCAGGGATTTGTTTGAGCAAGACCACATGAGATATTCCTCTCATGACAACGAGAGTGGATGATCCTCTATCGATACTCAATAGCCCTCATAAGGTTGACTGCCACTCTTAATGACCAGTTGTGCTAGATCTGGAACTTCCCGGTCTATAAGTCTAGTATCAAAGAGTAGAGTACTCATACAGGACATCCTTGGTGTCTCAAGTCTAAAGATTAGATACACCACTAGGACAACAAAATTGTTGTCTGACAATGAGGTATCATTAACCATCTAGTATTCCGTGAGTGGATCAATCAGTGAACTCATTCTCTAAACAACACCTGCATTATAGCCCTAGTATCCCCACATGAGCAGCTATTAGACTGGCTGCCTCTATCATATGAATGAGTATACAGCACAATAGTTTGTCTAGTTATCTCAATATCTCTTTCGAGTAATCTATGACTAGGATTATTTTGGGTTTGTATTTAAAGGTGAATCAATCTCATTATCATGATCTCATCACGATCTGATTTCCATTCCATAGATCTAAGAACATCACAATATTTATGCATATATGTTGAATCTCAGATTTTGATGATGAAACCAATTGATAGTGTTTATGATTTGATTTACATTTTGAGTGATATAGGAAGCTTCGATCAGGGAGAGACAATTAAAGCAAGAAGAATCATGTTGGGCCAGAGAGAAACATGTCAAAAGATTGGATGTCGAGTTGAAGGATTGATTGACATATCGATATAAGGCCTCGGGCCATGGGTTCGGGCATCGGGCTAAGAAAAGCATAAATTGCACCAAGAAAATCAGAATTACGGAGGTCAAGTGGCCGATTGGGCAATATGCCGCAAGATAGGATGATGCGTCGAAGAATCGGACAAAGCGTTGATGAACCAATGACATGCTATATAACATTTGATTTAAGCCTTATAATAATTGTCTAGATCGAAGTAGGTTTTAAGTGTGCAGGATTAACTACGATAGCAAGGCATAAAGCAAAATGAAGTCCCAGAGTCAAGAATGAGACTTCGTTGGGAGTTCGAGAGTTCGTCGGAAGTCCGAACGTTCGTCGGAAGTTCTGTCAAAATTGATTGAGAAGTCGGAAGTTCTATCAAAATTGATTGAGAAGTCCAGGAGCTTGCTAGAGAAGCTCGTCGAAACTCGCCAAGAAGATCATCGTGAAGTCTAGGAGCTTGTCGAGAGTCTGCTGGAATATGTTGAATCTCGAATTTTGATGATGAAGTCAATTGTCATTTGTTATCTAATCTATATGTTGAGATAAGTGTGCAGGATTAACTACGATGAAAGTAAGATATGCAGCAGGAGTTGCGGCGGAGTCAAGACAATGATCACGTTGGGAGTTCGAGAGTTCGACAGAAGTTCGGACAGTCGTTGGAGGTTCTGCGGGAACAAATCCGAGAAGTCCATGAGCTTGCCAAAGAAGCTTGTTGGAACTCGCCAAGTGGATCGTCGCAAGTCCAGGAGTTTGCCGGAAGTCCATAGGAGCATCACCGAGGGTTCATCGGATGATCGACGGAAGTTCGCCGGAAGCTCGCTGGAAGAAGCAATTGACGCACCAGAGCAAGTTGCAGTAAATGTCTTAGGAAATATCGTAGTTAGCACAATGATTAAGTTGAAAATGGGAGGTGATTCCATTAACTTAATCTTGGGGCAATTGGGCCCCTGAAAAACCCAAATTGGGCCGAATGGATCAACCCATTCGGACCCTGATTTCTGCCAGGCGGTTGAACCGCCCAAGCCAGGAGGTGGCACCGCCTGGGCTAAGTCTCCGAGCGAGACTAGGCGGTGGAACCGCCCCAGCCAAGAGGTGGCACCGCTTGGGCTCAGTCTCTGAGCGAGACTGGGCGGTGCAACCTCCCCTGACAAGAGGTGGCACCGCCTGAGCTCAGTCTTCGAGCTCTGACAGGAGGTGCAACCGCCCCTGACAGGAGGTGGCACCGCCCAGAGGATCAGTCTTCGAGCTCTGCCAAGCAGTGCAACCGCCTCAGTCAGGAGGTGCAACCGCCAGATCTCGAAATTCCGAGAATTAACAGTTTTGAGCTCCAAATTCAAACTGGGTTGGGGCCTATAAATACCCCACCCTTTCAGCACTGAAAGGGCACTCAACATACACCGAAATCCTGATCTTGTTCTATGATTTTTAGAGCTCAAAATTGTTGTAAAGGCCAAAAGTTCTTCTCCCTCTTTTCTTCCAAGTTCTGAGCTTTAAAGAGAGGAGAGAAAATTCTGTAAGGGTTGTCTCCTAAGCCCGTCAAAAGGAGTGAAACTGTAAAAGGGTGGTTGGCCATCGCCTATTGAAGGAAGGCCTCTAGTTGACGTCAGTGACCTCGTCGGTGGAGGAAGCCAAAAGTGGAGTAGGTCAAGATTGACCGAACCACTCTAAATCTCGGTTTGCATTTACTTTGAGCATATTATCTTTACTGAAAACCTCCTCAAAAGCTTACTACTTTCTGTGCATATACGATTGGGTTTCAAGCTTTGCACTTTCCGAATCAGCATTTAGACGTAAATCAGTTTTTTCGTACGATCATCATATTTTAGTTTGGGTTTATGTTTTGATTTCTATCGTAACTGCAAACTGTCGTTATATCCTTGCTTAAACTGCATCTCGCTTAATCAAGTGATTTACAAATCAGCATTTAGACGTAAATCAGTTTCTTCATACGAATATCATATTTCAGTTTATGCCTACTATCTGATTTGAATCATAATTGAAAACTGCATTTATATCTTTGCTGCATCTCTCTTAATCAAAAGTTAAAGTGATTTACGAATCGGCTTTCTTACCAAAATCACTTTTATCGAACGAACGCAGTTTTTATTTTAATCGTAAAAGATTTTCCGCTGCACTAATTCACCCCCCCCCCCCCCTCTTAGTGCTCTTGATCCTAACAATTGGTATCAGAGCGGGGTTAACTCTCAAACGGATTAAAACCCAAGAGAGATGGCATACGCCGGAAACCAAGAAGGCCATTCTATTACACGTCCACCCATGCTCAATGGGACGGACTACACCTATTGGAAGACCCGAATGAGGATCTTTCTTATTTCTATGGATTTTGAACTTTAGAATCTTGTCGAAAATGGATTTTCGAAGTCTTCTCTTCCAATGATCGATTGGAATGAATTGGAGAAGAAGGCTTTCACTCTTAATGCAAAGGCTATGAATGCCTTATTTTGTGCACTTGATAAAAACGAGTTCAACCGTGTTTCGATTTGTGAAACCGCATTTGATATTTGGCACACACTCGAAGTGACTCACGAAGGCACAAGTAGAGTGAAAGAGTCAAAAATCAATCTTTTGTTACATTCTTTCGAACTTTTCCGAATAAAACCGAGTGAGACTATTGGCGACATGTTTACCCGTTTCACGGATGTCGTCAACGGTCTAAAAGGACTCGGAAAAAGTTTTTCAGATTTTGAGCTTCTAAATAAGATTCTAAGATCCCTTCCTAAGAGTTGGGATCCTAAAGTCACTGCTATTCAAGAGGCGAAAGATCTAAACAACTTCCCTCTTGAAGAACTAATTAGGTCATTAATGACCTACGAGATGACTTGCAAAGCTCATGAAGAGCAAGAAGACATCCTTCCAAAGAATAGGAAGGATATGGCACTTAGAACTTCAGAAGACCACTTGAGAGAAAACTCAAGTGATGAGGACTGTGATAATGACTTGGCACTTCTAACAAGAAAATTTAAAAAAATTCATTAAAAGAAACAAGTTTAAGAATGAAATAAAAAATAAATTTG
Organism: Musa acuminata AAA Group; assembly: GCF_036884655.1. Classification (NCBI taxonomy): domain Eukaryota; kingdom Viridiplantae; phylum Streptophyta; class Magnoliopsida; order Zingiberales; family Musaceae; genus Musa; species Musa acuminata. Next base: position 28,212,630 of record NC_088353.1, on the reverse strand, counting down.
AACCCAAGAAGGACCAAGTTATTTGCTATGAGTGCAAAAAGCCGGGACACTACAAGAGTGATTGTTCCCAAGTCAAAAGGAGAACATCAAAGAAGAAGGCACTCAAAGCAACGTGGGATGACTCGAGCGCGTCCGAAAAAGAGGAGTCCAACACCAAGCAAGTTGCTCATTACGCCTTAATGGCCATCGGAGAGGAGGTAACGAATTTAATAGATGCAGATTTATCATTTGATGAATTATTAAATGCCTTCCATGACTTATTTGATGAATGCAAGATTATTAGTAGAAAATATAAATTGCTAAAAAAGGAGCATGATAGCCTTACTTATAATTTTGATAAGTTAAAAACTGAATATCATGATAGTTTAGGTTCATGCATAAAATGTCATGATCTAGAAACTCTCCAAAAGGAAAACTTGCTACTTAAGGACACCTTGAAGAAATTTGAGGTCGGTAGCAAGTCATTGAACATGATCCTTGCAAACAAGGGTCATGTTCCCAAAAGAAGTGGAATAGGATTTGTGAGAAGTCCTCACCAAAATCCAACCACCTTCATAAAAGGCTCTATCTTACATGTTCGACACCAAAGCAAATGCAACTTTTGTTGCAAACTTGGACACAAAACGCATTATTGTCCATTCAAGAAAATTAGTCCGAATAAATTAATTTGGGTTCCTAAAGGAACCATGATAAATTCTATGCAACATGATAAACAATGTAGATCTATTTTTGAGGCACCCAAAAGCAAATGGGTACCTAAAGATCATCCTTTCTCGTAGAAACCTATACCATCGCAAGCTAGGAGCAAGAGATGGTACCTTGATAGTGGATGCTCAAGGCATATGATCGGAGATCCATCTCAATTCTCTAAGCTCACTAGCATGTTAGGATCAAGAGCACTAAGAGGGGGGGGGGGGTGAATTAGTGCAGCGAAAATCTTTCAACTATTAAAATCGAAAGCTGCGTTCGTTCGATAAAAACGATTTCGATGTAAAAGCCGATTCTAAGATTAATTTAACTTAAGATTAAGCGAGATGACGTTAAAGTAAATCTATGAAGGCAGTTTACAGTTTATGATGGAAATCAGAATGCAAGCGCAAACTGAAATGCGACGTTCGTACGATAAAACCGGTTTACGTCTAAATGCCGATTCTGAAGATACTGAACTTTGAGATACGTTTTATAAATGCGTAGAAGGCAGTTTGCAGTTATGATTGAAATCGAAACGTAAACGTAAACTGAAATATGATGATCGTACGAAAAAGTCGATTTACGTCTAAACGCAGATTCGGAAAACTCTGAACTTAGAAACTCGTTTGTAAAAGCGCAGAAGGCAGTAGCTATTTTGGAGGTTTGTAGTAAAGATAAAATGCTCAAAGTAAATGAAAACCGAGATTTAGAGTGGTTCGGTCAATCTTGACCTACTCCACTTTTGGCTTCCTCCACCGACGAGGTCACTGACGTCAACTAGAGGCCTTCCTTCAATAGGCGAAGGCCAACCACCCTTTTACAGTTTCACTCCTTTGGCGGGCTTAGGAGACAACCCTTACAGAAATTTTCTCTCCTCTCTTTACAACTCAAAACTTTGAAGAACAGAGGGAGGAGAACTTTTGGCCTTTACAACAATTTTGAGCTCTAAGAATCACAGAAAAAGATCAAGATTTCGAGTGTAAGTTGTGCTCTTTCAGTGCTGAATGGGTGGGGTATTTATAGGCCCCAACCCAGTTCAAATTTGGAGCTCAAAACTGTCAATTCCCAGAATTCCGGGATCAGGCGGTTGCACCTCCTGACTGGGGCGGTTGCACCGCTTGGCAGAGCTCGAAGACTGAGCCTCTGGGCGGTGCCACCTCTGTCAGGGGCGGTTGCACCTCTCTGCCAGAGCTCGAAGACCGAGCTCAGGCGGTTGCACCTCCTGACTGGGGTGGTTGCACCGCCTGCCAGAGCTCGAAGACCGAGCTCAGGCGGTGCCACCTCCTGTCAGGGGAGGTTGCACCGCCTAGTCTCGCTCGGAGACTAAGCCCAGGCGGTGCCACCTCCTGGCTGGGGCGGTTGCACCGCCCAGTCTCCCTGGGAGACTTAGCCCAGGCGGTGCTACCTCCTGGCTTGGGCGGTTGCACCTCCCACAGCAATCAGGGTCCGAATGGGTTGATCCATTCGGCCCAATTTGGGTTTTTCAGGGGCCCAATTGCCCCAAGATTAAGCTAATAGGATCACCTCCCATTTTCAACTTAATCATTATGCTAACTACGATAAATCCTAAGACAATTTCTGCAGCTTGCTCCGGTGCGTCAATCGCTTCTTCTAGCGAGTTTCCGGCGAACTTCTGTCGATCATCCGATGAACCCTCGGTGATGCTCCTGCGGAGTTCCGGCAAACTCCTAGACCTGCGACGATCCACTTGGCGATTTCCAACGAGCTTCTTTGGCAAGCTTATGGACTTCTCGGATTTGTTCCCGCAGAACCTCCGATGATTGTCCGAACTTCCGTCGAACTCTCGAACTCCCAACGTGATCATTGTCTCGACTCCGGCGCAACTCCTGCTGCATGTCGTACTTCCATCGTAGTTAATCCTACACATGTAAAACAAAACTTCGATCGAGACAACTAATCCTAAGCAATTAACCAAGTTGTCCGGCATGTCATTGGTCCCTCGACGCTTCATCCGATTTTTCGGCGCATCGTCCTTTCCTGCGGCCTATTGCCCAATCGGCCAGTTGGCTCCGCAACTCCGATATCCTTGGCACAATACCCGCTCTTCTTGGCCCGATGCCCGAGGCCATGACCCGAAGCCTTCTGTCGATACGTCGACCGATCCACCGGCCCTACGTCCAATCTTCTGACATGTTCCTCCAGCACAATATGATTTTCCTGCTTTAATTGTCTCATCCTGATCGAAGCATCCTGCGTCACTCAAAACGTAGATTAAATCATAAACATATATCAAGTAGTTTCATTATCAAAATATGAGATTCAACAATCTCCCCCTTTTTGATGATGACAACTACTTGATGACGGAGTTAAACTTAACTCCCGGAGTTTAAACAAACTCCCCCTATCAATATGCCATATTGATAGAACCTTGAATTCAAACTGAATTCATGTCATTGCAATATTCATCATGAATACTTGCAACACGTCATCATGAACTCATGCATAAACTTATGCATAACATGTCATATCATCAACATACTTCTCCCCCTTTGTCATCAACAAAAAGGAGAAGTACCACAATCAAGTGTTTGTGATATTGGTTCAACTCATTGCATGAAAAACATAATATCAAGTTTTATCATCATGTAATTTTGAAGCCAGAAAATTTAGCAAATGTTACATCATGCTTAGAACATTCAAGCTATCAAATTTTAGATATGCAAGTTTTACAGCATACAAGATAGCACTTTTAGAACATGCAAGCTAGCAATGTTACAACATTTTAGAACTTGCAAGCTAGCAATTTAGAGATGTTCAAGAAGGCAACTCTTGCTTCTTGAAATATGCAAGTTGCAAGCTAGCAAATTTTTGCTTCCTTTGCAATGTTAGCTTTTGATATCGTAACGCAAACATTTCAAGTGTTTATTAATTGTAGCATTTCATCACATGGTAAGATATCAACGCGTAAAATTACGATACAAGTTCTTGACATTTTAACACATGATGCAAACATGGCATAATGCAAATTTGGCAATCATAGCATCAGTGTTCATAGCATCAATTCATATATTTCTCCCCCTTTGTCGTCAACAAAAAGGAGAACGATATAAGCAAATTTTAAATATAAGTGCGATGCCATAAGCAGGTTCATGTCATTTTTCAACAAATAGTGATAAGATACCAAATATTCAAACATCTCAAGGAAAACATGACATGGAGATAGCTTTGAAAACTTCTTTCATTTTATTTGTTATTTTCTTTTTGCATGAAGGAGGAAAGCTATTTCTGAGCTTACTCAAATGAAGTTAAAATTGATAAGATATTAAAGCACGCTTCATTTTTACAAGTATCAAGATATGTATCAAATCCTTGTACGTAAAAATGACTTCCTTTTTCAAGAAGGAATTTATAAGCAGGAATCATTTCATCAAATTCATTTCTCAAAACAAAATATTGTTCACATGATAAGTGTATGAGAGATGTATTTGCTAGTTGATTCCATATGTCAAAAATCAATGATATGAATTAAACTTGATATAACATATGCTTATTAAGTCTGGAAGAGGATAATTCGAAAATCCAATTGTTAGGATACCAATAGTTAAGAGAATCTGAAAATGAAATTAACACTTTCATGCATTCGGACAAGGCTGTGCTATTGATTTTCAAATACAATCATGAGGATAAAACATGCTTATTATCATGGAAATTTTTGTATCCAAAGCACATAATTTCTAACCTATTATTAGGGCATGTAATAGTGTAAAACCATCATGGCAGTCGAGTGATTTGATCATTCAATCAAGAAAGTCCGAAAATTAATTTTAACAAGTTCAATCATTCGGACATATTTTTCCCATAGTTTTTCAAATACAATATACGAGCTAGCAAAAAAATTTTAACATTTTAAGATACGTAAGCTAGCAATTTTCTCTTTGAGATATGCACATTAGCAACTCTTTCTCCCCTTATGTCATTGGCAGAAAGAAGGGAAAAACCCTTTACATCAATTTCTAAATCATGACAAAGGTAAGTAATCATTCTTATTTATGCATCATTATATTTTCAATGCACAAATTCATTAACATTATATTTCATTTTTTTTATGCACGATACCGAAAAATCAATCATCATTATGAGCATATCAAACATGATATCCACGCATTCATGATATATCATTTTGGCAACATGATCATAGATATTCAAACAATAGTATCTAAATGTCAGAATTCATTACATCCTATAATGCATGATCATTAACTCTTCATTTGTATTTCATGCATTATTTCGTTTCATCTCATAAGGAATATCAAGAAGAGTTATTGGATGATGAGATAAATATTTTATGAATACACAGAATTTTATAAAATTCATATCATAAGTGTTTCATGTATTCATATTATCACATGAAGCATATTATCATTTTTGAGATTCATAACATGAATAACGTTATTACTATTTCATCAAAATCAATTTCGAGATTCACACAATATTATGAAATCATTAATCTCGATAAGATGGGAAAAGCATTTTCTTTTTAAGTGATTCTTTTAACACATCATAAAAAACTCATTCATAATTCAAGTGATTTACAAGATATCATAAATGAATTTATCACTTGTATTTCATCAAAATCGAGAACTCTAGAGATAGAAAATGATTGAAGCATTTAACATGATTGAAGCATGATTCATATTTAAAATGTATCTTATGTCGTAAATACGAATCAAGCATTTGTCAAATTTGAAATCATCCTCAAAATTACATTCAATAAATTCATATATGACCAGCATATATTTATTGAAAAATCAATAAGATAGAGGATTACATTTCATTTTTATAAATTTCTATTCATGTGATTTGCTTCTTATGAGCATGCCTTTGCTTTTAAAAAAATGTCAACCTTCAAGATAGAAAGGTAAATTTCGTAAAATAAATTATCAAGCATGATTCCATGATAATCATCTTTTTAATATCTTGATATTCATTATCAAGTATGATTTCAAAAAGTATGTTCAAGAGAAATCATTAAGACCAAATGCATGATATACTCATTTATTTTCAAAATATTCATCATGTTTATTTTCATGAGATTCACAAGATTGGTAAAATAAATTCATTAAATTCATTTCCATTTCATACAATTGATTTCATGTGAGGGTGTTCAAGTCTTTTTGTGAAAACATGTATCATCATTTAAAATCAAAATATAAGTTTCGTCATAAAGTCGTCAAGACCAAACACATCAAAAATAAAATATCATGATATCACATCTATCATCAAAAGACTATCAAAAAATTCATACAAAGATGTACATGCACTATGTCATCTTAATATGTCATGAGAATGTCATCTTAATTCGTCATAAAAATGATTTAACCAAAAACATGTTAATCCAAAATGAGAGTTTCAAATCAACATTTACTTCATAAACTCATGCATGACATAAAATAATCAAAATACACATGCATGGATTAATCCTAAGCATTATCACATATCATATAACTATCATCCATAATGTTGCATACATCATTCAATATTTCAAAACATAACATGCATGAAACCTTAGCAATATACTTTTCATGATCAAGTTTTTAATTTTTCAAAGATGCTAAAAAGAAAAACATTATATAATTTTTGAAACATAATTTTTTTTATTTACTATTCCTACTATCTAAATTAAGCACTCATGAAAAATTTCAAGTAATTTCAAAGTAAATTAAAGGTATTTTGATTACCTCAACGTCGATCGGCGTAAAGGCGTAGTTTGCCACCTCGCCTTTCTTGATTTTCTCCTCGTCTTCGGAGGAGCTCGATTCATCCCACTTTGTGTTCTTCTTCTTTGGCCTCTTCCTTCGTTCAAGTTTATTATCTATTTTAGATTTTTATTTAATAAACTTATTAAGATTTAGTGTTCGAAGTTCAAGTTCATCATTGTCCTCATCACTTGAGTCATCGCTCAAGTGGTATTCATTTGTCCGGAGTTCCAAATCCTTCCTGTTCTTTGGAAGGTGATTTTGTTCAACATGTTCATCATGTGCATTGTGCACCATTTTATATGTCATCAACGAACCAATTAGTTCTTCAAGTGGTAAGTTGTTTAGGTTTTTAGCTTCTTGTATTGCAGTTACTTTTGAATCTCACTTCTTAGAAAGAGAACGCAAAATCTTGTTTACGAGTTCAAAATCCGAAAAACATTTTCCAAGAGCTCTTAAACTATTGACGACATCCATGAAACGGGTGTACATGTCGCCTATAGTCTCGCTTGGTTGCATTCGAAAAAGCTCAAAATCATGCAATAAAATGTTAACTTTCGAGTCTTTGACTCTACTAGTTCCCTCGTGCGTGATTTCAAGTGTTCGCCAAATGTCAAAAGCCGTTTCACACATAGAAATCCGATTGAACTCATTTTTGTCCAAAGCGCAAAATAAGGCATTCATAGCCTTTGCGTTTAAAGAAAAATACTTCTTCTCCAAATCCGAGCATTCGTTCATCAGTTTAGAGGGAAGTTGAAAATTGGTTTCAACAATATTCCATAAATCCAAATTCATAGAAATCAAGAAAACTCTCATTCGAGTTTTCCAATAAGTGTAGCCCAATCCGTTAAACAACGGTGGACGAAAAACTGATAAGCCCTCTTGAAAGCCATGACGAGTCATTTCTCTCGGGTGTAAGTCCGAAATGAGAAATATCGGGCTCTGATACCAATTGTTAGGATCAAGAGCACTAAGACGGGGGGGGGGGGGCGGGGGTGAATTATTGCAGCGGAAATCTTTCAACTATTAAAATCTAAAGCTGCGTTCGTTCGATAAAAACGATTTCGATGTAAAAGCCGATTCTAAAATTACTTTAACTTAAGATTAAGCGAGATGACGTTAAAGTAAATCTATGAAGGCAGTTTGCAGTTTATGATGCAAATCAGAATGCAAGCGCAAACTTAAATACGACGTTCGTACGATAAAACTGGTTTACGTCTAAATGTCGATTCTGAAGATACTGAACTTTGAGATACATTTTATAAATGCGCAGAAGGCAGTTTGCAGTTATGATTGAAATCAAAACGTTAACGTAAACTGAAATATGATGATCGTACGAAAAAGTCGATTTACGTCTAAACACAGATTCGGAAAGCTCTGAACTTAGAAACTCGTTTGTAAAAACACAGAAGGCAGTAGCTATTTAGGAGGTTTGCAGTAAAGATAAAATGCTCAAAGTAAATGCAAACCGAGATTTAGAGTTGTTCGGTCAATCTTGACCTACTCCACTTTTGGCTTCCTCCACCGACGAGGTCACCGACGTCAACTAGAGGCCTTCCTTCAATAGGCAAAGGCCACCCACCCTTTTACAGTTTCACTCCTTTTGACGGGCTTAGGAGACAACCCTTACAGAAATTTTTTCTCCTATCTTTACAACTCAAAACTTTGAAGAACAGAGGGAGGAGAACTTTTGGCCTTTACAACAATTTTGAGCTCTAAGAATCATAGAAAAAGATCAAGATTTTGAGTGTAAGTTGTGCTCTTTCAGTGCTGAATGGGTGGGGTATTTATAGGCCCCAACCCAGTTCAAATTTGGAGCTCAAAACTGTCAATTCCCGGAATTCCGGGATCAGGGGGTTGCACCTCCTGACTAGGGTGGTTGCACAATACCTGCTCTTCTTTGGCCCGATGCCCGAGTCCACGACCCGAAGCCTTCTATCGATACGTCGACCGATCCACCGGCCCGACGTCCAATCTTCTGACATGTTCCTCCGGCACAACATGATTTTCCTGCTTTAATTGTCTCATCCTGATCGAAGCATCCTACGTCACTCAAAACGCAGATTAAATCATAAACATATATCAAGTAGTTTCATCATCAAAATATGAGATTCAACATAGCATAGACGAAGGCTATGTCACCTTCGAAGACAACAACAAGGGTAAAATCATTGGCAAAGGAACCATAGGTAACAAATCCAACTTCTTTATTGAAGATGTTTTATTAGTTGATGGTTTAAAACATAACCTCTTGAGCATTAGTCAATTATGTGATAAAGGATATATTGTCATATTCGAATCTAATGCTTGCATCATTGAAAAACCACACAAAAACACGTCTATGATTGCATTAAAACAAAATAACGTATACACTATTGACATCAATGATTTGTGTAATGAAATATGTTTTTCGGTTTTGAATGAGGATGCTTAGCTATGGCATAGAAGATTAGGTCATGCTAGCATGAAACTAATCACTCAAATATTATCTAAAGAACTTGTAAGAGGAATTCCTCATATCAAGTTCATCAAAGATAATGTATGTGATGCTTGCCAATTAGGTAAACAAATTAAGGGTAGTTTCAAATCTAAGAATCAAATAAGCACCTCTAGGCCCTTACAATTGATCCATATGGATTTGTTCGATCCAATCTCTACATCAAGCCTAGGAGGTAGCAAATACGCCTTCGTCATCGTGGATGACTATAGCAGATACACGTGGACTTACTTCTTAAAACAGAAAAATGAATGCTTTAGATATTTTACTAAGTTTTGTAAACTTGTTCAAAATGAGAAGGGTTCTATGATTTCGTCAATTAGAAGTGATCACGGTGGTGAATTTCAAAACCATGATTTTCAAGAATTTTGTGAACTCAATGGATACAACCATAATTTCTCTACTCCAAGAAATCCTGAACAAAATGGAGTAGTAGAAAGAAAAAATCAAAATTTATAAGAAATGACAAAAACCATGTTGAATGAACATAGCCTACCCAAATATTTTTGGGCCGAAGCCATAAACACTGCATGCTATATTTTGAATAGAGTTCTAGTAAGACCCTTACTCACCAAAACTCCCTATGAGTTATGGAACAACAAAAAACCCAATGTTTCATATTTTAAAGTCTTTGGGTGTAAGTGTTTTATCTTGAATGAAAAGGATAACTTAGGAAAATTTGATGCTAAATCCGATTAAGGAATCTTTCTTGGTTATTCTTCGGTTTCTAAAGCTTTTCGTATCTTCAATAAAAGAACTTTAATTATTGAAGAATCCATTCATGTTGTTTTCAATGAGATTTCCGAAATCAGGAAAAACGATTTTGATGATGATGTTAATTTTGATTCCTTGAATTTAAATGAAACCATGTCTCCAACTAGCAACTTGGATGTATCCACTTCTGAAACATCCTTACCCAAGGATTGGAAGTATGTAGATGCTCATCCTAAGGAGCTAATCTTAGGAGACACATCAAAGGGGGTTCAAACACGATCTTCTCTTAAAAATTTTTGTGCCAACGCCGCTTTTCTCTCCCAAATTGAACCCAAATGTGTTGACGAAGCCATGAAAGATGATTTATGGATTATCGCAATGCAAGATGAATTAAATCAATTTGAGAGAAATGAGGTGTGGAAGCTTGTTCCTAGGCCAACTAACCATATAGTTATTGGTACTAAATGGATTTTTAGAAACAAGCAAGATGAATATGGTATCGTGGTTAGAAACAAGGCTAGATTAATGGCCAAAGGTTTCAACCAATAAGAAGGTATCGATTACGAAGAAACCTTCGCTCTTGTGGCTCGATTAGAAGCCATAAGGATGCTCCTTGCCTACGCTAGTAGTAATAATTTGAAGTTATTTCAAATGGATGTTAAAAGCGCTTTTCTTAATGGCTTTATTTCCGAAGAAGTCTATGTTGAACAACCTCCTGGATTTGAAAATAATAGCCTCCCTAATCATGTGTTTAGATTAACTAAAGCTCTATATGGTTTAAAACAAGCTCCGAGGGCTTGGTATGAGAGACTTAGTTATTTTCTTATTGAAAATAATTTCACAAAAGGCAAGGTTGATACTACATTGTTCATCAAGAATTTTGAAAATAATTTTCTCATTGTTCAGATTTATGTTGATGATATTATCTTTGGTTCTACGAATGAATCTCTTTGTGAATCTTTTGCTAAAACTATGAGTCTTGAATTCGAAATGATTTTAATGGGAGAATTAACATTCTTCTTAGGCTTACAAATCAAACAACTAAGCAATGACATCTTTATTAGTCAAACTAAATATGCTATGAATTTGCTAAAAAAGTTTAATATGAATAGCTCAAAAGCTATTAACACTCCTATGAGCACCTCCACTAAGTTAGAAATTGATAAAAGTAGAGAAAGCTTCGATCAAAAAACTTATAGGGGCATGATAGGAAGTTTACTTTACCTCACTACAACTAGACCAGATATCATGTTCAGTGTAGGACTTTGTGCTAGATTTCAATCAAACCCTAAGATATCTCATCTCAAAACAGTGAAAAGAATACTTAGATATCTTAATGGTACCATAAATCTAGGATTATGGTACCCAAAATTAGAGAATCTTGAGTTAATTGCTTATGCTGATACGGACTTTGCTGGCTGTAGACTAGATAGAAAAAGCACATCAGGAACATGTCAATTTTTAGGACATGCCCTTGTTTCCTGGTCATCTAAGAAACAAAACTCGGTTGCACTATCAACAACCGAAGCTGAATATATTGCAGCAAGTGCATGCTGTGCACAAGTTGTATGGATGAAAAACACCTTAGAAGATTATAAAGTTCATCTTAAAAATATTCTCATTAAATGTGATAACACAAGTGCAATATGCTTAACAAAGAATCCTATACAACACTCAAAAACAAAACATATTGATATTAGACATCACTTTATACGAGATCATGTTACTAATCATGATGTAATCATAGAGTTCATTGATACTAAACATCAACTAGCTGATATTTTTACAAAACCTCTAAGTGAAGAACAATTTGATTTCATAAGAAGAGAATTAGGAATGTTGATGTGTCCGAATACATAAACTAGTTAAAATTATTTTTCGAACTTTATTGAATGATCAAATCACTTGATTGCCATTACATGCCTAAATAACATGTTGGAAATTATGTGTTGAATACAAAAATTTCCATAACAATAAGCATGTTTTGTCTTCATGATTGTATTTGAAAATCTATAGCATAGTCTTGTCCGAATGCATGAAAGTGTTAATTTCATTTTCGGACTCGCTTAACAATTGGTATCCCAAAAATCGGATTTTCTTGTACACTTATATAAAAATTATTTTTCTGAAATAGATTTGATGAAATGATTCCTGCATATGAATTCCATCTTGAAATATGGATGATAGTGCTTTTACTTGCAAAGATTTGTTTCACATGTTGAATCTCGGATTTTGATGATGAAGTCAATTGTCATTTGTTGTATAATCTATGTGTTGAGATAAGTGTGCAGGATTAACTACGATGAAAGTAAGACATGCAGCAGGAGTTGCGCTGGAGTCATGACAATGATCACGTTGGGAGTTCGAGAGCTCGACGGAAGTTCGGACAGTCGTCGGAAGTTCTGCGGGAACAAATCCGAGAAGTCCAGAAGCTTGCCAAAGAAGCTCGTTGGAACTCGCCAAGTGGATCGTCGCAAGTCCAGGAGTTTGCCGGAAGTCCGCAGGAGCATCACCGAGGGTTCATCGGATGATCGACGGAAGTTCGCCGGAAACTCGCTGGAAGAAGCGATTGACGCAACGGAGCAAGCTGCAGAAATTGTCTTAGGATTTATCATAGTTAGCACTATGATTAAGTTGAAAATGGGAGGTGATCCCGTTAGCTTAATCTTGGGGCAATTGGGCCCATGAAAAACCCAAATTGGACCGAATGGATCAACCCATTCGGACCCTGGTTGCTGTGGGAGGTGCAACCGCCCAAGCCAGGAGGTAGCACCGCCTGGGCTAAGTCTCCCAAGGAGACTGGGCGGTGCAACCGCCCCAGCCAGGAGGTGCAACCGCCTGGGCTCAGTCTCCAAGCGAGATTGGGCGGTGCAACCTCTCCTGACAGGAGGTAGCACCGCTTGAGCTCGGTCTTCGAGCTCTAGCAGGCGGTGCAACCGCCCCAGTTAGGAGGTGCAACCGCCTGAGCTCGGTCTTCGAGCTCTGGTGGAGAGGTGCAACCACCCCTGACAGAGGTGGCACCGCCCAGAGGCTCAGTCTTCGAGCTCTGCCAGGCGGTGCAACCGCCCCAGTCAGGAGGTGCAACTGCCTGATCCCAGAATTCCGGGAATTGACAGTTTTGAGCTCCAAATTTGAACTGGGTTGGGGCCTATAAATACCCCACCCATTCAGCATTGAAAGGAAGCAACTTACACTCGAAATCTTGATATCTTTCTGTGATTCTTAGAGCTCAAAATTGTTGTAAAGGCCAAAAGTTCTCCTCCCTCTATTCTTCAAAGTCTTGAGTTGTAAAGAGAGGAGAGAAAATTTCTATAAGGGTTGACTCCTAAGCCCGTCAAAAGGAGTGAAACTGTAAAAGGGTGGTTGGCCTTCGCCTATTGAAGGAAGGCCTCTAGTTGACGTCGGTGACCTCGTCGGTGGAAGAAGCCAAAAGTGGAGTAGGTCAAGATTGACCGAACCACTCTAAATCTCGGTTTGCATTTCCTTTAAGCATTTTACCTTCACTGCAAACCTCCTAAATAGCTACTGACTTCTGCGCTTTTACAAACAAGTTTCTAAGTTCAGAACTTTCCGAATCTGCGTTTAGACGTAAATCGGTCTTTTTCGTACGATCATTACACTTTAGTTTACGTTTATGTTTTGATTTCAATCATAACTGCAAACTGCCTTCTGCGCATTTATAAAATGTATCTCAAAGTTCAGTATCTTCAAAATCGGCATTTAGACGTAAACAGGTTTTATCGTACGAACGTCGCATTTCAGTTTGCGATTGCATTCTGATTTTCATCATAAACTGCAAACTGCCTTCGTAGATTTACTTTAATGTCATCTCGCTTAATCTTAAGTTAAAGTAATCTTAGAATCGGCTTTCACATCGAAATCGTTTTTATCGAACGAACGCAGCTTTCGGTTTTAATCGCTGAAAAATTTCCGCTGCACTAATTCACCCCCCCCTCTTAGTGCTCTTGATCCTAACAATTGGTATCAGAGCGGGGTTAACTCTCAAACGGATTAAAACCCAAGAGAGATGGCTTACGCCGAAAACCAAGAGGGCCATTCTATTACACGTCCACCCATGTTTAATGGGACGGAATACACCTATTGGAAGACTCGAATGAGGATCTTTCTTATTTCTATGGATTTTGAACTTTGGAATCTTGTCGAAAATGGTTTTTCGAAGTCTTCTCTTCCAATGAACGATTGGAATGATTTGGAGAAGAAGGCTTTCGCTCTTAATACAAAGGCTATGAATGCCTTATTTTGTGCACTTGATAAAAATGAGTTTAATCGTGTTTCGATTTGTGAAACCGCATTTGATATTTGGCACACACTCGAAGTGACTCATGAAGGTACAAGTAGAGTGAAAGAGTCAAAAATCAATCTTTTGTTACACTCTTTCGAACTTTTCCGGATGAAACCGAGTGAGACTATTGGCGACATGTTTACCCATTTCACGGATGTCGTCAACGGTCTAAAAGGACTCGGAAAAAGTTTTTCAAATTTTGAGCTCGTAAATAAGATTCTAAAATCCCTTCCTAAGAGTTGGGATCCTAAAGTCACTGCTATTCAAGAGGCGAAAGATCTAAACAACTTCCCTCTTGAAGAACTAATTGGGTCATTAATGCCTACGAGATGACTTACAAAGCTCATGAAGAGCAAGAAGACATCCTTCCAAAGAACAGGAAGGATATGGCACTTAGAACTTTGGAAGACCACTTGAAAGAAAACTCAAGTGATGAGGACTATGACGATGACTTGGCACTTCTAACAAGAAAATTTAAAAAATTCATTAAAAGAAACAAGTTTAAGAATGACACTAAAAATAAACTTGAACCCAAGAAGGACCAAGTTATTTGCTATGAGTGCAAAAAGTCGGGATACTACAAGAGTGATTGTCCCCAAGTCAAAAAGAGAACAACAAAGAAGAAGGCGCTCAAAGCAACATGGGATGATTCGAGCGCGTCCGAAGAAGAGGAGTCCAACACCGAGCAAGTTGCTCATTACGCCTTAATGGCCATCGGAGAAGAGGTAACGAATTTATTAGATGCAGATTTATCTTTCGATGAATTATTAAATGCCTTCCATGACTTATTTGATGAATGCAAGATTATTAATAGAAAATATAAATTGCTAAAAAAGGAGCATGATAGTCTTACTTGTGATTTTGATAAGTTAAAAACTGAATATCATGATAGTTTAGATCCATGCATCAAATGCCATGATCTAGAAACTCTCCAAAAAGAAAACTTGCTACTTAAAGACACCTTGAAGAAATTCGAGGTTGGTAGCAAGTCATTAAACATGATCCTTGCAAACAAGGGTCACATTCCCAAAAGAAGTGGAATTGGATTTGTGAGAAGTTCTCACCAAAATCCAACCACCTTCATAAAAGGCACCATCCTACATATTCGAGACCAAAACAAATGCAACTTTTGTTGTAAATTTGGACACAAGACGCATTATTGTCCATTCAAGAAAATTAGTCCAAACAAATTGATTTGGGTTCCTAAAGGAACCATGATAAATTCTATGCAACATGATAGACAATATAGATCTATTTGTAAGGCACCCAAAAGCAAATGGGTACCTAAAAATCATCCCTTCCTGAAAAAACATTAAAAACATAAAAATTTTAGGCTGGAGCAAGAAATAATATTCTGCTCCTTGATTCTCGACCCAAGATCCAAAAAGGAACTCGCAATGCTCTCTAGCCTAAATTACAGATGGAGATTATAAATCACAAATGCGATTTAGATACAACCTTATTTGACTTTTCAGAATTAAAAACGTATGATTCCCAAATTCACATATCCCCTGGATTTTCGAACCCATCAATTTCATCCGTTCATAACCTTCAAATCCAACTCTATATTATGAAGTGACTAAGTCTGTCATTAACTTGCAAGGCTTACCAACTTAAACAAACTATCACAAACATGTGTACGACATTGAGAGTATGCACGTTAAAAGATCTATCTTGATCATGCAAGAGTCCTTGCCTTAAACTGAAAACTCTTACGTAATTACGTAAGTAAAATTGATTGCTCTAAATGAAAATTCTCCTCAAGATAGAAAAACTCTCAGATCACACTGATCAGAACAAGTGCTCACCGCCTGCAGGCGGTGGCACCGCCCTAGCTGGAGGTAGCACCTCCAGCTGTCACGTGTTGCAAGCGGTTGCACCGCTCCAGCCAGAGGTGCAACTGCCCGCAACTCTGCCCCTTTTTAACCCAAGCTTGGGCCGGCGGTGAAACCGACCCCAACTCACTCTCTTCCCTCCTCTACTCTTCCAAGCCTCCTCCATCCCCATTTCTCCCATCTTAGCATCCCAAATACCCCTCATTTCGAAACAAAGCATCAATAATCCTTCCCTCTCTTGAAGATCTCACTAAGGTACTCTCTAAGAAGCCCTTAAACTCTGTTTTTTGATTCATTTACTCTTGCTCATCACTATTGTTCTAAACAGCAGTAGTTATGGGATCTAGAAGATCCTCAAGGGACAAAGGAAAGAGGAGATTAGTAGAAGATTTTGATCTCACCCTTTTCAATTCAAAATACCATGCTGAAAAATTTTCCTCTTTTGAACTTAGGAGTGTCAATAAGGGAAAATACGTAGATTTAAGTGAACTAAGAGACTTAGAGACAATCCAATGGTTTGCAAACTTAGATCTACTTCCAATTTTGCAAATTAACGAACTCATCTATCCAAGACTTGTTAGATTGTTTTACAACAACATACAAGTAGATGAGGAAGAAAGAATGTCCACCTATCTCTTAGGACAACACATCTCAATTACGGATTGATTCATTTGCGACATGATAGGCATTCCCATGAAAAGTAGAGGACTTTACTTTAGAGGATCATGGGATGATGAAACTGTTGGAACAACATACGTTGAAGCCCTAGGAACAATTTTTGCCAATCCCAACTTAGCATTTGTTCCTAAAAGTTATGAACATTTACTGCCTCTAAACACTAAGGTACTTCATCATATCCTAACTAGCATCATTCTCCCTAAACAATACCATCATGATGAAGTAAGCCAATTAGAATTAGGAACTATGTATTTGATCATGAAAGGACATGACATCTGTCTTGGTTATCTTATCCAACAAAACATGTTAGAACTATCTAAGAAAGACATGATGCTCCCATATGGTGGTATAATAACTAGAATAATGAAAGCTTACGATATTCTAATACCACCGGAAGAAGAAGTAATAAAAGTATATAGATTTAGCATAATTAATAAAAATCTACTTCACCGATTAAGATGTTTTTATAGAAACGGTAACTGGGTTAGAATGCCAAGAAGAACTGATCCCCCTCAACCTGAACCAGAACCGGAAACACCAGTATTTAGGGGTACCCAATCTCCTCCGATCTGTCCCTTTGATGAAACACATCCATTTGAGCAAACTCATACATCATCTGTCGAAGATATTGGGATTCGGATGGACCGATTCGAACAAAGACAAGAACGGCTTGAACAACGACAAGATCAAATCCAATCTGAGCTGCAGCAAATTCATCGTCAATTTGACTCCTTGTTTAGGCACTTTAATTTTCCACCTCATGAATGAGCTTATATGAATACAATCATCTGTTGTTATTGTAAACTCCTTATGTTACTCACCATGATGTGCTTTGACTTGATCCTTGATATGGTTACCTGATATATTTTGAGTTGTAAACATCTATCGTGGTAAATATATGCCCTATGCCTTGTGGTAAATATAAACTAAATGGTTATCTCAGATTTTATATTGAAACTAAAAGTTTTGAAAACCTTATGCTTTGATTTCCATGATAAATATAGTTTGAAAAAGTGATATACCAATGCAGTTGATAAGTCATTATTATTGATACTAAACATCAACTAGCCGATATTTTTACAAAACCTCTAAGTGAAAGAACAATTTGATTTTATAAGAAGAGAATTAGGAATGTTGATGTGTCCGAATACTTAAACTAGTTAAAATTACTTTTCGAACTTTATTGAATGATCAAATCACTTGATTGCCATGTGTTAAAATGTTTTGATTTTTGAAAAACTATAGCATAATCTTGTCCGAATGTATGAAAGAATTCATTTCATTTTCGGACTCGCTTAACAGCTGGAATGACAAAAATCAAACACACTCTTATGAAAAATATTTTTTTGAAATGGATTTGATAAAATGACTTTCCTCCTTCATGCACAAAGAATTATAACATACAAGGAGAAGAAGTATTCAAAGCATTATACTTATCATGTCTTCCTTTATATGCTTGATAACTTGCTTATATTGTTCTCCTGGTATCACATCTACCATGCTTTTTGTTGATGACAAAGGAGGAGAAATATATGAATTGATTTGATGCTATAAACACTAATGCTATGATTATGCCATGCCTGCATCATCAAGAGATATATAAACAAATGCCATATATAGAAATGCAACACTTGCTAAAATATTTGAAATGTGTGCATCATGGAATGATATCAAAATCTTACTTCACAACTTTACATGTTGATATCTTACAATATGATGAATTGCTACTATTACCATTATTCAAACTTGTAATGTAAAATTTGAAAATGAATGTCAAGCCTTGACATCATCTTCAAAGATATACATCATGATAGGAATCATGATGGGAATATTGATAAGTTCAAATTATTTTAACTTATCAATATGTCTCTTGAATTTATAAGGTTTTAAATTCAAGAATGACTTATCTCAAGTATGGCATATAGACAGGGGGAGTTAAGGTTAACTCCATTATCAATTGATTGTCATCATCAAAAAGGGGGAGATTGTTGAATCTCGGATTTTGATGATGAAGTCAATTGTCATTTGTTGTCTAATCTATGTGTTGAGATAAGTGTACAGGATTAACTACGATGAAAGTAAGACATGCAGCAGGAGTTGCGCCGGAGTCATGACAATGATCACGTTGGGAGTTCGAGAGCTCGACGGAAGTTCGGACAGTCGTCGGAGGTTCTGCGGGAACAAAACCGAGAAGTCCAGAAGCTTGCCAAAGAAGCTCGTCGGAACTCGCCATGTGGATCGTCGCAAGTCCAGGAGTTTGCCGGAAGTCCACAGGAGCATCACCGAGGGTTCATCGGATGATCGACGGAAGTTCGCCGGAAGCTCGCTGGAAGAAGCGATTGACGCACCGGAGCAAGCTGCAGAAATTGTCTTAGGATTTATCGTAGTTAGCACTATGATTAAGTTGAAAATGGGAGGTGATCCCGTTAGCTTAATCTTGGGGCAATTGGGCCCATGAAAAACCCAAATTGGACCGAATGGATCAACCCATTCGGACCCTGGTTGCTGTGGGAGGTGCAACCGCCCAAGCCAGGAGGTAGCACCGCCTGGGCTAAGTCTCCCAGGGAGACTGGGCGGTGCAACCGTCCTAGCCAGGAGGTGCAACCGCCTGGGCTCAGTCTCCAAGAGAGACTGGGCGGTGCAACCTCTCCTGACAGGAGGTAGCACCGCCTGAGCTCGGTCTTCGAGCTCTGGCAGGCGGTGCAACCGCCCCAGTCAGGAGGTGCAACCGCCTGAGCTCGGTCTTCGAGCTCTGGCAGAGAGGTGCAACCGCCCCTGACAAAGGTGGCACCGCCCAGAGGCTCAGTCTTCGAGCTCTGCCAGGCGGTGCAACCGCCCCAGTCAGGAGGTGCAACCGCCTGATCCCGAAATTCCGGGAATTGACAGTTTTGAGCTCCAAATTTGAACTGGGTTGGGGCCTATAAATACCCCACCCATTCAGCACTGAAAGGAAGCAACTTACACTCGAATCTTGATATCTTTCTGTGATTCTTAGAGCTCAAAATTGTTGTAAAGGCCAAAAGTACTCCTCCCTCTGTTCTTCAAAGTCTTGAGTTGTAAAGAGAGGAGAGAAAATTTCTGTAAGGGTTGTCTCCTAAGCCCGTCAAAAGGAATGAAACTGTAAAAGGGTGGTTGGCCTTCGCCTATTGAAGGAAGGCCTCTAGTTGACGTCGGTGACCTCGTCGGTGGAGGAAGCCAAAAGTGGAGTAGGTCAAGATTGACCAAACCACTCTAAATCTCAGTTTGCATTTCCTTTGAGCATTTTACCTTCACTGCAAACCTCCTAAATAGCTACTGCCTTCTGTGCTTTTACGAACAAGTTTGTAAGTTCATAACTTTCCGAATCTGCGTTTAGACGTAAATCGGCTTTTTCGTACGATCATTACATTTCAGTTTACGTTTACGTTTTGATTTCAATCATAACTGCAAACTGCCTTCTGCGCATTTATAAAACGTATCTCAAAGTTCAGTATCTTCAAAATCGGCATTTAGACGTAAACCGGTTTTATAGTACGAACGTCGCATTTCAGTTTCCGCTTGCATTCTGATTTTCATCATAAACTGCAAACTGCCTTCGTAGATTTACTTTAACGTCATCTCGCTTAATCTTAAGTTAAAGTAATCTTAGAATCGGCTTTCACATCGAAATCGTTTTTATCGAACGAACGCAGCTTTCGGTTTTAATCGCTGAAAAATTTCCGCCGCACTAATTCACCCCCCCTCTTAGTGCTCTTGATCCTAACATCACATACATATCTTGATCCTTGTAAAAATGTGCTAGTCATATGTGCCCAGCAAGCCAATCACGTGAGTGATGGCACATGTGACTTGATACATAATCTTTTTGCTTATTATATTTTGGCGTATATCACTTTATAATAATTGCATATGTGCATATATATATTGTGATGTCCTTGGATTTGTGCAATGGGAATCGGATCGTGATGAGATCACGATAATGAGATCGATTCACCTTTAAACACATATCCTAAATAATCCCGGTCATAGGTTACTCGAGAGGGACATCGTGAAAACCGGATAGACTGGTGTGCTGTATACCCGTCCATATGATGGATGCAGCTGGTCTCATAGTTGCTCGTGTAGGGACACTAGGGATACAGTACAGGTGCTCGTTGGAGAATGAGTTCACTGATTGATCCGCTTACGGAATGCTGGATGGTTGATGATGCCTTATTGTCAGACAGCGATTCTATACTCCTAGTGGTCTATCTGGTCCTTAGACTTGAGACACCAAAGATGTCCTGTATGAGTGCTCCACTCTTTGATACCAGACTTATAGGTTTGGCTGTCCCAAATCTAGTACAGCTGGTCATTGGGAGTGGTAGTCGACCTTACGAGGGCTATTGAGTGTCGATAGAGGATCATCCACTCTCGGCGTCATGAGAGGAATATCCCATGTGTTCTTGCTCAGACAAATCCCTGGCCAGGGTCATTCGGGTTGAGAGAGAAAGAGTTCTCCGGGAGAATCCGATTAGAGCGAGACATGAGTAGAAACCGTATGGGTTTGACAGCACCATGCTCGATATACGGTCTCTGGGATATTAGATGGATGAGGGACTATAGGTACACGGTCACTGAGGACAGACAGGTCCAATGGATTGGATTCCCCTGTATCGTCTGGGGACTACGGCGTAGTGGCCTAGTACGTCCGTAGTCGATGAGTCGAGTGAATTATTACAGAGATAATAATTCACTCAGTTAGAAGGAGTTCTGACAGGTATGACTCACGGCCAGCTCGATATTGAGCCTAGAGGGTCACACACATATGGTAGGCATTACGATGAGTAGAGGTTCGGATATGAGATATCTGACGGAGCCCTTGTCTTATTGGATGCAGATCCAATACCCACTAGGGAAGGACCCATTAGGGTTTGACACGGGACCTCTATAAATAGGAGGGATTTAGAGCCTCATAGGCTAGAGTCTTTGCTTGCCTTTCCTATTCTCCTCTCCCTGTCCACCTCATAGCAGGCCTGGAGTTTTAAGGAGCGTCGTCGCAACCCTACTGTGTGGATCACCGCTAGAGAGGAGGACGCTTGACCTTCACCCTCTCCTAAGGATCTGCAAAACAGGGATATACGATCTCCCTAGGTAACACAATCTACTCTATACGCAGTTTTAAGTTTCGCGGATTTTGCGCACCAATCTTCACACGACGACGAACATCTTTTTGAGGAATCGGGGATTTTGTTTTCTTGTTCTTCCGCTGCGCATATGATGTCGCCCCAAGATTTCCCAACAGTGGTATCAGAGCCAGGTTGTTCGTGCGAATGATTGGTTTTGAACTGCGTGTGTTGTGTTTAGGAAGAATATTGACGTCAAAATCGTTGACGCAAAAGCGAGAAAGGGCAGCAACAGTTGCTGCCCTCGATCTGCGTGCGTGAAGCGCAGCCGAAGGCGGGCAGCACAGGGGCTGCGTCTGCAGCAGCCGGCCGGCCGGCGGCCTGCTTGCAGCAGGCTTGCTGCCGACGGGGCTGGCAGCCCACGGGCAGAGGCGCCGCAGGGCAGCGGCGCCAGCCGCCGTTGCTCCCGCGGGCGAAACCCCCCCCCATAGGGGCGGCCGCCCGGCGGGACAACACCGCCTGCGGAGGCAGCGGCGCCCGAAGGGGGAGCCCACCTGCAGCGGCAGCGCCGCCAGCGGGCGTGCCGCCTGCAGGCGAGGGCAGCGCCCTCGCCCCGCCGCACAGGCCGCCGCCAGCAGGGTGGCGGCGGCGGCAGCAGCGAAAGGGGAAAGGGCATTAGGGTTTTCTTGGCAAAAAGATAGTTTTGCCCCTGTGAATTTGAGAAATTCCAATTTCTGTCTTTTGTCCAAATTACGAAAATACCCTTAGGAATTGAGAAATTCCCTACATATCCCTGATTTCATAAAATATTAATTAATTAAAAGGTTTAGTTGATTATTATTTTATTATTATCTAGTAGTCCTACATGATGATGATTATTTATACATGTGATGTATGATGTGTGGACGGATGATCATGGACCGTGTGATGTGTGTACTTGTGATTATTATTATTGAGGTCTGCGAACCTCCATTATATTTCTCGTTTATTGTCGGGCCTGCGTGCCTATGATTAAGTTGTAATCACATGAGGAGGCGCAGCGGGAGCGTGGATGCGATAGCGGGACCCACGAGACGGACGATCGTGATGCATGGAGATGCATCAAGATGTCGACGGAACCGACGAGGACGAGATGGACGATCACAGGGCATG
The DNA here is from genome assembly GCF_036884655.1 of Musa acuminata AAA Group. NCBI lineage: Eukaryota > Viridiplantae > Streptophyta > Magnoliopsida > Zingiberales > Musaceae > Musa > Musa acuminata. The sequence continues at coordinate 28,189,960 of NC_088353.1, read as the reverse complement.
GAGATGCACCGTTGCACACATAGATCTTGATGTGAGTGATTAGGCCTACTGGCTCGGGCCTAATCATATTAGGTTGTGGTCCATGATCATCTGGTGTGATTGCTTATACACATACTAGATATGTATATATATTTGCATGCGATGTAGATATATATTAAATATGTATATGTGTGACATGTCATATTAGGAGACCAAATCATAGAAACATCTCTCGATAATATTAAGTCGGTAAACGTGAGGCAATTAGATTAACCCACGTGGCCTTCCATCGTTATGAGTATGAACCGATTCCCGGTGTAGGTTGAGTTGGTCGAGTCCCTCGAGACTCACCTATATCGTGATTCGCTATCTTGCTTACGACATAGAGATGTCACCGGTGACCTGAGGGCATGGTATGCTTGGTCGAGTCCCTCGAGGGTATATCATCAAATCAGACTCATCTTGTAACGAAGGTGTTGACTTAACCGAGCATCATGGTTGGTCGAGTCCCTCGAGACCATGGTGATTCGGAGGCCGAACAGGACGGGAATCACAAGGAGTTGTGATCGATAAGAGTTGCCTACCTTTTAGGCTTAGTGTGATTGGTCGAGTCCCTCGAGGTTACACTAAGACGCTGATTGGATCCTGATCCCCACTAGAAGCCTGCCGGAGACTTCCGTTTCACGTGCTGAGGGTGTCGCGTGACTCGTTAGTAAAATAGTGGGAGCATATTAAGATAGAAGTCCATATCTTGATAGTTTATTTCTTGCAAAATCTGTATGTTATTCATTTCTGCTACATCTTTATTTTCAGAAAATGTCGCTTTTAAATCCCTTACGTGGCATACTTGATGTCAACCGCCTCACTGGTCCAAATTATATGGATTGGCTCCGTAACTTGAGAATTGTTCTCACAGCGGAGAAAATCGTGTACGTCCTTGATACAGTGATGCCTACGCCCGAAGAAGGGGCAAACGAGGATGAGATCGCTCGCTACGTGAAGTACATTGATGACTCCACTCTTGCTCAGTGATATATGTTGGGCTCTATGACTCCTGAGTTACAGAGACAACATGAAAAGATGGATGCCAGATCCATTCTCCTACATGTCCGTAAATTATTTGAGGAACAGGGAAGGACTCAGCGATATGAGATATCTAAGAGCCTCTTCCGCGCTAGGATGACTGAGGGGACACTGGTTCAGAACCATGTCCTAAAGATGATTGAGTGGATAGAGAAACTCACAGGTCTAGGAATGGTCCTAGAGGATAACTTGTGTGTGGACATTGTACTTCAGTCCCTACCAGATTCCTTTCACAGTTCATAATGAATTTTAATATGAACAAGCTTGAGGTGACTCTCCCAGAGCTCCTCAATATGTTGAGGGAGGCAGAGAGTACTATTAAGAAAGAGAAGCCAGTTCTCTACACTGGTGAGACCAGAAAGAAAAGGAAAGCAGAAAGGTCCCTTAAGAAGGGAAAGGGCAAGGGCAAACCAGGTAAAGCAAAGGTTGCTAAGAAAGACCCAGCAAAGGACAAAGGCCAGTGCTTCCACTGTGGTAAAGATGGGCACTGGAAGAGGAACTGCAAAGAGTACCTTGTAGAAAGGGCGAAACAAGAAGCTTGGTGAAGCTTCAGGTACATTCATGATCAATCTCCAATTGGCAGATTTTTGTGATAGTGCATTGGTATTGGATACCAATATTGCTTATTACATCTACAATTTATTGTAAATTCTAGCAAAGCCGAGGGGAGATTGACGAGAGGAATATTGCATAAAGGTTTGTTTATGCAAAACACTACTCCACACATTATGAATGTAAGTGTCTAAGAGGAAACGAGATGAAGTGAACAGCGCATACCTGTGGCATTGTAGGCTAGGTCACATCCATGAAAGAAGGATTCAAAAGTTACTAACAGATGGATATCTAGATCCATTCGACTACGTGTCATATGCAACTTGTGAACCTTGCATTCGTGGAAAATTGACCAACTCTCCATTTAGTGGAATTGGAGAGAGAGCCACTGAGTTGTTGGAACTCATACATAGTGATGTATGTGGACCCATGTCAACTCATGCCATTGGAGGTTACTCCTACTTCATTACATTTACTGATGATTTCTCAAGGTATGGATATGTGTACTTAATGAAGTACAAATCTGAGGCCTTTGAGAAATTCAGAGAGTATAAGAATGAGGTGGAGAACCAGACTGGAAAGAGTATTAAAACTCTTCGATCAGATCGAGGAGGTGAGTACTTAAGTATAGAGTTTACTCAGTTCCTCAAGGACCATGGGATATTATCCCAATGGACACCTCCTTACACACCTCAGCTCAATGGTGTCTCTGAAAGGAGAAATCGTACGTTATTAGATATGGTACGGTCCATGATGAGTTTCGCTGACCTACTTCTAGGGATATGCCCTAGAGACCACAGCTTACCTACTGAACAGAGTTCCAACTAAGTCGGTAGTGTCTACACCATATGAGATATGGAAAGGGAAGAAGCCTGATCTTAAGGTTGTTAAGATTTGGGGCTACCCTGCCCACGTTAAAAGACACAACCCCGATAAGTTAGAATCAAGGACAGAGCGATGCAAATTTGTGGGATACCCCAAGGAAACTTGTGGGTATTATTTCTATCATCTCGAGGACCAAAAGGTCTTTGTAGCTAAGAGAGCAGTGTTCCTTGAGAAGGAACACATTCTTGGCGGAGATAGTGGGAGAATGATAGAGTTGAGCGAGGTTAGAGAACCAAGCTCAAGCACCACTCTACAGCCCGAGTCTGTTCAGGTACCTAATACACAAGTTTTAACTTTACGCAGGTCTGATAGAGTATCCCATCCTCCTGAGAGATATGTGGGACATATTAGAGGAGATGATGTTGAGGATATTGATCCTCAGACCTACGAGGAGGCTATTATGAGTATAGACTCCGGGAAGTGGCAAGAAGCCATGAATTCTGAGATGGATTCTATGTACTCCAATAAGGTTTGGAACCTAGTTGATGCGCCCGAAGGTATTTTACCCATCGGTTGCAAGTGGATCTTTAAGAAAAAGATCGGAGTAGATGGAAAGGTAGAGACTTATAAAGCAAGGCTAGTGGCTAAGGGGTATCGTCAAAGGCAAGGTGTTGACTACGACGAAACCTTCTCACCCGTAGCAATGCTAAAATCCATCAGAATTCTATTGGCTATTGCAGCACACTATGATTATGAGATCTGGCAGATGGATGTGAAAACCGCATTCCTCAATGGGAACCTCGAGGAGGAGGTGTATATGATGCAACCTGAGGGATTCGTGTCCAAGAACTGCCCAGATAGGGTGTGTAGGTTGCTTAGATCCATTTATGAACTAAAGCAAGCTTTCCGAAGTTGGAACATAAGATTTGATGAGGCAATCAAATCTTATGACTTCGTTAAGAACGAAGATGAGCCTTGTGTATACAGAAAGGTAAGTGGGAGCGCTATCACCTTTTTGGTGTTATATGTGGATGACATCCTCATCATTGGGAATGACGTAGGAATGCTATCCATAGTAAAGGCTTGGTTATCTAGACATTTCTCCATGAAGGACTTAGGGGAAGCATCCTATATCTTTGGGATTAGAATCTATAGAGATAGATCCAAGAGGATGCTTGGCTTGTCCCAGTCCAGGTACATAGAAACCATTGTCAAAAGGTTTAACATGAAAAATTCTAAGAAAGGGCGAACATGGATATGATACCTTATGCCTAAGCAATAGGGTCTATCATGTATGCCATGCTATGTACTAGGCCTGATATAGCGCATGCTCTGAGTGTCACGAGCAGGTATCAGGCGGATCCAGGCTTGGAGCACTGGAAAGCAGTAAAGTGTATCCTTAAGTACTTGAGAAGGACTAAGGATCTTTTACTAGTATATGGAGGTAATAGCCTTAAGGTTGAAGGCTTCACTGACTCAAGTTTTCAGTCTGATGTCGATGATAACAAGTCGAATTCAGGGTATGTGTACACCTTGAATGGAGGAGCAGTGTGCTGGAAGAGTTCCAAGCAAGATACCATTGCTGACTCGACCACAGAGGTGGAGTACATTGCTGCATCAGATGCAGCAAAGGAGGGAGTCTGGTTGAAGATGTTCATCACAGATTTGGGAGTCGTTTCGGATAGCGAGAAGTTGACTTCCTTATATTGCAACAATTATGGGGCGATTACTCAAATAAGGGAACCCGGGTCTCATCAGAAGTGTTCTGAGTAGGTTCCAGCTTATTAGAGAGATCGTAACCCAAGGAGATGTAGCAGTGGAAAGAGTTCCATCCGAAGATTGTTAGGATCAAGAGCACTAAGAGGGGGGGGGGTGAATTAGTGCAGCGGAAATCTTATAATAATTAAAAACAAAAAGCTGCGTTCGTTCAAAAACGATTATGATGCAAAAGCAAATTCTCAGTTTGTATCTAAGTACAGTTTGCGTCTAAGCGCAGATTGCGTCTAAACGCAGTTTTACGTCTAAACGCAGTTTTACGTCTAAACGTAGTTTTACGTCTAAACGTAGTTTTACGTCTAAACGCAGATTTACGTTTAAACGCAGTTTTACGTCTAAACGCAGTTTTACGTCTAGACGCAGATTTACGTCTAAACTTTGAAACTCGTTTGTATATTCGCAGAAGGCAGTATGCAGTTGAAATCAAAACGTAAACGTAAACTGAAATCTGATGATTGAGCGAAGAAAGCCGATTTACGTCCGAATGCAGTTTTACGTCTAAATGTTGAAACTCGTTCGTAAAATCGTAGAGGACAGATTGCAGTTATTAATAGGATTAAAATGCAAGCGTAAACTGCAAGGAAGCTCGTTCGTAAAAGCGCAGAAAACCGTTCTGCAGAATCAAACGTAAACGTAAACTGTACGAAAATACGAGTTTACGTCTGAATCCAGATTTGAAAGAAAAGCACTTAGAACTTGTTCGTGAAAGCGCAGAGAGCAGTAGTGATGAGGGAGGTTTGCAGTAATGATAAAGTGCTCGAAATTAAACGCAAACCAGAGATTTATAGTGGTTCGGTCAGCCTTGACCTACTCCACTTTTGGCTTCCTCTACCGATGAGGTTGCCGACGTCAACTAGCTGCCTTCCTTCAATGGGCGAAGGCCAAACTTCCCTCTTACAGTTTCTCTCCTTTTGACAGGCTTAGGAGACAACCTTTACAGACCTTTCTCTCCTCACTTTACAGTTGAAAACTTGAAGAACAGAAGGAGGAGACTCAAGGCTTTACAACACGTTTGAGCTCTTTGGAATCACAGAAAAGATCACAATTTTGGTATATGTCTGTATCTTTTCAGTGCTGAATGGGTGGGGTATTTATAGGCCCCAACCCAATTCAAAATTCGAGCTCAAATCGATCAAATCGATCCAATCCCAGAATTTCTGGGATCAGGCGGTTGCACCTCTCGACTGGAGAGGTGGCACCGCCTGGCAGAGCTCGAAGACTGAGCTCTGCCGATTGCTTCTTCTCTGCCAGAGCTCGAAGACTGAGCTCGATGGTTGCATCACCTGGCAGAGCTCGAAGACTGAGCTTGGTGGTTGCATCACCTGGCAGAGCTCGAAATCTGAGCTTGGTGGTTGCATCACTTGGCAGAGCTCCAAACTGAGCTCAAGCTGATGCACCATTCTGCCATAGCTCGAAGACCGAGCTTGGTGAATTCATCACCTGGCAAAGCTCGAGACTGAGCTCAGGCTGATGCACCACTCTGCCAAAGCTCGAAGACTGAGCTTGGTGGTTGCATCGCCTGGCATAGCTCGGAACTTGAGCTCTGGCGGTGCAACCTCTTGGCTGGAGCGGTTGCACCTCCCAGCCTTGCAACCCTGGCGGTTGCACCTCCTGGCTGGGGCGGTTGCACCTCCCAGCCTTGCAACCCTGGCGGTTGCACCTCCTGGCTGGGGCGGTTGCACCTCTCAACCCCACAGCCCAGGCGGTTGCACCTCCTGGCTGGGGCGGTTGCACCTCCTGGTGCAATCAGGGTCCGAATGGTTCACTCCATTCGACCCACTTTGAATCTTTTCAGGGGCCCAATTGCCCCAAGATTAAGCTAATGGGATCACCTCCCATTTTCATGCTTAATCATCGTGCTAACTACGATTATCTCTAAAACAACTTTTGCAGCTTTGCACCGATGCGTCAATCGCTTCTTCCGGCGAGTTTCCGGCCAACTTCCGTCGATCAACCGATAACCTTCGGTGATCCTTCTGCGGACATCCGGCATACTCCTGGACTTTGCGACGATCCACTTGGCGAGTTCCGACGAGCTTCGCTTGGCAAGCATCTGGACTTCTCGGATCTGTTCTCTCTGAACCTCCGACGACCGTCCGAACTTCCGTCGAACTCTCGAACTCCCAACGTGATCCTGATCTTGACTCCGGCGCAACTCCTGCTGCTTGTCTTAATCTCATCGTAGTTAATCCTGCACACTTATCTCAACATATAGATTAGATAACAAATGACAATTGACTTCATCATCAAAATCCGAGATTCAACAATCTCCCCCTTTTTGATGATGACAATCAATTGATAAAGGAGTTATCCTTAACTCCCCCTATCTATATGCCATAGTTGAGATAAGTCAACCTTGAATTCAAGACCTAAGAATTCAAGTGACGCATTGATAGGTTAGATCAGTTAAACTTATCAATGCTTCCATCATGATGCCTATCATGATGTATCTCTTCAAGAATTATGTCAAGGCATGACATACATCAACAAGTTTGTATGATAATGTTTGTAACCAATCATCATGTAATCATATAAAGCAACGAAGGACTTTTTACATGATGCTCACATTTGAGATATTCTAGTAAGTTTGCATTTTCTTTATAATATCAAATCAAGACATGATGCAAACTATAGTACATGTTCACATATCTCTTGGTGATGCAAGGATGGCATAACATTGTTTATAGCATCACTCAAGTATTTGCAACTATGACATAGATATGATTATGGCAGTTCAGTTATGACATAGTGTATGTTCACATATCTCCTGGTGATGCAAGGATGGCATAACATTGTTTATAGCATCACTCAAGTATTTGCAACTATGACATAGATATGATTATGGCAGTTCAGTTATGACATAGTGTATGTTCACATATCTCCTGGTGATGCAAGGATGGCATAACATTGTTTATAGCATCACTCAAGTATTTGCAACTATGACATAGATATGATTATGGCAGTTCAGCTATGACATAGTGTTTATCAATTCATATTTTTCTCCCCCTTTGTCATCAACAAAAAGCATGATAGCATTATTAAGCATATAAAAGAAGTCATGACACATATATCACTGTATTGTTTTTGCTTGACGGAGGAAAGTCATTTTCCAAGGAGTTTTAATAAGAGTGTACGGGAACATCCCATTTTTAGCATACATCCTGAAAAATGAACTTCTTACATGCATTTGGTTAAAAATATTCGTCACATAATTTGCAACATGTTATTTGATCAAGCGTTGTCAAGGCATGTAATAGTATTCGAATAATTTTGATGTAGTAACACAATTATTTTAAGTGCAGCATTATATCATATTGCATAGCAGGATTTTTATTTCAGCAAGTGTAGCATTGTATCACATGGTAAGATATCAGCTCGTATGATGCAAATTTTTGTTTGATACATGCCATGATAGCAAACATATTAGCAATAGCTACCATATCACTGTCATACTGCTAACTTATCAACTTACATTGGTATGTTGCTTCATATTTTCAAGGCATAGGCTTTTAAACCATTGTAATTTCAGTAAAAAAGAGAGATAAACAACAAGAGATGTTTGCAAATATGCTTACATAGATAAAGATAACCATATCAGGGTAACATATGTACAGCATATCAGGTAACCATAAAGACAAAGTCCTTCATGAATAACATAAGGAGTTTACAACATGTCATATAAAAAACATCAGTTGTTTATACAAGCTTATTCATGAGGTGGAAGATTAAAGTGCCTAAATAAAGAGTCAAATTGTTGATGGATTTGTTGTAGCTCGGTCAGGATTTGATCTTGTCGACGTTCAAGCCGTTCTTGTCGTTGCTCAAATCGGTCCATCCGAATCCCGATATCTTCGATGGATGATGTGTGAGTTTGCTCAACCGGATGTGTTTCCTCAAAGGGACAGATCGGAGGAGAGTGGGTACTCCTAAAGACTGGGGTTTCCGGCTCTGGTTCAGGTTCAAGCTGAGGGGGATCAGTTCTTCTAGGCATTCTAACCCAGTTACCGTTTCTATAGTGACATCTCAGTCGGTGAAGTAGATTTTTGTTTATTATGCTGTATCTATCTGATTTCATTACTTCTTCTTCTGGTGGTATTTGAATGTCGTAAGCTTTCATTATTCTAGTAATAATTCCACCATATGGGAGCATCATATCTTTCGTAGATAATTCCAACATGTTTTGTTGGATCAGATAGCCAAGACAAATGTCACGTTCTTTCATAATTAGGTACATAATTCCTAATTCCAATTGACTCACTTCATCATGATGGTATTGCTTAGGAAGAATTATACTAGTCATGATATGATGAAGTATCTTAGTGTTAAAGGGCATTAGATGTTCACAACTTTTAGGAATAGATTCTACGTTAGGATTGGCAAGGATTGTTCCTAAGGCGTCAACGTAAGATGTTCCAATAGTATTTTCATCCCATGATCCTTTAAAGTAAAGTCCTATGCTTTTCATGGGAATACCTATTATATCACAAATGAATTTATCAGTGATTGAAATGTGTTGTCCTAATAGATAGGTTGATATCCTTTCTTCATCATCTTTTTGCATATTGTTATAAAACAATCTAACTAGTCTAGGATAAGTGGGTTCGTTGATCTGCAAAATGGGAAGTAGATTTAGGTTTGCAAACCAATGGATAGTCTCTACATCTCTTAGTTCATTCAGATCTACATATTTTCCTTTATTGATGTTTCTTAGTTCGAAGGAGAGAAATTTTTCAGCATGGTTTTTGGAATCAAAAAGAGAGAGATCAAACTCTTCTACTACTCTCCTCTTTCCCTTGTCCCTTGAGGATCTTCTAGATCCCATTACTACTGCTGTTTTAAAGGGATGATGATGAGCTAAAGTAGATGAACAAAACAGAATTTAAGAGCTTCTTAGAGAATACCTTTGTGAAATCTTCAAGAGAAGGAAGGATTCTTGATGTTTTGCTCCGAAATGGGAGGTATTTGGAAGGCTTAGAGGAGTGAAGTGGGAATGGAGGAGTCTTGGAAGAGTAGAGGAGGAAATGGGGGTGAGTTGGGGTCGGTTCCTTAGCCGGCCCTAGCGTGATTTTAAGGGGGCAGAGCTGCTGGCGGTTGCACCTCTGGCTGGAGCGGTGCAACCTCTGGCAACCCGTGAAGGCTGGAGGTGCAACCGCCAGCTGGAGAGGTGCCACCGCCTGCAGCAGGTGAGCATTTTAGGATGTTTTGATTTAGGGAGCCTTTGTCTTGAGGAGAGTTTCAGAGCAATCGATTTACATGAATTCGTATGAGTTTTTATTTAAGGAAGAAGCTCTTTGTAAGATAGATCTTTTAACGTGCATACGAATGTTTGTTTGGTGTCCCTTTTAAGATCATGACATGTTTAGCTTCTACAGGAATTAATTCGTAGATGAACAGGTTTTTGAAGATCAGGGGGGTATGTGAATCATAAGTTTCAAATTGTATCGTATTTGTGATTTCATAGCTTCCACTTGTTACTTAAGTGTTGCGAGTTCCTTTTTGATTCTTGGTTTATGATCATTGAGAGTTAAGGAGCAGAACATTATTTCTTGCTCCGGCCTAGACTTTTAATGTTTTTATAGGAACGAATGATCTTTAGGAACCCATTTGCCTTTGGGTGCCTCATAAACAGATCTATATTTTCTATCATGTTGCATAGAGTTTATCATGGTTCCTTTAGGAACCCAAACTAATTTGTTTGGACTTGTTTTCTTGAATGGACAACAATGTGTCTTGTGTCCAAATTTGCAACAAAAGTTGCACTTGGTTTGGTGTTGAACGTGTAAGATGGGGCTTTTTACAAAGGTAGTTGGATTTTGGTGAGGACTCCTCACAAATCCAATCCCACTTCTTTTGGGAGCATGACCCTTGTTTGTAAGGATCATGTTTAATGACTTGCTACCAACCTCGAATTTCTTCAAGGTGTCCTTAAGCAGCAAGTTTTCTTTTTGTATAGTTTCTAAATCATGACATTTGATACATGAGTTTAAACTATCATGATGTTCGACTTTTAACTTATCAAACTCACAAGTAAGATTATCATGTAGCTTTTTTAGCAACTTGTATTTCTTATTTATAACTTTGCATTCATCAAATAAATCATGGAAGGCATTTAGTAATTCATCGAAAGATAAATCAGCTTCTAATAAATCTGTTACCTCCCCTTCGATGGCCATAAAGGCGTAATGAGCAACTTGCTCGGTGTTGGATTCTTCTTCCTCGGATGCGCTCGAATCATCCCATGTTGCTTGGAGCGCCTTCTTCTTTGTTGTTCTTTTCTTGACTTGGGGACAATCACTTTTGTAATGTCCCGGCTTTTTACATTCATAGCAGATCACCTGGTCCTTCTTAGGTTCAAGTTTATTTTTCACATCATTTTTAAACTTGTTTCTTTTGAAGAATTTTTTAAACTTTCTTGTCAAAAGTGCCAAGTCATCGTCACAATCCTCATCACTTGAGTTTTCTCTCAAGTGGCATTCAGAAGTTTTAAGTGCCATATCCTTCCTGTTCTTTGGAAGGATGTCCTCTTGCTCTTCATGAGCTTTGCATGTCATTTCGTAGGTCATTAATGACCCGATTAGTTCTTCAAGAGGGAAATTTTGCAGATCTTTTGCCTCTTGAATGGCGGTAACTTTAGGATCCCAACTCTTAGGAAGGGATCTTAGTATCTTATTAACAAGCTCAAAATCCGAGAAGCTCTTTCCGAGACCTTTTAAACCGTTGACGACATCCGTGAAACGGGTAAACATGTCGCCAATGGTTTCACTCGGTTTCATTCGAAAAAGTTCAAAAGAATGTAGCAACAAATTGATTTTTGACTCTTTCACTCTACTTGTGCCCTCGTGGGTCACTTCAAGTGTATGCCAAATATCAAAAGCAGTTTCGCAAGTTGAAACACGATTAAATTCGTTTTTATCTAGTGCGCAAAATAAGGCATTCATAGCCTTTGCATTAAGAGCGAAAGCTTTCTTCTCCAAATCGTTCCAATCGATCATTGGAAGAGAAGATTTTGAAAATCCATTTTCAACAAGGTTCCATAGTTCAAAATCCATAGAAATAAGAAAGATCCTCATTCGGGTCTTCCAGTAAGTGTAGTCCGTTCCACTGAACATGGGTGGACGTGTAATCGAATGCCCCTCTTGGTTTCCGGCGTATGCCATCTCTCTTGGGTTTTAATCCTTTAGAGAGTTAACCGAGCTCTGATACCAATTGTTAGGATCAAGAGCACTAAGAGGGGGGGGGGTGAATTAGTGCAGCGGAAATCTTATAATAATTAAAAACAAAAAGCTGCGTTCGTTCAAAAACGATTATGATGCAAAAGCAAATTCTCAGTTTGTATCTAAGTACAGTTTGCGTCTAAGCGCAGATTGCGTCTAAACGCAGTTTTACGTCTAAACGCAGTTTTACGTCTAAACGTAGTTTTACGTCTAAACGTAGTTTTACGTCTAAACGCAGATTTACGTTTAAACGCAGTTTTACGTCTAAACGCAGTTTTACGTCTAGACGCAGATTTACGTCTAAACTTTGAAACTCGTTTGTATATTCGCAGAAGGCAGTATGCAGTTGAAATCAAAACGTAAACGTAAACTGAAATCTGATGATTGAGCGAAGAAAGCCGATTTACGTCCGAATGCAGTTTTACGTCTAAATGTTGAAACTCGTTCGTAAAATCGTAGAGGACAGATTGCAGTTATTAATAGGATTAAAATGCAAGCGTAAACTGCAAGGAAGCTCGTTCGTAAAAGCGCAGAAAACCGTTCTGCAGAATCAAACGTAAACGTAAACTGTACGAAAATACGAGTTTACGTCTGAATCCAGATTTGAAAGAAAAGCACTTAGAACTTGTTCGTGAAAGCGCAGAGAGCAGTAGTGATGAGGGAGGTTTGCAGTAATGATAAAGTGCTCGAAATTAAACGCAAACCAGAGATTTATAGTGGTTCGGTCAGCCTTGACCTACTCCACTTTTGGCTTCCTCTACCGATGAGGTTGCCGACGTCAACTAGCTGCCTTCCTTCAATGGGCGAAGGCCAAACTTCCCTCTTACAGTTTCTCTCCTTTTGACAGGCTTAGGAGACAACCTTTACAGACCTTTCTCTCCTCACTTTACAGTTGAAAACTTGAAGAACAGAAGGAGGAGACTCAAGGCTTTACAACACGTTTGAGCTCTTTGGAATCACAGAAAAGATCACAATTTTGGTATATGTCTGTATCTTTTCAGTGCTGAATGGGTGGGGTATTTATAGGCCCCAACCCAATTCAAAATTCGAGCTCAAATCGATCAAATCGATCCAATCCCAGAATTTCTGGGATCAGGCGGTTGCACCTCTCGACTGGAGAGGTGGCACCGCCTGGCAGAGCTCGAAGACTGAGCTCTGCCGATTGCTTCTTCTCTGCCAGAGCTCGAAGACTGAGCTCGATGGTTGCATCACCTGGCAGAGCTCGAAGACTGAGCTTGGTGGTTGCATCACCTGGCAGAGCTCGAAATCTGAGCTTGGTGGTTGCATCACTTGGCAGAGCTCCAAACTGAGCTCAAGCTGATGCACCATTCTGCCATAGCTCGAAGACCGAGCTTGGTGAATTCATCACCTGGCAAAGCTCGAGACTGAGCTCAGGCTGATGCACCACTCTGCCAAAGCTCGAAGACTGAGCTTGGTGGTTGCATCGCCTGGCATAGCTCGGAACTTGAGCTCTGGCGGTGCAACCTCTTGGCTGGAGCGGTTGCACCTCCCAGCTTTGCAACCCTGGCGGTTGCACCTCCTGGCTGGGGCGGTTGCACCTCCCAGCCTTGCAACCCTGGCGGTTGCACCTCCTGGCTGGGGCGGTTGCACCTCTCAACCCCACAGCCCAGGCGGTTGCACCTCCTGGCTGGGGCGGTTGCACCTCCTGGTGCAATCAGGGTCCGAATGGTTCACTCCATTCGACCCACTTTGAATCTTTTCAGGGGCCCAATTGCCCCAAGATTAAGCTAATGGGATCACCTCCCATTTTCATGCTTAATCATCGTGCTAACTACGATTATCTCTAAGACAACTTCTGCAGCTTTGCACCGATGCGTCAATCGCTTCTTCCGGCGAGTTTCCGGCCAACTTCCGTCGATCAACCGATAACCTTCGGTGATCCTTCTGCGGACATCCGGCATACTCCTGGACTTTGCGACGATCCACTTGGCGAGTTCCGACGAGCTTCGCTTGGCAAGCATCTGGACTTCTCGGATCTGTTCTCTCTGAACCTCCGACGACCGTCCGAACTTCCGTCGAACTCTCGAACTCCCAACGTGATCCTGATCTTGACTCCGGCGCAACTCCTGCTGCTTGTCTTAATCTCATCGTAGTTAATCCTGCACACTTATCTCAACATATAGATTAGATAACAAATGACAATTGACTTCATCATCAAAATCCGAGATTCAACAAAGATAACATTGCAGATCCACTGACAAAGCCGTTGTCTCAGATTGTCTTTGAGCGTCACAGGAGTCTGATGGGGATCAGACACATAGGTGATTGGCTTTAGGTCAAGTGGGAGATTGCTAGTCATATGTGCCCAGCAAGCCAATCACGTGAGTGATGGCACGTGTGACTTGATACATAATCTCTTTGCTTATTATATTTTGGCATATATCACTTTATAACAATTGCATATGTGCATATATATATTGTGATGTCCTTGGATTTGTGCAATGGGAATCGGATCGTGATGAGATTACGATAATGAGATCGATTCACCTTTAAACACATATCCTAAATAATCCCGGTCATAGATTACTTGAGAGGGACATCATGATAACCGGATAGACTGGTGTGCTGTATACCCGTCCATATGATGGATGCAGCTGGTCTCGTAGCTGCTCGTGTAGGGACACTAGGGATACAGTACAGGTGCTCATTGGAGAATGAGTTCACTGATTGATCCGCTTACGGAATGCTGGATGGTTGATGATGCCTTATTGTCAAACAGCGATTCCGTAGTCCTAGTGGTGTATCTGGTCCTTAGACTTGAGACACCAAAGATGTCCTGTATGAGTGCTCCACTCTTTGATACCAGATTTATAGGTTTGGCTGTCCCAGATCTAGTACAGCTGGTCATTGGGAGTGGTAGTCGACCTTAAGAGGGCTATTGAGTGTCGATAGAGGATCATCCACTCTCGGCGTCAGGAGAGGAATATCCCATGTGTTCTTGCTCAGACAAATCCTTGGCCAGGGTCATTCGGGTTGAGAGAGAAAGAGTTCTCCGAGAGAATCCGATTAGAGCGAGACACGAGTAGAAACCGTATGGGTCTGACAGCACCATGCTCGATATACGGTCTCTGGGATATTAGATGGATGAGGGACTATAGGTACATGGTCACTGAGGACAGACAGGTCCAATGGATTGGATTCCCCTGTATCATCTGGGGACTACGGCGTAGTGGCCTAGTACGTCCGTAGTCGATGAGTCGAGTGAATTATTATAGAGATAATAATTCACTCAGTTAGAAGGAGTTCTGACAGGTATGACTCACGGCCAGCTCGATATTGGGCCCAGAGGGTCACACACATATGGTAGGCATTGCGATGAGTAGAGGTTCGGATATGAGATATCCGACGGAGCCCTTGTCTTATTGGATGGAGATCCAATACCCACTAGGGAAGGACCCATTAGGGTTTGACACGGGACCTCTATAAATAGGAGGGATTTAGAGCCTCATAGGCTAGAGTCTTTGCTTGCCTTTCCTATTCTCTTTTCCCTCTCCACCTCATAGCAGGCCTGGAGTTTTGAGGAGCGTCGTCGCAACCCTACTGTGTGGATCACCGCTATAGAGGAGGATGCTTAACCTCCTTCACCCTCTCCTAAGAATCTGCAAGGAAATAGGGATATACGATCTCCCTAGGTAACACAATCTACTCTATATGCAGTTTTAAGTTTCGTGGATTTTGCGCACCAATCTTCGCACGACGACGA
Source organism: Musa acuminata AAA Group (assembly GCF_036884655.1). Classification (NCBI taxonomy): domain Eukaryota; kingdom Viridiplantae; phylum Streptophyta; class Magnoliopsida; order Zingiberales; family Musaceae; genus Musa; species Musa acuminata. The sequence goes on along the minus strand of NC_088353.1, from coordinate 28,174,807 downwards.
ACATCTTTTTGAGGAATCGGGGATTTTGTTTTCTTGTTCTTCCGCTGCGCATATGATGTCGCCCTAAGATTTCCCAACAAAATGAAGCATGATTTAATCTCTTATCGATTTAAACTTCACTCAAGTAAACTCACAAATAGCTGGTATCACAAATGGCCTTCCTCCTTCATGCAAAAAAATTATAACAAATAAAAAGGAAGAAGTATTCAAAGCGATCTACATATCATGCTTTCCTTTATATGCTTGGTATAATTGATTTCCTATCACTTACTTTTGGAAAATAACATGAACCTAGTAAAGGCATGAACAATTATCACACTTATGCTTAAAATTTGCTTATATTGTTCTCCTGGTATCACAATTACCATATTTTTTGTTGATGACAAAGGGGGAGAAATATATGAGTATTAATGCCATGCTTGCATCACCAAGAGATATATGAATAGATGATATAATTTGCATTATGCCTTGTGTGTATCGTGTCAAGATATCAAACAAAAAACTTGCATCATAATTTTACGTATCGATATCTTACCATGTGATGAAATGCAATAATTGCTAAAATATTTGAAATGTGTGCATCATGTAATGATATCAAAATCTTACTTCGTAGTTTTACATGTTGATATCTTACAATATGATGAATTGCTACTATTACCATCATTCAAACTTGTAATGTAAAATTTGAAAATGAATGTCAAGCCTTGACATCATCTTCAGAGAGATACATCATGATGGGAATCATGATGGGAGTATTGATAAGTTTAAATGACTTTAACTTATCAATATGTCTCTTGAATTCAAAGGTTTTGAATTCAAGAATGACTTATCTCAAGTATGGCATATAGATAGGGGGAGTTAAGGTTAACTCCATTATCAATTGATTGTCATCATCAAAAATGGGGAGATTGTTGAATCTCGGATTTTGATGATGAAGTCAATTGTCATTTGTTGTCTAATCTATGTGTTGAGATAAGTGTGCAGGATTAACTACGATGAAAGTAAGACATGTAGCAGGAGTTGCGCCGGAGTCATGACAATGATCACGTTGGGAGTTCGAGAGCTCGACGGAAGTTCGGATAGTCGTCGGAGGTTCTGCGGGAACAAATCCGAGAAGTCCAGAAGCTTGCCAAAGAAGCTCGTCGAAACTCGCCAAGTGGATCGTCGCAAGTCCAGGAGTTTGCCGGAAGTCCACAGGAGCATCACCGAGGGTTCATCGGATGATCGACGGAAGTTCGCCGGAAACTCGCCGGAAGAAACGATTGACGCACCGGAGCAAGCTGCAGAAATTGTCTTAGGATTTATCGTAGTTAGCACTATGATTAAGTTGAAAATGGGAGGTGATCTCGTTAGCTTAATCTTGGGGCAATTGGGCCCATGAAAAACCCAAATTGGGCCGAATGGATCAACCCATTCGGACCCTGGTTGCTGTGGGAGGTGCAACCGCCCAAGCCAGGAGGTAGCACCACCTGGGCTAAGTCTCCCAGGGAGACTGGGCGGTGCAACCGCCCCAGCCAGGAGGTGCAACCGCCTGGGCTCAGTCTCCAAGCGAGACTGGGCGGTGCAACCTCTCCTGACAGGAGGTAGCACCGCTTGAGCTCGGTCTTCAAGCTCTAGCAGGCGGTGCAACCGCCCCAGTCAGGAGGTGCAATCGCCTGAGCTCGGTCTTCGAGCTCTGGCAGAGAGGTGCAACCGCCCCTGACAGAGGTGGCACCGCCCAGAGGCTTAGTCTTCGAGCTCTGCCAGGCGGTGCAACCGCCCTAGTCAGGAGGTGCAACCGCCTGATCTTGGAATTCCGGGAATTGACAGTTTTGAGCTCCAAATTTGAACTGGGTTGGGGCCTATAAATACCCCCCCCATTCAGCACTGAAAGGAAGCAACTTACACTCGAAATCTTGATATCTTTCTGTGATTCTTAGAGCTCAAAATTGTTGTAAAGGCCAAAAGTTCTCCTCCCTCTATTCTTCAAAGTCTTGAGTTGTAAAGAGAGGAGAGAAAATATCTGTAAGGGTTGTCTCCTAAGCCTGTCAAAAGGAGTGAAACTGTAAAAGGGTGGTTGGCCTTCGCCTATTGAAGGAAGACCTCTAGTTGACGTTGGTGACCTCATCGGTGGAGGAAGCCAAAAGTGGAGTAGGTCAAGATTGACCGAACCACTCTAAATCTCGGTTTGCATTTCCTTTGAGCATTTTACCTTCACTGCAAACCTCCTAAATAGCTACTGCCTTCTGCGCTTTTACGAACAAGTTTCTAAGTTCAGAACTTTCCGAATCTGCGTTTAGACGTAAATCGGCTTTTTCGTACGATCATTACATTTCAGTTTACGTTTACGTTTTGATTTCAATCATAACTACAAACTGCCTTCTGCGCATTTATAAAACGTATCTCAAAGTTCAGTATCTTCAAAATTGGCATTTAGACGTAAACCGGTTTTATCGTACGAACGTCGCATTTCAGTTTGCGCTTGCATTCTGATTTTCATCATAAACTGCAAACTGCCTTCGTAGATTTACTTTAACGTCATCTCGCTTAATCTTAAGTTAAAGTAATCTTAGAATCGGCTTTCACATCGAAATCGTTTTTATCGAACGAACGCAGCTTTCGGTTTTAATCGCTGAAAAATTTTCGCTGCACTAATTCACCCCCCCCCTCTTAGTGCTCTTGATCCTAACATCACATACATATCTTGATCCTTGTAAAAATGAACCATGATTTAATCTCTTATCGATTTAAACTTCACTCAAGTAAACTCACAAATAGCTGGTATCACAAATGGCCTTCCTCCTTCATGCAAAAAGATTATACAAATAAAAAGGAAGAAGTATTCAAAGCGATCTACATATCATGCTTTCCTTTATATGCTTGGTATAATTGATTTCCTATCACTTACTATTGGAAAATAACATGAACCTAGTAAAGGCATGAACAATTATCACACTTATGCTTAAAATTTGCTTATATTGTTCTCCTGGTATCACAATTACCATGTTTTTTGTTGATGACAAAGGGGGAGAAATATATGAGTATTAATGCCATGCTTGCATCACCAAGAGATATATGAATAGATGATATAATTTGCATTATGCCTTGTGTGTAACGTGTCAAGATATCAAACAAAAAACTTGCATCATAATTTTACGTATTGATATCTTACCATGTGATGAAATGCAATAATTGCTAAAACATTTGAAATATGTGCATCATGTAATGATATCAAAATCTTACTTCGTAGTTTTACATGTTGATATCTTACAATATGATGAATTGCTACTATTACCATCATTCAAACTTGTAATGTAAAATTTGAAAATGAATGTCAAGCCTTGACATCATCTTTAGAGAGATACATCATGATGGGAATCATGATGGGAGTATTGATAAGTTTAAATGACTTTAACTTATCAATATGTCTCTTGAATTCAAAGGTTTTGAATTCAAGAATGACTTATCTCAAGTATGGCATATAGACAGGGGGAGTTAAGGTTAACTCCATTATCAATTGATTGTCATCATCAAAAAGGGGGAGATTATTGAATCTCGGATTTTGATGATGAAGTCAATTGTCATTTGTTATCTAATCTATATGTTGAGATAAGTGTGCAGGATTAACTACGATGAAAGTAAGATATGCAGCAGGAGTTGCACCGGAGTCAAGACAATGATCACGTTGGGAGTTCGAGAGTTCGACGGAAGTTCGGATAGTCGTCGGAGGTTCTGCGGGAACAAATCCGAGAAGTCCATGAGCTTGCCAAAGAAGCTCGTCGGAACTCGCCAAGTGGATCGTTGCATGTCCAGGAGTTTGCCGGAAGTCCGCAGGAGCATCACCGAGGGTTCATCGGATGATCGACGGAAGTTCGCCGGAAGAAGCAATTGACGCACCGGAGCAAGTTACAGTAATTGTTTTAGGAAATATCGTAGTTAGCATAATGATTAAGTTGGAAATGGGAGGTGATCCCATTAACTTAATCTTGGGGCAATTGGGCCCATGAAAAACCCAAATTGGGCCGAATGGATCAACCCATTCGGACCCTGATTTCTGCCAGGCGGTTGAACCGCCCAAGCCAGGAGGTGGCACTGCCTGGGCTAAGTCTCCGAGCGAGACTGGGCGGTGCAACCGCCCCAGCCAGGAGGTGGCACCGCCTGTGCTCAGTCTCCGAGCGAGACTGGGCGGTGCAACCTCCCCTAACAGGAGGTGGCATCGCTTGAGCTCGGTCTTCGAGCTCTGGCAGGAGGTGCAACCGCCTCAGTCAGGCGGTGGCACCGCCTGAGCTCGGTCTTCGAGCTCTGGCAGGAGGTGCAACCGCCCCTGATAGGAGGTGGCACCGCCCAGAGGCTCAGTCTTCGAGCTCTGCCAGGCGGTGCAACCGCCTCAGTCAAGAGGTGCAACCGCCAGATCCCGGAATTCTAGGAATTGACAATTTTGAGCTCCAAATTCAAACTTGGTTGGGGCCTATAAATACCACACCCTTTCAGCACTGAAAGGGCACTCAACATACACCGAAATCCTGATCTTGTTCTGTGATTTTTCGAGCTCAAAATTGTTGTAAAGGCCAAAAGTTCTTCTCCCTCTTTCTTCCAAGTTCTGAGCTTTAAAGAGAGGAGAGAAAATTCTGTAAGGGTTGTCTCCTAAGCCCGTCAAAAGGAGTGAAACTGTAGAAGGGTGGTTGGCCTTCGCCTATTGAAGGAAGGCCTCTAGTTGACGTCGGTGACCTCGTCGGTGGAGGAAGCCAAAAGTGGAGTAGGTCAAGATTGATCGAACCACTCTAAATCTCGGTTTGCATTTACTTTGAGCATATTATCTTTACTGCAAACCTCCTCAAAAGCTTACTGCTTTCTGCGCATATACGATCGGGTTTCAAGCTTTGCACTTTCCAAATCAGCGTTTAGACGTAAATCAGTTTTTTCATACGATCATCATATTTCAGTTTGCGTTTACGTTTTAATTTCTATCATAACTGTAAACTACCGTTATATCCTTGCTTAAACTGCATCTCGCTTAATCAAGTGATTTACGAATCAGCATTTAGACGTAAATCAGTTTCTTCGTACGAATATCATATTTCAGTTTGTGCCAACTATCTGATTTGAATCATAACTGCAAACTGCATTTATATCTTTGCTGCATCTCGCTTAATTAAAAGTTAAAGTGATTTACGAATCGGCTTTTTTACCGAAATCACTTTTATCGAACAAACGTAGTTTTTATTTTAATCGTAAAAGGTTTTCCGCTGCACTAATTCACCCCCCCCCCCCCCTCTTAGTGCTCTTGATCCTAACAGAAATTGCCAAGAGATCATCGGAAGATCGCTGGAAGCTTGCCGGAAGAAACCTAGACTTACGAACTTATTTAGCTTAGTTAATGTCTTAAAATTCGTAGTTAGCATATAATTAGGTTGGAATTGGGTCAACTCAATTAGGGACCAATTGGGCCAAGGTTGGGCTGTGTTTGGCTAAGTAAAAAGGCCCAAACAGTGACCCAACAAGTGAAACCGACGTGGCACAGTCTCCAAAATTGTTTTAGGCGGTGGTGTTGAATCTCGAATTTTGATGATAAAATCAATTATAAATTATTTGATCTAATCTATATATTGAGAAAAGTGTGTAGGATTAACTACAATAGCAGTAAGACATAAAGTAGGTGTTGTGCCAAAGTTAAGATTGAGATCTCATTGGAAGTTCAAGAGTTTGTTGAAAGTCCGGACGTTCATCAGAAGTTCAAGAGTTCGTCGGAAGTCCGGATGTTCGTAGGAAGTTCTGCTGGAACCAACTGAGAAGTCCAGGAGCTTGCTAAAGAAACTCATCGGAACTTGCCAAGAAGATTATCGTAAAGTCTGGGAGTTTGCCGAGAGTCTGCCAGAATATTACCAAGAGTTCGTCGGAAGATCGCTAGAAGCTCGCCGGAAGAGCAATTGACATACTGGAATAATATTGCTTTGATTATATCTTAGTTATTGAAGTTAGACAATAGATTGAATTAGAATTGGGAGGTAATCCCACTAACTTAATTAGGGGCCTACTAGGCCCTTATCAGCACTGAATTGGGCCGGATTGAACAGCTCATTCAACCCTTGAAATCATGGCCGGCAGTGGCACTGCTTGGGAGACCCCCTCTCCCAAGTGGTCTGGGCAGTGGTACCGCCCCTATCAAACGGTGGTACTGCCAAAGCTCGATCTTCGGGCTCTGTCAGGCGATGGTACAGCCCAAACTGGGTGGTGGTACCGCCTAGTGTTAGACTGCAGATGGTAGTACCGCCCAGTGTCAGACTGCAGGTGGTAGTACCGCCCAATGATGGCGGTGGTACTGCCAGTACCATAAAATCCGGGGATGTGACACTTTTGGCTCCAATTTTGAAGCCATTGGGGCATATAAAAACCCCACGCTTTTCTACATGAAAGGGCACGAAAGTGTTAGCATATTCTTGAATCTTTGAGGTGTTAAATATTGTAAATGTGAGAAAGAGTCCTCCCCTCCCTCTCTTAGCTTTGTAAACATCCAAGAAAGAGGAGTGAGGCTTGTAAGGGTTATCTCCTAAACCCGACAAAAGGAGAAAGAACTGTAAAAGGTGCTTGGTCTTCGCCTATTGAAGGAAGGCCATTAGTGGACGCCAGTGAGCTTGACGAAGGAGGAATCCGAAAGTGGATGTAGGTCACAATGATCAAACCATTCTAAATTCTGGTTTGCTTTTCATTTGTGCAATTTACATAACTACAAACTTCCTTAATCTTCTCTTTGCACTTTACGGAAGCTTTCAAGTTCAATTTCTCTCCGAAACAGATTGAATCGAAATAAATATTTTTTGGAATCAATGCTTTTCTTCGCTGCACTAATTCACCCCCCTCTTAGTACCGCTCTTGATTCTAACAATTGGTATAAGAGCAAGGTTCACTCTCATTTGGTTTAAAACCTAAGAGAGAGAGTATTTGTCGGTAACCTAGAGGGTCATTCAATTACATGTCCACCCATGTTCAATGGGACGGATTACACATATTGGAAGACTAAAATGATGATCTTCCTAATTTCAATGGATTTTAAATTATAGAATATTGTAGAAAATGGGATTCAAAAGTCTTCACTTCTAATGAACGATTGGAATGAGTTGAAAAACAAGACTTTCGCTTTAAACACCAAGGCTATGAATGCCTTGTTTTGTGCTTTAGATAAAAACAAGTTCAATCATGTGTCTATTTGTGAAATAGCTTTTGATATTTGGTACACACTCGAAATGACTCATCAAGGCACTAATAGAGTGAAGGAGTCAAAATTAATCTTTTAGTGCACACTTATGAGTTGTTTCGGATGAAACCGAGTGAGACTATTGGAGATATGTACACCCGATTTACGGATATCGTTAATAGTCTAAAAGGACTTGGTAAAGGTTTTTCGGATTTTGAACTTGTTAATAAAATTTTAAGATCTCTTCCAAAGAGTTGGGACCCTAAAGTCACAGTCATTCAAGAGGCCAAAGATTTAAATAACTTTCCTCTTGAAAAACTAATCGGGTCACTAATGACTTATGAGATGACTTGTAATGCTCATGAAGAACTTGAAAATAACCTTTCAAAAAACAAGAAGGATATGGCACTAAGAACTCAAGAAGACCACTTGAAAGAAAATTCAAGTAATTAGGACTTTGATGAAGACTTTGCACTCTTAACAAGAAAGTTAAAAAAATTCATAAAAATAAATAAATTTAAAAATTATACTAAAAATAAAATTGAACCTAAGAAAGAACAAGTGATATGCTATGAATGCAAGAAGCCAGAACACTTCAAGAGTGAATGTCCCCAAGCAAAGAGGAAGTAACCAAAGAAGAAGAAGGCTCTTAAAGCAACTTGGGATGACTCAAGTGCATCCGAAGAAGAGGAGCCCACCAACACCGAGCAAGTTGCTCACTATGCGCTAATGGCTATTGGAGATGAGGTGAGTAGTTCATTTGATGCAAATTTATCCTTTGATGAACTATTAAATGCTTTTCATGATTTATTTGATGAATATAAATTAATTAGTAAAAAATATAAATTGTTGAAAAAAGAGCATGCTTCTCTTGTTAGTGATTTCGATAGATTAAAAGTTGAGCACAATGATAATTTAGCTCCATATATGAAATGTGATGAGCTAGAAATACTTCAAAAGGAAACCTTGCTACTTAAGGAAACCTTAGAAAATTTTGAGGTTGGTAGCAAGTCCTTGAACATGATCCTTGCCAATAAGGGTCACGTTCATAGAAAATACGGAATCGGATTTGTGAGTAGCTCTCACCAAAATCTAACCACCTTTGTTAAAAGCCCTACTTTGCATGTTTCACCCTAAAACAAATGTAACTTTTGTTACAAATTTGGGCATGTAGCTTATCATTGTCCATTTAAGAAATATAGTCCACACGAATTAATTTGGGTTCCTAAAGGAACCATAAAGAACTTCATGCAAAATGACAAGTTAAGCCGATCGATTTTTTAGGCATCCAAGGTCAAATGGGTATATAAAAATCATCCTTTTTTGTAGAAACATTTACCATCATAAGATAGGAGCAAGAGATGGTACCTTGATAGTGGATACTCAAGGCATATGACCAGAGATCCATCTCAATTCTCTAAGCTCACTATCATAGATGAAGGATATGTTACCTTCGGAGACAACAACAAGGGTAAAATCATTGGCAAAAGAACAAATCCAACTTCTTTATTGAAGATGTGTTATTGATTGATAAGACATTAGTCAATTGTGTGATAAAGGATACATCATTAGATTTGAATCCAATGCTTGCATTATTGAAAAACCATACAAAAACGCATCTATGATTGTCCTAAAATAAAATAATATATACACTATCAACATTAATGATCTTTGTAATGAAATGTGTTTTTCGGTTTTGAATGACGATGCTTGGCTTTGGCATAGAAGATTAGGTCATGCTAGTATGAAACTAATCTCTTAAATCTCATCTAAAGAACTTGTAAGAGGAATTCCTCACATTAAGTTCATTAAAGATAATGTGTGTAATGCATGTAAACTAGGAAAACAAATAAAATATAGTTTCAACATCCAGGACCCGGGAAATCCAAGATGAGACCTTTTTAGGCTCCACGTTTGAATCAACTTGAAGCCTATAAATACCCCTCTCATCCCTGGTTAAACTACACAAGTATTGAGAGTGAAAAAAGAAAGAAACACTGCTGCAATCTTGTGTGAACTCCTCTCCTTCTTCTAAGTGTTAGAATAGTTTGAGAGAGGAGTAAATGAGGGTGTAAGAGTTATCTCCTAAACCCGGTAAAAGGAGATAGAGCTGTAAAAGATAGTTGGTCTTCACCTATTGAAGGAAGATCGATAGTGGATGCCGGTAGCCTCGACGGAGGAGGAATCGGGAGTGGATGTAGGTCACGACGACCGAACCACTATAAACTCGGTTTGCATTTAGTTTTTTATTTTTATAGCAAACTGCCTCTCCTCCTTACTGTGCTTTTACTATGCCTACGCTCGCATATGCTTTCAAGTATAGATTTTCGAGATCGGTTTTAATCGTACGAAACGAGATTTTTGAAACCGACATTTTTATCGCTGCACTAATTCACAATTTGTAATCCTAGAGTTCATTGATATGAAACATTAATTAGCTGACATCTTTACAAAACCTTTAAGTGAAGAACAATTTGATTTTATTAGAAGAAAGTTAGGAATGTTAAATTGTCCAAATACATGAATTTAATGTTTATCTTTTCTAAACTTTCTTGATTCTTTAAAACCCTCATGAAACTATTTCATAAATAAGGCTTTCATGAAATTCGAAATATGAATCTACTAAGTATCAAATTTTTAATGAGAAATAGATTTGATTTATGAAGGTTTATTCATGGAATTTCTCTTTCATATGATGCTTCTTTCACATAAATTATTCCTTACTCTTCTCATGAAAGAAGAAGTTTTATGAATTTTTAAGTACGAGATGATCACTTGCAAGAATGAGGATTTGATTTCATATGAATATTTTGATTCTTTTTCATGAATCCCTTCTTTTTGTCAAAATTGAAGCATGATTTAATGAAACTTGTGTTTGACTTAGTTCAAATCATTTCATAAATTTGGTTATTAATGGATTTCCTCCTTACCTTCCTTCCTCTCCTTCATGCAAATGTTTTGTTGACAAAGGGGGAGAAGTTGATGAAATCTATTACTTTAATGTTAATAACTTTTGAAGTTTTTGAATGTTATCATGCAACGATGCAATATCAATTGAATAAGTTAGTGTGAAACTTGCTTGAATTTTTACCACACTTGCATTGTTGAATTATTCTCCTTTTTGTTGATGACAAAGGGGGAGAAATATGACAAATTGATGACAACTTGACATATTAACCAATCTGTAAAATGTATTGCATTGTAGATACTTGATAAATGTCTCTCGTTATGTTAAGATATCATAAGCTCAACTTGCTATTTACAATTAATATCTTGCCATGGATTGATGAATTGTTATCTTTTATCAAGAATTGTCATCTTGTTAAAATTCATATTCAAAATTCGTAAATAATGATTGATTATCATTGGGCTTGAAAATGGATGTCATGCCTTGACATCATTTTTACAAATACGAGGCATCGTATTTTGAATTGGTAAATCATTATAAGTATCATGATATGCATGTTGATAAGTTTAAATGAACTTAATTTATCGGTTTGATACTTGAATTTAAAGGTCTTGAATTCAAGAATGTATTTTCTCAAGTATGGCATATAGATAGGGGGAGTTAAGGTTAACTCTGTTATCAACTGATTATCATCATCAAAAAGGGAGAGATTGTTGAATCTCATATTTTGATGATGAAATCAATTGTAAATTGTTTGATCTAATCTATATGTTAAGAAAAGTGTGCAGGATTAACTACGATACCAATAAGACAAAGAATGTGTTGTGCCGAAGTCAAGATCGAGATCTCGTTAGAAGTTCAAGAGTTCGTCGAAAGTCCGGATGTTCGTAAGAAGTTTTGCCAGAACCAACCGAGAAGTCCAGGAGCTTGCTAAAGAAACTCATCGGAACTCACCAAGAAGATCATCGTAAAGTCCGAGAGTTTGCCGAGAGTCTGCTAGAATATTACCAAGAGTTCATCGGAAGATCGCCGGAAGCTCACCGGAAGAGCAATTGACATACCGGAACAATAGTGCTTTGATTATATCTTAGTTATTGAAGTTAGATAGTAGATTGAATTAGAATTGAGAGGTAATCCCACTAACTTAATTAGGGGGCCTACTAGGCCCTTATCAGCACTGAATTGGGCCGGATTGAACAGCTTATTCAACCCTTGAAATCATGGCCGGTAGTGGCACCGCTTGGGAGACCCCCTCTCCCAAGTGGTCTGGGCAGTGGTACCGCCCCTATCAAACGGTGGTACTGCCAAAGCTCAATCTTCGAGCTCTGTCAGGCGATGGTACAGCCCAAACTCGGTGGTGGTACCACTCAATGTCAGACTACAGGTGGTAGTACCGCCCAGTGTCAGACTGCAGGTGGTAGTACCACCCAGTGATGGCAGTGGTACTGCCAATACCATAAAATCCGAGGATGTGACACTTTTGGCTCCAATTTTGAAGCCATTGGGGCCTATAAAAACCCCACGCTTTTCTACATGAAAGGGCACAAAAGTGTTAGCATATTCTTGAATCTTTGAGGTATTAAATGTTGTAAAAGTGAGAAAGAGTCCTCCCCTCCCTCTCTTAGCCTTGTAAACATCCAAGAAAGAGGAGTGAGGCTTGTAAATGTTATCTCTTAAACCCGGCAAAAGGAGAAAGAGCTGTAAAAGGTGGTTGGTCTTCGCCTTTTGAAGGAAGGCCATTAGTGGACGTCGGTGACCTCGACGGAGGAGGAAACCGAAAGTGGATGTAGGTCACAATGATCGAACCACTCTAAATTCTGGTTTGCTTTTCATTTGTGCAATTTACATAACTGCAAACTTCCTTAATCTTCTCTTCGCACTTTTATAAAAACTTTCAAGTTTAATTTTTCTCCGAAACGGATTAAATCGAAACAAATATTTTTTGGAATCAACGCTTTTCTTCGCTATACTAATTCACCCCCCCTCTTAGTGCCGCTCTTGATCCTAACATATGGTACCGCCCAGACTCAGTCTCCGAGATTGTCATATGGTGGTACCGCCCAGTGTTAGGCTGCAAGTGGTGGTATCGCCCGTACGCCAAAATTTTGGGGATTTGAACTTTGGCTCCAAGTTTTGAAGCCATTTGGGGTCTATAAATACCCCAGCTATTCCTGCATGGAGTAGCAAAAAAAGTAAACAAAAACTCTGTGTTTCTAGAGTTGAAAACCTTTGTAAAGTGTAGAGTCCCTCCTCCTAAAGTTTAGAGATCATTCTAAGGGAGAGTGTGAGGGAAGCTTTGTAAAAATAGGTTGTAAAGGTTCTCTTCTAAACCTGTCAAAAGGAGAATCAAGTTGTAAGGGTAGTTGATCTTCACCTATGGAAGGTAGATCATTAGTGGATGCCGGTGGTCTCGACGAAAGAGGAATCGAGAGTGGATGTAAGTCACGACGACCGAACCACTATAAAACTTAGTTTACATTTCCATTCTTGCAATTTATCTTTACTGCAAACTGCCTTACCTGCTTATTGCTCTCACTACCTTACGAAAATGATTTCAAGTTAATATATCCCCGAAACAGTTTTGGTCGAAATCAAATTTTAAATTACGAAAGTTTTCAAAATTGATGTTTTTATCCGCTGCACTAATTTACACACACCCCCCCCCCCCCTCTTAGTGCCGACTCGATCCTAACAGTTAGTATCATAGCCATATTATTTTCTCATTTGGTTTAACACCCAAGACAAATAGCTCTTTTTTATTTTCAAGAGGGTTTTTCAATCGTTCATCTTCCTATGTTCAATTGGATGGACTACACTTATTGGAAAACTCAAATGAGAGTTTTCTTACTTTCTATGGATTTAAACTTATGGAATATCGTTGAAAACAGATTTCAAAAGTCTTCTACTCCAATGAATGAATGGAATGATTTGGAGAAGAAAACTTTTTCTTTAAATGCTAGAGCTATGAATGCTCTATTTTGAGTCTTAGACAAAAATGAATTCAATCGGGTTTCTACTTGTAAAATGGCTTTCGATATATGGCATACACTTAAAATCACACACGAAAGCACTAGTAGAGTAAAGGATTCTAAGATAAATCTTTTAATGCATGATTTTGAACTATTTCAAATGAAGCCATGCGAAACCATTGTTGACATGTATACCTATTTTACGAATGTCGTCAATGGCTTAAAAGCTCTTAGCAAATGTTTTTCGAATATTGAACTTGTTAATAAAGTTTTACGATTTCTTTCTAAAACTTGGAATCCTAAAGTAACGGTCATTCAAGAGGCCAAGGATTTGAATACTTACCATCTCAAAGAACTTATCAGGGCTTTAGTGACCTATGAAATGAGTTGTATGGCATAAAACGAATATAAGAACAATCTTCCAAAGAACATGAAGGATTTGGCACTTAGAACAAATGAAGACCACTCGAGCGAAAGCTCAAGTGATGATGAACTTGAACTTCTCACTATAAATCTTAAAAAGTTCATTAAACAAGAATTAAAAAATAAAAATAAATTTAAACATAACTTGTCAAAGAAGAAGAAAGCACTAAGAGTGACTTGGGATGAAACGAGTGCATCCGAAGAAGAGGAGCAAACTGATGAAGACGAAATGACAAACTTCGTTTTGGTGACTCTCAACAATAAGGTAAAATACTCAAACGAAACCCCCTTAGTTTATTTTGAAATTACTTGATGCATTTCATATGTTGTTTTTAAATTAGTATATAAAATGTAAAATATAAATAAATAAATAAAATGGATCATGCTTTTCTTTTTCTAGCTAATTTTGAAAATGATAATGAAATATGCATGTTTTATGAAAATGTAACAAAATGTTAGATTTAAATCATGTTTGATGAAATGAAATCATGTTTGATGATATCATGCTTAATAAAATCATGTTTGATAATATCATGCTTAATGAGTTTATAGTTCAAAATTATGCATGTTATACCTTGAAAACTTGAAATCATATTTTGATATCATGCCTAAAGTAGTGATGCATAATGATCATGCTTAATAAGTTTATATTTCAAAATTATGCTTCATGATTTTTGTGATTCATGGCTTATTGATCTTTATCGCAATGAAAGTTGCTTTTTCGATTTTAAACAAGATGGATGGTTTTCATATGAAAAACTTGAGCATATTTATATGAAATATAAAATGAAACATATAAAAAGAAAAATGTATGATCATTGTAATTAAAATGATAAATCAAATCTCTTGTTTAAAGAAGCCATATGTTTAATGTGTCATATTTTTGGTCATGATGATAAAATTTATTTTTTCGGTCTTAAACAATGATGCATCTTTTTATTTGGCATAAAAAAAACAAAGGTATACTTGTATGAAATAAATAACTTAAAATGAAATATCTCTATCTTATTGATTTTTTGATAAAATATTTATGAATCTATGTATATTATGCTTTTGTGAATCTTTTGGACTATGAAAATGAATTTGAATAAGTTTTATCGATATCATAATTTCTTGAGATTTATAACATGAAATCTTTTATGAATCAAGATCTCTTATTTGATCTCTTATGTTTCTCTTTGCCATTTACTAAAGAGAAAAATAATCCAATTCATGATCTTAATTTCTCGATATTTGATACTTAAAATCTTTCTATGAATTAAGATCATTTTCTCCTTGTTTCTTTTTGCTATTCACCAAAAAAATGGAGACTTAGCCTAACAAACCATGATATGCTACTTGACATCTTGAGAATTTATGACTTGAGTTTTGTTATGTATTTCTTCCCTTCTTCATTCTTGTTTACAAAGACAAAAGGGAGAAAGAAAATCGTTACATTCTCAAGAGATTGATAAATCAATTAATGTCATTTTGAATCTCTTATGATTTTGATGATTTGAATCTAAATAAAACTTTTCCAATCGAACCATGAACCTTCTCTTGATTTCTTAACTTGATATTTTCTTTTATGAATCAAGATTTCTTACTCTTTATTTTCATATGATTCTTGCATTTTGTTTAAGAGACAATTTTCTATATGAATCATGTCTTTTTGTATTCACATGATCTTATCTTTTATGATATGATTTTTATAATTCCTTATATTCATGAAGTATATCTCAACAACAATTTCTCTTGATATTCTTCATGTGATGATATGAAATTATGCATGAAATACTCATGAATTTATGTTGATGCATACAAATGAGAAGTTATGATCATGCATGGTAGGATGTAATGTAATTTGACATTTTGATACCATCATGAATTATTTATGATTTGGAATGATGCATGCAATACTATGATTTGTTGCTAAATGATGCATCATGAATGCCTGAGTATCATGTATGATATGCCCATAGTAATGATTTATTTTTTGTATCATACATTTAGTAAGGATGAAATGTAAGGTTTTAAAATTGTGCATATTTTAATTTGAAACTATAATGATGCACAAATATACTGAAATAAGATTGATACTTTACCTTTGTCATGATTTAAAAATTATTATAAAGGGAAAAAGAATTATAAAATTATTTTCTTCCCTTCTTTGTGACAATGACAAAGGGGGAGAAAGAACTAGCTTGCATGTTCTAAAATGATGTAAAATTTGATAGCTTGCATGGTGCAAGATTTGTAAGCTTGCTTGATGTAAAACTTGCTATCTTACTAGCTTGCATATCTAAAACTTGCTAGCTTGCCCAACTCAAAAAGAACCAAGAATTACTAGCTTGCACATCCCAAGTAGAAGCAAAATTGCTAGCTTGCACTTCTCAAAAGAGAAGAAAGAACTTGCTATCTTGAACATCACCAAAAATTGCTAGCTTGCCCTATCTCAAGAAGCAAAAGTGCAAACTTTCAATCTTGCACATCTTTAAAATTAATGATGATTTGGTGATTAGGGATGTTGTAAAGTGATAAACAATTTGCTAGCTTGTATGTTACAAAACTTGCATATCTCTAAAATTTGCTAGTTACACTTCTCTTTTTTATTGATGACAAAGGGGGAGAAGTTATGTTAATGATCATGCATGGAATAATATAATGAAAAATTAATTATGCATGATTTTATGATCACATGTTACAAATATTCATGATGAAATATTGCTTTGACTTGAATTCAATTTAAATTTAAGGTTCTATCAATATTGCATATTGATAGGGTTAACTCTATTATCAATTGGTTATCATCATCAAAAAGGGGGAGATTGTTGAATCTCGAATTTTGATGATGAAACTAATTGATAGTGTTTATGATTTGATCTATGTTTTGAGTGACGTAGGAAGCTTCGATCAGAGAGAGACAATTAAAGCAGGAAGAATCATGTTGGGCTAGAGATAAACATGTCAAAAGATTAGACGTCGAGCCGAAGGATTGGTCGACGTATCGATAGAAGGCCTTGGGCCATGGGTTTGGGCATCGGACCAAGAAGAGAGAAAATTCATCAAGGAAATTGGAGTTACAGAGGTCAAGTGGTCGATTGGGCAATAGGCCGCAAGATAGAACGATACGCCGAAGAATCGAACGAAGCGTCGATGAACTAATGACATGCTGGACAATATTTTATTTAAGCCTTATAATAATTGTCTAGATCGAAGTAGGTTTTAAGTGTATAGGATTAACTACGATAGCAATGCATAAAACAAAATGAAGTCCCAGAGTCAAGAACAAGACTTCGTTGGGAGTTCGAGAGTTCATCGGAAGTTCTGTCGGAATTGACCGAAAAGTCCAGGAGCTTGCCAGAGAAGCTCATTGGAACTTGCCAAGAAGATCGTTGTGAAGTCCAGGAGCTTGCCCGAAGTCCGTTGGAACATTGCCGAGAGATCATCGGAAGTTCGCCAAAAGAAACCTAGACTTACGGACTTATTTAGCTTAGTTAATATTTTAAAATTCGTAGTTAGCACATAATTGGGTTGTAATTAGGCCAACTCAATTAGGGGCCAATTGGGCCATGGTTGGGCAGTGTTGGGCTAAGTGAAAAGGCCTAAACAGTGACCCAACAAGTAGAACCGACGTGGCACAATCTTAGAGACTGTGTCAAGCGGTGCTACCACTAGTCTGGGCGGTGGTACCACCCAGACTCAGTCTCCAAGGCTATCAGGCAGTGGTACCTCCAGTCTGGGCAATGGTATCACCCAATGTTAGGCTGTAGGCGATGGTACCGCACGTACCCCAAAATTTCGAGGATTTAAATTTTGGCTCCAAGTTTTGAAGTCATTTGGGGTCTATAAATATCCCAGCTATTCCTATATGGAGTAGCAAGAAAAGTGAATAAAAACTCTATATTTTTAGAGTTGAAAACCCTTGTAAAGTATAGAGTCCCTCCTCCTAAAGTTTAGAGACCATTCTAAGGGAGAGTGTGAGGGAAGCTTTGTAAAAAGGGGTTGTAAAGGTTCTCTCATGAACCTGTCAAAAGGAGAATCAAGTTGTAAGGGTAGTTGATCTTCATCCATTGAAGGTAGATCGTTAGTAGATGCTGGTGGCCTCGACGGAAGAGGAATCGGGAGTGGATGTAGGTCACGACGACCGAACCACTATAAAACTTGATTTGCATTTTTATTTTTGCAATTTATCTTTACTGCAAATTGCCTTACCTGCTTACTACTCTCACTACCTTACGAAAATGATTTCAAGTTAACATATCCCCAAAATGATTTTGGTCGAAATTAAATTTTAAATTATGAATTTTTTTAAAATCGACGTTTTTATCCGTTGCACTAATTCATTCCCCCCCCCCCCTAGTGCCGACTCAATCCTAACAATATATGCAACAAGTAATATAAAGTGGGGTATATTGCTTTTCCGTCGAGGCCACCGATGTACATTAACGGTCTTCCTATAATAGGCGAAGATCAACTACCCTCTTACAACTCTTTCTCATTTTTATAAGTTTAGGAGGCAACATTTACAAGCCTCACACCTCTCTTAGAATGATCTCAAAGCTAAAAAAGGAGGAGGACACTTAGCACTTTTTCAACACTTTTACAACCCAAAATCTCAATAATTTTGTTCATACTTTCATATTCTTTCATGCAGGTAAGAGTGGGATATTTATACAGCACACCAGTCTGTCCAGTTATCTCGATATCCCTTTCAAGTAACCTATGACCAGGATTATTTAAGGTATGTGTTTAAAGGTGAATTAGTCTCATTATCGTGATCTCATCATGATTCGATTCTCATTGCACAGATCCATAGACATCACAATATATATGCATATATGCAACAAACAATATAAAGTGATAAAATACCAAAATATAATAAGCAAAAAAAATATGTATCATGTCACACGTGTCATTACTCATGTGATTGGCTTACAGGGCACTTATGATTAGCAATCTCCTACTTGACCTAAAGTCAATTACCTATGTGTCTGATCCCCATCAAACTCATGTGATGCTCAAAGATAATTTGAGACAATGGCTTTGTTAGTGGATCTACGATATTATATTCGGATGGAACACTTTCCACTACTACATCTCCTCGAGTGACAATATCTCTGATCGTGTGGAACCTCCTTAAAATATGCTTAGACTTCTAAAGAAGAAGAAGAAGATAACTTTACTTTGGCTTCAGGTTTTACATCAATTACACACTTTTGAGACTCAAATTTGTTGAAGGCAAGTGTTCTAAACCCTTCCTACATAAATTCTAATCTCTATTTTTATTTTAATTCTTCATAATTCGAAAGATTTTAGCTTAGCACCAAACCTTTCTTTCGTTTTGATACAAAGCCATGAATCTATAATTTTTCAGTAATCTGACCTCTATGCACTGTTTCGAACCTAACTTTTAGCAATAAACTCTTATTTAGGTAATCCTAATCCATTTGAAAGTAGACTCATAAAGCTTTCTGAGAATATCTAATTTGAATGATTTAGAGCATAAATGCCCATTGAACGCACCATGTCTAACAGTGTACGATTCCTCCTTTCAGATACACCATTAAGCTTGTTGAATATCATATTTTGATGATGAAACCAATTGATAATGTTATGATCTAATCTATTTTTTGAGTGACACTGGACTAGCTTCGATCATAAAAGACAAATTGTTTGAAGCAGGAGGAATCGAATGTTGGACCGGAGTGGAACATGTCAGAAGATTGGATGTTGAGCCGGAAGATCGGTCAACGTGTCGGCAGAAGGCTTCGTGCCTTGAGTTCGGGCATCAGGCCTAGAAGAGCGGACATTACGCCAAGAAGATCGGATTTGCGAAGGTCAACATGTCAATTAGACAAAAGGCCACAAAAGAGGACGATGTACCGAAGGATTGGACGAAGCGCTGATAAACCAATGACATGCTGGACAACTTAGTATTCTTGCTTGTAATAATTTATCTAGATCGAGTTAGGTTAGGTTATAATTATGTTGATTTAGAATGTTATTAATCCAACTCAATTAGGGGCCAACTAGCCCTAAAGTTGGGCCGTTTTGGGCTAAGAGAAAGGCTCATTCAATGACCTAAAAGTTGGGTCAAGCAGTGGCACTGCCAAAGGCTCAGTCTCCAAGACACAGTCTCCAAGACTATGTCAGGCGGTAGTACCGCCAGACTGGGCGGTGGTATCGCCTAGTGTCAGGTGGTGGTACCGCCAGTCTGGACGGTGGTACCGCCCAGACATAGTCTCCCAAGCGGTGGTATCGCCAGACTGGATGGTGGTACCGCCAGTCTGGACGATGGTACCACCCAGACATAGTCTCCCAAGCGGTGGTATCGCTAGACTGGATGGTGGTACTGCCCAGTGTCAATGCTACAAGCGGTGGTACCACCTAGCATAGGCGATGGTATTGCTAGGACTTGGGAAACCTAGGATGAGACCTTTTTTTATTCTAATTTTGAAGTCATATAGGGTCTATAAATACCCCGGCTATTCCTGCATGGAACAACAAGAATTATGCATGAAATTGAGTTGAAAAATGGGAAAGAATTCTTAAGAAAAATTTGGGAAACTCTCTTAGGATTTAGGATCACTTCTTCCTAGTATTTAAAAGTTCATCTAATGGGAGAAGTGAGGTCTAAGAAAGAAAGGCTTGTAAGGGTTGTCTCCTAAACCCTTGAAAAGGAAAAAGAGTGTAAAAGGGTAGTTGATCTTTGTCCATTAAAGAAAGATCGTTAGTGGATGTCGGTGGCCTTGACGGAAGAGGAATCGGGAGTGGATGTAGGTCACGACGACCGAACCACTATAAAACTCAGTTTGCATTTACTTTAAACTCTTTACTTTTATTGTAAACTGCTTTACTTACTTATTCACTATGCTTTCATATGCTTTTAAGTTAACATCTTTCCGAGATAATTTTTTATCGAACGAAAGTTTTTCAAACTATAATTTCTTCAAAAGCACTAATTCACCACCCCCGACACCCCTCCCTCCCCCCCCCCCCCTCTCTCTCTCTCTTAGTGTCGACTCGATCCTAACAGTTGGTATCAAAGCCATGTTTTTCTCATTTGGTTTAACATCCAAGAGAAATGGCTCTTTTTGGCTTTTAAGAGGGTCACTCTATCATTCGTCATCTTATGTTCAATGGGATAGACTACACATATTGGAAAACTCGAATAAAAGTTTTCTTACTTTCTTTGGATTTAAATTTATGGAGTATTGTTAAAAATGCTTTCAAAAACCCTCTAGACCAATGAACAAATAGATTGATCTAGAGAAGAAAATGTTTTCTTTAAATGCTAGAGCTATGAACGCTCTATTTTGCGCCTTAGACAAAAATGAATTCAATCGAGTTTCTATTTGCAAAATGGCTTATAAGATTTGGCACACTCTTGAAATTACACACGAAGGCACAAATAGAGTCAAAGAGTCTAAAGTTAATATTTTGATGCATGATTTTGAATTATTTCGAATGAAGCCGAGCGAAACTATTGTTAACATGTACACCCGATTTACGGATGTCGTCAATAGTTTAAAAGCTCTTGGTAAATATTTTTCGAATTTTAAACTTGTTAACAAGATATTAAGATCTCTTCTAAAGAGTTTGGATCCGAAAGTAACTACATTACAAGAGGCAAAGAACTTAAGTAATTTTCCTCTGGAAGAACTTATTGGTTCATTAATGATATATGAAATGACGTACAAGGCATATGATGAACATGATGAACTTGAGAACAACCTTCCAAAAAACAAGAAGGACTTGGCACTTAGAACAAAAGAAGACCACACGAGCGAAAGCTCAAGTGATGATAACATAGAACTCCTCACAAGTAAATTTATAAAATTTATAAAACATGAGACTAAGAATAAAAATGAACTTAAAATGAAGAAGCTGCCAAAGAAGAAGAAAGTATTTAAGGTGGCTTGGGATGAATTGAGCTCATTTGAAGACGAGAAGCAAACCAACAAACACAAGGTGGCGAACTACGCTGGCGAACTACGCCTTAATGACTATCGACAATGAGATAACCAAAACCCCTTAGTTTACTATGAAATTACTTGATATATTTCATATGTTATTTTTAATTAGTATATAAAATATAAATAAATAAATAAAAGGGGATCATGCTTTTCTTTCTAGTGTTTAAAAAAAATTAAAAATTTGATCATAACAATTGCATTTCTTTATGATAAAGGAACCAAATATTAGATTAAATTGTAATGCTTGTACACCTAATGAGATTAATCATATGTATGTTTTTAAGAAGCAATAATGTGTATATTAATTATTTTCGTATTGCTTTTCAATTTTGATTGAAGATGCTATATGTTAATAAAATCATGCTTGATGATTTAATGATGCATAATGATGTAATGATATAATGAAAATGTTAAAAGGTTTGGTATCCTACATAAGGATTTGAAGTAAAAATGATTTGAAATCTTATGTTTTGGAATTATGGGTTACACTTTTGATCTTGATGATTTTTGTGATAAATCTTGTTTCTCGGTTTTAAACGATGATGCATGTTTTGATTTAGCATAAAACGACTAGAGCATGCTTTTATGAAATCAAATCACTTAAATTAAAATAAAAATGAGAGAATGCATGTTTCTTGAAAATATGTCTAAAGCTTTTCAATTTTTTTTCAACAAGTGATTCTTAGTGATGAATCTATTTTATATTATCTCTTAAATTATAAAAATAAGTTTGATGATTTGTTAATTTGAATGTTTTGAAAATAAATGTTTGTATCATATTTGATGATTTTATATTTTGAAACTATGCATGATGAGTTGAAGTAATGATGGTTTGAATGCACGAATCGATAATCTTTTTGTTACATGAATCATGATTCCTTCACTTGATACTCTAAATTGTTTACAATTCATGATGAATTGAGACATTATGCATAAATCAAGTTCTCGTGTAAATCTATCTATGTTGCCTTTATTGAATTTTCCGAAAAGTGATTTTGATGATGATTTTGGATCTATTTTCATATGACTCATTTTACTAATGAGATGATATATCCAACTAAATCATTTTTCATATTTATGACGTGATATATTCAACATGAAGCATCTTTCTTGATGCACGTATGATTCACTCTTTTAAGAGAATATTTATCAAATCGTGATAAGTTGAGATTTTCCTTATGTGAATCAAGAACCCTCACTTTTTATTCTCGAATGATTTCTTACATTTAATTAAAAAGAATATTTATCAAAATGAATCATGTCTTTTGGTATTCACATGATCTTATCTTTCATGATATGATTTTTTTTATATAATTCATTGTATTCATGAAGTATATCTCATCACCAAAATTTTCTTGATATCTTCCATGTGATGACTTAAATATTTACACATTTGTGCTATTCCCCTCTTTTTGCCTATGACAAAGGGGGAGAAAGATTTGCTAGTGTGCACATCTTAAGAAAAGCATATTGCTAGCTTGCAAAGAAAGGCAAAACTCGTAAGTTTACACATCTCAAGGGAGATAGTCTTGCTTAGTTTGTGCATCACAAAAATTAGCAAAAAAGTGCTAGCTTACACATTGTAAAGAGAAGCAAAATGTTACTATCTCAACGGAAGCAAAAACTTTGCTAAACTTCATATCTCAAAAAACTTGCTAGCTTGCATGTTCTAAAATCATGTAAAATTTGCTAACTTGTATATTCTAAAATGATATAAAATTTGCTAGCTTGCATGTTCTAAAATGATGTAAAACTTGCTAAATTTGCTAGCTTACAAATTGCAAGGAGAAAAACTTGCTAGGAAGAAAAATTGCTAGCTTTCACTTCTTAAAAGAGAAGAAAGAATTTACTATCTTTAACATCACCAAGAATTGCTAGCTTGCAATCTCTAGAGAAGCAAAAGTACTATCTTGCCTATCTCAAGAAGCAAAACTTGCAAACTTGCATATCTAAAAAAAGAAGCTAAATTTGTAAACTTACACAATTTAAAATTATTGCTAGCTTATATGTTGTAAAACTTACATATCTCAAAAACTTGCTAGATGCACTTCTCCTTTTTGTTGATGACAAAGGGGGAGAAGTAATGATGATGATTTGCATCATTGTGTGATATGATGCATTTTTATATTTTAAAACATTGCATGATTTTCTGAATTTAAAGGTTATATTAATATGGCATATTGATAGTGGGAGTTAAGGTTAACTCCGTCATCAATTGGTTGTCGTCATCAAAAAGGGAAAGATTGTTGAATCTCAAATTTTAATGATAAAACTAATCGAGACCATTAGAGACATGTAAACCTTGTTTATGAATATTGTCAATAGTCTAAAAACACTTAGTAAAAGTTTTTCTAATTTTGAACTTGTTAACAAGATATTAAGATCCCTTCCAAAGAGTTGGGATTCTAAAGTAACTACAATTCAAGAAGCTAAGGACTTGAACAACTTTCCGCTCGAAGAACTTATCGGGTCTTTGATGACCTACAAAATAATATGCAATGCACATGAAGAACTTGAGAACAACCTTCCAAAAAATAGGAAGGATTTGACACTTACAACTCAAGAAGACCACTTGAGAGAAAACTCAAGTGATGATGATGATGATGACGACTTGGCACTTCTAACAAGAAATTTTAAAAAATTCATAAAAAGGAACAAAACTAAACATGACATTAAAAATAAAAATGAACTTAAAAAAAGACCAAATAATTTGCTACGAATGCAAGAAGTCGGGACACTTCAAAAGTGAATGTCCCCGAAGAAGCAACCGAAAAAGAAGAAAGCGCTAAAACCTACTTGGGACGATTCAAACGCATCTGAAGATGATGAGGCAACCAACAAAGAAGTTGCTAACTACGCTTTAATGATCCTTGGCGATGAGGTAAGTAACTCAATCGAAGCCCATTTATCATTTGATAAATTATTAAATATATTTCATGATTTATTTGATGAATGTAAATTAGTTAGTAAAAAGTATAAATTATTAAAAAAGGAGCATGCCTCTCTTGTCAGTGAATTCAATAGATCAACTATTAAGCATGATAATGAAATATTACCTCCTTGTACAAAATGTAAAGAATTAGAGATGCTTAAAATGGAAAATTTGCTACTGCATGAAACCTTAGAAAAATTTAAAATATGAAGCAAATCTTTAAACATGATCCTTGCAAAAAAGGATCATGTTCATAGAATAGATGGAATCGGCTTTGTGAGTAACACTCACCAAAAGCCAACCATCTTTGTTGAAGGCTTTGTGAGTAACACTCACCAAACAAATACAACTTTTATTACAAATTTAAACATTATGCTCATAAATGTCTATTTAAGAGGTATAGTCCATATAAGCTAATTTGGGTCCCTAAAGGAACCATAAATTATAAAATGCAAAATGATAAGGCATCTAAAGTTAAATGGGTACCTAAAAGAAAATCACATTTCTTATAGATATATTTACAATTACAAACTAGAGCAAGAGATGGTACCTTGATAGTGGATGCTCAAGGCATATGACCGGAGATTCAACTCAATTCTCTAAGCTCATTAGCCAAGACGAAGGGTTTGTCACCTTCGGAGACAACAATAGAGGTAAAATAATTGGCAAAGGAACCATAAGTAATAAATCAAATCTCTTGATTGAAGATATGTTATTAGTAGATGGTTTAAAGCATAATCTTCTAAGCATTAGTTAATTGTGTGATAGAGGATATATCATAAGATTTGAATCTAATGTTTGCATTGTTGAGAGACCATACAAAAATACATTTATGATTGTCTTAAAACATAATAACATATATACTATTGACATTGACGATCTTTGTAATGAAATGTGCTTTTCAATTTTAAGAGATGATGCTTGGCATTGGTATAGGAGGTTAGATCATGCTAGCAAGAAACTAATCTCTCAAATTTCATCTAGAGAACTAATAAGAGGAATCCCTAGCATCAAGTTTATCAAAGATAAAGTGTGTTATGCATATCAACTCGGAAAGCAAATAAAAGGTAGTTTCAAGTCAAATATTAAATAAGCACCTCTAGACTATTGTAATTTATCCATATGGATTTATTTGGATTAATTAATACAACAAGCCTATGAGGTAGCAAATACGCCTTTGTAATTGTTAATGATTATAGTAGATACACTTGGACATACTTCTTGGCACACAAAAGTGATTGTTTGAAGTATTTTTTAAAATTTTATAAACTTGTTCAAAATGAAAAAGGCTTTATGATTGCATTTATATGTAATGATCACGGTGGTGAGTTTCAAAATAGTGATTTTCAAAACTTTTGTGAAACAAATGGGTACAATCATAATTTTTCTACTCCAAGAAACCTATAACAAAATGGAATAGTTGAAAGAAAAAATAGAAGCTTACTAGAAATGGCAAGAATTATGTTAAACGAACATAGCCTACCTAAATATTTTTGGGTCGAAACCATTAACGCGACATGCTTGTTATAAATAAGGTTCTCATAAGACCATTGCTCTCCAAAACTCTCTATGAATTATGGAACAACAAAAGACACAATATTTCATATTTTAAAGTTTTCGGTTATAAATGTTTTGTTTTAAATGAAAAAGATGCCTTAGAAAAATTTGATGCAAAATCCGATGAAGGCATTTTTTTTTTTTATTCCTCTATGTCTAAAACTTTTCGTGTCTTTAATAAAAGAACTTTGGTTATAGAGGAATCTATCCATATTGTCTTTAATGAGCTTCCCGAATTTAAGAAAAATAATTTTGATGTTTTAAATTTGAATAAAAACTTTCCTCCCTCAAGCGACTTAGATATATCTTCTTCCAAATAATCCTTACCTAAGGATTAGAAGTATGTAGATACTCATCCTAAAGAGCTAATCATTGGAGATACATCAAAAGGTGTTTAAACTCGCTCTTCATTTAAGAATTTTTATGCTAATATAGTCTTTATCTCAAATTGAACCAAAATGCATTGATGAAGCCTTGAAAGATGATTCATGGGTCTTTGCAATACATGAGAAGTTAAATCAATTTAAGAGAAATGAGATACGAAAGATTGTTCCTAGACCTAGTGACCATTTAGTAATTAGTACTAAATGGGTTTTTAGAAACAAGCAAGATTAACTTGGTATCGCGGTTAAAAACAAAGCTAGATTAGTGGGCAAATATTTCAACCAAGAAGAAGGTACCGATTATGAAGAAACCTTCGCTCATGTGGCTAGACTTGAAGCCAAAAGGATTCTCCTTGCCTATGCTAGTTATAATAATTTTAAGTTATTTCAAATGGATGTCAAAAGTACTTTTCTTAATGTCTTTATTTTCAAAGAAGTTTATATTGAACAACCTCCCATATTTGATAATGCTAACTTTTTTGAATCATGTGTTTAAGTTGACTAAGGCTCTCTATGGATTAAAGAAACCCCTACGACTTGGTATGAAATGCTTAGTTCTTTCCTTATTCAAAATAATTTTATGAAAGACAACGTCGATACTACATTGTTTATTAAATATTTTAAAAATAATTTTCTCATTATCCAAATTTATGTTGATGATATCATTTTCGGTTCTTCAAGTGAATCTTTATGTGAATCGTTTGCCAAAAGTATGAGTCAAGTGTTTGAAATAAGCTTAATGAGCGAATTAACTTTTTTTTAGGATTACAAATTAAATAACTAAATGATGGAATTTTTATTAGTTAGACTAAATATGCTTTAGATCTATTGAAACGATTTAATATGGATAGTGCTAAAGCTATTAATACACCAATGAGCACTTCTACAAAACTAGATATGGACACTAATGGAGAATGTTTTGATTAAAAGACTTATAGAGGTATGATAGGTAGTTTATTATATCTCACAACAACTAGACCTGATATCATATTTAGTGTTGGACTATGTGCTAAATTTCAATCTAATCCTAGGCAATCTCACTTAAAAGCTGTTAAAAGAATTTTTAGATATCCAAAAGAAACTCCTAATCTAGGACTATGGTATCCAAATTCCAAAAACTTTGAGTTACTTGCTTATGCCGATGTTGATTTTACTAGTTGTCAAATAGATAGAAAAAGCATATCCGAAACATGTCGATTCTTAGGTCACGCACTTATCTCTTAGTCTTCCAAGAAACAAAACTCGGTTGCATTATCTACAATCGAAGATGAGTATATAGCAACAGGCGCATATTGTGTGCAAGTTATATGGATGAAAAACACTTTAGAAAATTATGAAATTCACTTGAAAAACATCCCTATAAAATGCGATAACACTAGTGGAATATGTTTAACCAGGAATTACATTCAACACTCTAGAACTAAACGTATTGACATTAGACATCATTTTATCAGATATCATGTTAATAATTATGATATATCTTTAGAATTTATTGATATAAAGCATCAATTAGCAGATATTTTTATAAAACCATTGAATGAGGAACAATTTGATTTTATTAGAAGAGAATTAGGCATATTAAATATTTCAAATGCATGAGTGCCTCTTGTATACTTTTCGGATTTCTCGAGTTTTTGTAACTTGAGTTTTCTTTTTAAATCGAGATTGTTTTCTTCATTCATTCATCTTGCAATTCACAAAAGAAAAGGTTCAATTCATGGACTTTTGGTATTCATAACTTGATTTTTCATGTGATGATCATAAGTCCTTCCTCCTACTATTTGCAAAGAAAGAGTATGGATATTTGGATTAATAACTTGATCTTTTATGCGATAATTAATTTCTATGCATCCTTCTTCGTTCTATTTACTAGAAACGAGATTTAGTATGCACACTTTTATCTTTTTGATGAATCCTCTCTTCGTGATAGTAGAAGCTTGATTCAATGAAACTTATTTATTTGATTTTGTTTAAATCCTTTAATTAATTTGATTCTTGAATTTTCTTATGAAGAATGAATTCCTTGCTTACTCTTCTTCCTTTTCTCCTTATTCTTATGATAAAAGGAAGAAAGAAACTTGCACCAAAAAGTGCTAGCACATCTAAAGCAATAATGTTAGCTTGCCCATTTCAAAAAGCAAAAAGAGTTATCTTACAAAGCTTTTGCTTAACTTCTCAATTCACAAATTTTCTAGCTTGGATAAATTGGTGTAAAACTTACTTGAATAGTTTAAAACACTTGTATTATTGAATGATTCTCCTTTTTTTTATGACAAAAGGGGAGAAATGATAGAACTCTTTCTGACTCAAAAGGCCCAATACCAAGTTGGTCATGAGTTGCACTTATTAGAACTTCTTCTGACTCAGAACTCCTTCTAATTTAATGAATTATCATCCTATGATAATGCACTTAACTCATCAACTATGGACATACTATGCCACTACGTTATAGTCCCTAGACGGTAAGGGGGATCTAATCTATTAGACCTATTTACCCTTAGTTACTATGTATCTATAGTCCCTCATCTATCTAATATTCTAGAGACCGTATAGCAGACATGATGCTATCAGGCCCATACAGAATCTACTCGAGTCTCGCTCTAATCGGATTTTCTGGAAGACCTTCTTCTCTCTCAATCTGAATGACCCTAGCTAGGAATTTGATTGAGCGAGAACATATCAGACATTCCACCTAGAGTGGATGATCTTCTATTGGTACTTAATTGCCCATGTAAGATTGGTTACCACTCTCGATGATCGATTATGCCATATCTAAAACTTTCAGATCTATAAGTCCGACTTCAAAGAGCATAGTGTTAGGATCAAGTTGACACTAAGAGGAGGGTGAATTAGTGCGAACACAAAAATTACATCGAGTCAAAAATCTTCATACGATAAAACCGTATTAAGGAGTGTTTAACTTTGAAAACGTTCGTAAGAGTGTGCAACTCAAGTAATGAGAAAGTAAAGCAGTTTACAATAAAGGTAAACAGCAAAATAGAAATGTAAACCAATTTATAGTGGTTCAATCGTCGTGAACTACATCCACTCCTGATTCCTTTTCACTCGAGACCACCAGCTTCCACTACCGACCTTCCTTCAATAGGCAAAGATTAACTACCCTCTTACACTCTTTCTCCTTTTCACGAGTTTAGGAGATAACCCTTACAAGCCTCACACCTGTCTTGAATGATCTCAAAACTAGAAAGGGAGGAGGAGGACATTTAGCAAATTTATAACCCAAAATAATAACCCCTTTCTGCTCTAATTCGTGTTTCTCCATGTAGGAATAGTTGGGATATTTATAGACCCCAAATGACTTCAAAAATGGAACAAAAAAAAATCTCATCTTGGATTTCGGGGGTGTTGGCGGTACCACCGCCTGCAACACTAACACTAGGCGGTACCACCACCCAGTCTAGCAGTACCACCGCTTGACATAGTCTTGGAGACTGTGTGTGGATGGTACTACCGCCTGACACTAGGCGGTACCACCACTTGATATAGTTTCAGAGATTGTGTCTTGGAGATTGAACCTTTGGCGGTGCCACTGCTTGGACTGGTGGTGCCATCGCATGACCCAACTTTTGGGTCATTGAATGGGCCTTTCTCTTGGCCCAAAACAGCCCCAACATAGGCCTAATTGGCCCCTAATTGAGTTGGTCTAATTCCAACCCAATTACAATTTAAAACTACTTCGATCTAGATAATTATTATAAAGCATTAATCACAAGTTGTTCAACATGTTATTGGTTCATCGATGCTTCATCCAATCCTTTGACACATCGTCCTCTTTTGCAGCCTTTTGCCTAATCGGCATGTTAGGCCTCTACAACTCTGATCTTCTTGACACAATGTCCGCTCTTCTAGGCTTGATGCCCAAACTCATAGCACAAAGTCTTCTGCCGACACATCAACTAATTCTCCAACTCGACGTCCAATCTTCTAACATGTTCCACTCCGGCCTAACATTGATTATTCTTACTTTAATTGTCTCTTCAAGCTAGTCCTACGTCACTCAAAACGCAAATTAGATCACAAACTCTATCAATTGGTTTCATCATCAAAATATGAGATTCAACTTATATTACTCATATAGAGCATTCTTAGCGTCTCAAGTCTAAGGACCAGATATATAATTGGGACCACGAAACTATCGTTTAACGATGAGGTATCATTAACCATCCAGCATTCCGTGAGCAGATCATTCAGTAAACTCATTCTCCAATGAGCACCTACACTAAATTCTTAGTGTCCCCACACAAGCAGCTATGAGACCAATTTCCTCCATCATATATACGAGTATATAGTACACCGATCTCTTCGATTATCTCAATATCCCTTTCGAGTAACTTATGACCGAAAATATTTCGTATCTTGTTTACAAGTGAATTGGTCTTATTATCATGATCTCATCATGATCCAATTTTCATTACACAAATTTATAGAAATCATAATATATCAATCAGATAATATAAAGTAAGAAAATATAATGATAATAATAATAACCAAAACAACTGTGTAGCATATCACATATGTCATCACTCACATAATTTAAATTAAAAAAATGATACTATACATCTTATAATAATATGTTAGTAGTTCCAGATAAGTTTAGATTGATTTGATAAAAATTAATTCAAATTATACTCAAGTTATACTTAGTTACAAATTCAATATAGAATACCCTATTTCAAAAATTAATCACTCTAAATTCATACAAAAAAAAAAAAAAAGGTGATTCTAAGCATATTAGCATCTCACCCTGTTACTTATAAAGAAGTTTAAAGAGTTACACTAAAAAATATCATATTTAAAAAATTATACTCTAATTCCATACAAAATAAAATTTTAATATTAAATATTTTATTATCTCACCTTAATAGTTCTAGAAAATTTTGGATAGATTTGATAAAAATTTAATGAGTTATACTCAATTATCGATTGAACATAAAAATATCATATTAAAAAAAATTATTCACCCTAAAATTATAAAAATAAAAATATTAAATATTTTAGAATCATATATTAATAGTCTTGAAGAAATTTGTATTGATTTGATTAAAATACCTTAATTACACTCAAGTTATACTAGTTTACAAATTAACCCAATCCATTGTAATTGGATCCGAGTAAATCCAAATTGATTGAATCCAAATCCTGATGCCTTTATTAGATTGAACTGCCCCGTGGATATGTGATTTGAAATAACTCGATTCAAAGATATTATTAATATTTTTTAAAAAAATAGCACTACTTTGTAAAAACCAATTATGAGGGCATCATATGATAAAGGCTCAATACTAGATTTTTTTTGGTAAATTATCTATAAATTTATATTTGGAATGTTCATAAAAAAAATATTTTGAAAGTTTTAATGATGCTAACTTACACTTTATATAATATTTATTATCCTACAACTTATTTATTTTTAATTAAGTATATTAATATTACTGATTCTTTAAAAAAAATGATAATGAGTTGAATATGACCATTTTCATAATGAAAACTAAATGAGTTAATTATTATCTGAATATTCAACCCATTTACTTTGTTGTTTCGATTTTTTTCCTCATTATAAAACAGATGGCTTGATCATAGATACGATACAAATAAGAAATCTTTTAAAATTTAACCAACATATAATTTTAGATTCAAATTATCATGCAAGGAAACAACAAAAATCCCACCAATCGAGGGAAACAATAATAGGAAAAAAAAAGAAAACAATCGAATTTTTCTTTGTTATTACGGTGTATTTTTATGCTCGAATCATATTTATCATGTCACGTGGGTGCAGGCCTGATTGAATTAGACCAGGAAACGAGTTCGCAAAGTTTTTAAACTCATTGGAAAAGAGCATCCTGGCTTAATAATTAAAATATTTATATTTTTTCTAATAAGTATCATTCTAATAATTTTTTAGCACATCATAATATATTTTTGAACATATTCCATGCTTCACCTTGATTCTTTGTTTATTAATAGCAATTTTTCTTGACATAGTATTCATGCTATTTCTTAATATTCATCCGAAAATAATCAGAACCAGAATTCCCTGTACATCCCAATCAAAAGTAAATAGTAGTTATACCTTTCCCAATTATAAACATGCATGCAGGTTTATACGCATGTTCTTTTTGGATGATCCCAGGTTGAATGCAGTCAGGCAGCGTTTTCTGTTGTTTTATAGTATAAATATGACGAAGACAGAATAGACAATTTGATTATAGTGGTTTGACCAAATATGCTAATTTCTACCTTACCCGATATATATTTATTGTATTGGTTGGTCAAATCATACCCCTTCTTTGTCAACGTGATTAAAATAATTGCCAAGAAACATATGACCATCATGTTGCTACCTAATTCAAAATAATAAGGCCTTTTTAATCGAAATCCTCTTTTTGACCATGGAACGTGAAGCTAAAGATCAGAAGATGTTTGTGATGGAAGACACGAATATCCATGCGAATTCTTTTCGTTGTTTCGTGATTACGAGCAGGATCACTCGCGCCGCAGCTGTTTGCTCGCGTCCTCCCGTGTGACGTGGACTGCCCTCGCTTCCTTCCCATGTGACGGCTGGCGCGTAAAACCGACGGGTCCCAAAATTAAACGTTTCGAATGGTGATTGGGCATGAGCTGACGTGGCGAGTTCTGGACGGCTTGGTGGGGCGAGCAGGCTTTTCGCAGTTTAGTCCCGGGACCCACCCGGACTTGCTCGTCGGGAGACCATTTTTTACCCTTTTCAAGTATCCTCCCTGTTATTGGTCAAAGAAAAGGGGCCCACATTCCGGTGGGGGACCGGCAGCGCTAAAGGCGTACGAAAAGTGATTCTGACCAACCCTAGGGGTTCCCGTGGGCCGGTTTACTAAGGGGCCGACGAGGGCGTGTCCAATTACCCGGGGGCGGGGGCGGGGTCCACTTTGCTTGGCAGGGGCGGGAGAGTTGTCGGGTACGGGAGGCGCACGGGCGGGACCCGCCTCGCTGAGCGGACATCCACGAGCCACGGCTATCAGGGGCCCGCATTTCCGACCACCACTGCTGCGGAAAACTCGAACCAATTGTCGTTTTTGTTTGATTACCTGCCTTACCACCCAACATCCACCGACCTTTTCTACCCTCTCCCCATATGGACGGTGGATATCGCATCATCAAGTTCCGATGGGCAAACTTCTCCAGAGTCGTCGAACTCAACTGATTTCGGAACACGCTCAACGGTTTCGAGATTCGCTGTATGGACAACATAGCAGACCGCATCTTCAACCAGTGTTTACATCCAAATGGTCCTGCGCGGCGGCAATCAGATGGGGCCACGTTCCGTTGTCGGTTGACTGCTGTTCGTTCCGAGACAGCTAAACCCGGGCATGGGGAAGGAGGCCGTAATCAGGGACGAGTAACGTATCGAAACGTGGTGCGGGAGGGCGTAACGGCGCCATCGTGGGAGGCGTTACGGTCACCTCCAGATACCGGCTGGCCTTCCAATAGTGCACTCAGATGGGCCCGAGCTTGACCAATAGTCCTGCTACACGTTTCTATCCGTGGAAACGGGGACCACAGTAGCACGAAATAGAAGAGGAAAGCTTTTCGTTTAATAAATCGGGAGGGAAAGGCTTTTTAATTTTTAGGGCGCTGTCCGTTAATAGCACGACACGGGAGCCATCCGAAGGCGAGCCGGGAAAGACCAACGCCGTCAAGTATTTCCATTTCGAGATAGGTGGCCGTCTAACGGCAACTTGACGGCCTCCGCCCTACCCGGCGCCAGTTGGGGAATTGACCATGGTTGAAATGATTGCTCCGGCATTTGACCCGAGTTAAGGTACGGAATGATCCAGTGCAATTCCAATTGCAAAAATTAAATCCAATTAGATCTGACACCTTTGTTTTCGTGGGTCCCTTTCCGGACTCCCTTCAAACAGTATGTAAGCAGTAGGTAGCACCTGGAATGTTGAATAAGATCCGGGCAAGCACTGTTCGTCGACAGTACGAGGCTCCCTGTCTCTCTCTCTCTCTCTCGCCGCTTCCGAGCTCTCTCTATGCTCAAAAGAAAAGGGGTGAGAGACGGAGTTATAGAGAGAGTTTAAGGCTGAGGAGAAACGATTGTCGGAGAAGGGCGAGTGAGAGTGAGAAATTTAGGGGTTTCTTGAGGGATTTGAAGTGGTTTCGCCGAATTAGGATTTTTCGTGTTTTGAAGGGGATCTGATAGGGTTGGATCTGGAGGCGTTCCGGGTTTCAGTTTAGGGTTTACGATGGGTTGAGTTGGTCGGATCATCGGTGTCTGTGACAATTGACGAGTTGCGCTGGGTGCTGGTGAATTCGGTGTGGTTTGATGGCGTCGTCGGAGGTGTCGGTGAAGGGTAGTAGAGGACGAGGGGAGGGCTTGTCGTCGGGGTGCAGCGAGCCGCACGAGGCAGCCCCTATGAGGGATGACGATGAGGAAAGGAGCCTGGGGCTCTCCGGCAGCGCAGCCGTCCGAAAAGGTAGGTTCCAGGCCGGTTCTCTGGCGGTGGCCGAAGGCAGTTGCGCTGGCTCTCTATTTGTAGGGTTTTCGGTTAGGTTTTGACTTCAGTGTGGTTTCACTTGCAGATTCGGAGGATGCGTTGTACACGGAACTATGGCACGCTTGCGCCGGCCCTCTGGTGACGATTCCCAGAATGGGGGAGAAGGTCTTCTACTTCCCGCAGGGGCATGTGGAGCAGGTGAGATGCGGGAGTCTTGGCAAAACTCATATGTGCCCGAATTCCACCTAAAAATCACCGTTGCTTGGGGGGTTTCCCCCTTGACGTTTTGGGGGCATCACTTTCCGTTCGCGTTTTCGTGAAGGTTCTCGTTATCTCCATTTTTGCTGGTCTGTTGTGGTGTTTTAGGTAGAAGCCTCAACGAATCAGGTAGCAGACCAGCAGATGCCGGTCTATAACCTTCCATGGAAGATCCTTTGCCGGGTTATGAATGTCCACCTGAAGGTGCTCTTCGTCGAACACCCATCTTTTGCAGTAATCGTCTTCCTTGTATTCCGTTCTAATCTTTGGAGGGTATTTCTTGGTTGATAGGCCGAGCCGGACACTGACGAGGTATATGCTCAGATAACGTTGCTTCCGGATCCAAAGGTATGTCTTCAAGGCCCAAGCATTTTGGGTACTTCTGGTTTTGCTCGCTGTGGATGTTACTTGAGATAGATGGGAACGTAGATTCCTTCTTTGTTGAAAAAATACAACACGAGTGGTGGCATTTAAGCAGGACGAGAATACCGTGGAGAAGGAGACACTTGCACCGCCACCGCCACGGCCTCATGTGTATTCCTTCTGCAAGACGCTGACCGCGTCGGACACGAGCACTCACGGTGGATTCTCAGTGCTAAGACGGCATGCTGATGAGTGCCTTCCTCCACTGGTCAGATTTTTAGTCTGCTTTTCTCGTTCCTGTGGAAGGTTTTGCCTTTTGTTGAATATCTGGATAGTGATCAGGATATGAGTCAGCAGCCGCCTAGTCAAGAGTTGGTGGCAAAGGATTTGCATGGAGTGGAATGGCATTTCCGACACATCTTTCGCGGTAAGCCAATATTATAACTTGACAGGCCTTCGTATATGGATTTTTCCTTGAATTTATGGGAATCTCTCTGTCCTTTCTGGATCTTATGGTTTTAAAGGTCGTAGTTCTTGTGTTGTTTAAATGTTTGAATGGACTTTTTTGCCAGTCTTGACGACCAAATGATTGTGGTTCTTAACTAGTTGAAAATGTGCAGACTACAATGTTAAATTCCTTAATGTTGGCTCATAAATGGTGCTCTTTTGCCTATTTCCTGTAGGTGGCTAATCTTTGTTCTCAGATGAGCTAGACTTGTTGATTGCAAATGAAATCACCATAACATGTTTCTTTTTGGGAGTTCTATATGCTGAACCTGAAAGCTAACTACATCTTTTTCTGGTTATGTTCTTCGCTCTAGCTAGTTTGCCACAGACTTAATAATCTGTTCTGTTGTCTTTGAACTAGGTCAACCACGAAGACACCTGCTTCAAAGTGGATGGAGTGTTTTTGTTAGTTCTAAAAGGCTTGTTGCTCGGGATGCTTTCATCTTTCTAAGGTCTGTTCATGTTAAACCCATGCTGACATTTTCAGTTCTTTATGTCTTGTGCTAAGTGATTGTTCCATGGTTAAGCAGAGGGGAAAACAGCGAACTGCGTGTTGGTGTGAGACGTGCACTGAGACAGCAGACTAATGTTCCATCCTCGGTCATATCCAGTCACAGTATGCACTTGGGTGTCCTTGCTACGGCATGGCATGCTGTCAACACTGGAACCATGTTTACTGTTTACTACAAACCACGGTATGTAGACTATGTATAATGGTCACATGCATTATTTCACACACAATAAGGCAATTACAATGCATATTTAGAGCATTGAGGGAAATTACCAAAGGGGATGCAAATTTCATTAGTTTTCAAGCAGCTTCTGTTGATTGTAGTGCTAACCCGTTGGATACTTGATTTATTTATTTATTCCATGTGGTTACTCTGACAGGATGTGTCCAACTGAATTCATTGTTCCTTTTGATCATGTGGATTCTATCAAGAGCAACCATTCTATAGGGATGAGGTTCAAAATGAGATTTGAAGGTGAAGAAACCCCAGAACAGAGGTATCATCAGGCTATATTTTCATATCAATTTATAGATACAGTTACGTTAGGATCACTTAAGTAAAATGACAATCATTTCTGATCTATAAAAGTTTTGATACCTAAAGGTTCACCGGCACCATTGTTGGCATAGGAGATGCTGATCCAAGCAGGTGGACTGGATCAAAATGGAGATGCCTCAAGGTAATTTATCATAGAGGCATCTATTATTGTTATTGCTCAAGATTAATTGAGTGATACTGTGTTTAAATTTTAGGTACGATGGGATGAGGCCTCTTTGATTCCTCGTCCAGAAAGGGTGTCTCCATGGAAAATCGAACCTGTTCTGACACCTCCACCCAACCCCGGTCCTATGCCTAGGCCAAAAAGGCCTCGGACAAGTAATGTTCCTTCTTCTCCTGATTCATCCGTTCTAACAAAAGAAGGTAAAATATGGCTTCTATAATCCTATTATGACATGCGTTTCGAGTAAAAATTAACTATCGTAACATGCTACTCAGCTGCTTCCAAAGCAGGCCCTTGCCAATCCCATGAAGTCTCAAGGGTCTTGCAAGGTCAGGACATGATGGCCTTTAGAAGTACTTTTGCAGATAGCAATGAGTCAGATACTACTCAAAAGCCAATCATGTGGTCGGTGCGTGATGAAAAGATAAATGATGTTTCTGCTCTGAGAAGATCAGTATCAGAGAGGTGGATGCACACAAAGATGCATGAACAAACATACACTGATATATTATCAGGTTTCCAACCTGGTGATTCTAGTGGGTTTCACTCACCAGGTGATAAAGATCTTTTGAAGTCTCATTTCCAAGATCAAGGAGCCAAACATA
This sequence comes from Musa acuminata AAA Group, assembly GCF_036884655.1. Classification (NCBI taxonomy): domain Eukaryota; kingdom Viridiplantae; phylum Streptophyta; class Magnoliopsida; order Zingiberales; family Musaceae; genus Musa; species Musa acuminata. The sequence goes on along the minus strand of NC_088353.1, from coordinate 28,137,039 downwards.
ACTGTTCTCCTGGCTCACGGTCTTTGATGCCTCCAAATTCAAATTTTAGTATTGGTGAATGCAACCTGAAGATGACTCGTGTTGTTGAGTTGTCTTATCAGAAACTTGGAAGTTATAGATATGACATGCAGGGAGTTCATACTGAACTGCAGGAATTAGGAGGTGATCGGCACTCAGAAAATTGGCTACCACGGTTTCTGCAAGATTCTCGAACAGAGAACATGCCACAAACTAGGGTCGTGAAACCTCAACCACTAGCACCATCCCAGAATGATGTGGTGAAGTCCAAAGGAAATAGCGGTTGCAAGTTATTTGGGTTTCACTTAAACAGCAAACCTGTAACATCTGTTAGTACCACACTGACAAATGGCGATACAGAGAAACCTAATCAGGTTTGTCAACAGGCTCCTAAAGATGTTCAGAACAAACTGCAAGGTGGTTCAACCAGGAGTTGCACCAAGGCAAGCTTTCTTTTTTTGCTTAATCAATTTGAGACATATTCTTTTTATGTTCTTTTTGTTTCTGACATCAGTCTTTGATATATGCTATATTGCGGAGGTAATTGTTGCATGCTCTATATTCTCATTATCTTTCTACACTATGGCTATAGCCTATGTTGTAGCCTGGGCTGACTTTGTTTTGAAAGATGTAACCCATGTTGTCTTATGTGATTGTCATTGCCAGTTATTTTTTTTTATCAGAGGTTTTCTTTTTTGGTACCATAGAATGTAGGTTTTCCTGTCAATATAAAATAAGAAGTATTAATGCAGACAATATTGACAGACCAAAAGAAGTTATTGCCTTTATGCCTTGTCAAATAACTTGAGAAAAAACAATCTTTGAGTCTGGAGCATGCTTCATGAAACAAATTCTGAATATAAAGGAACCTTAGAGGTTTTGGTTGACATTTGTGAATATCCATAACCACACTTGAGGTTTCTGGTTCAAGAAAAGGTTGAACAAATTGATTCATCATAATGGTACCAAATTTTAAATCAAGTTTCCTATTGTAGTTACTCAAAGTTACATTTCTTTCGTGCTACATTCTTATCCTTAATTTCTAGAGTTACTATTGCCAGCCATTTATGATGCTGAACTATCATGAGAATATGGTAGAATTCCTGGAGGAATCAACTTCCATGACCTAAATGTAGCAAGAACTTAACGAGATTATTTTCATTTCAGGTGCATAAGCAAGGTATTGCACTTGGTAGGTCTGTTGATCTTTCCAAGTTCAGTGGTTATGATGAACTGATTGCTGAACTAGATCAAATATTTGATTTTAAGGGTGCACTACTTGCTCCCAACAAGAACTGGCTTGTTGTATACACTGACAATGAAGGTGATATGATGCTTGTCGGAGATGATCCCTGGAAGTAAGTGTTTGTATTTACTTTTTTCCTGCTTTGCTTTATTTTGGCACAGCTTAACTACTAGGTGGCTGACTCAGTGTTTATTGCAGTGAATTCTGTAACATGGTTCGTAAGATTTATATCTACACTCGAGAGGAGGTCCAGAGTATGAACCCAGGAACATTAAATTCTAGACTTGAAGAGAGTCCAGCCACTTCAGAAGAAAATAGTTCTGGCAAAGAAACAAACGGCCCTGTGCATGGTACTAATCGTCAGAATTCTGAGGGCTGTGCTGAGTTGTCACGGTATGTGGATCTCTCGTCCTGAACTCATCTTTTGTTCAAATAATTTATTTGGCTATTTTTGGCTGTCATTTTCTCATGCTACTAGGTTGTGTTATTAAATTGATAGTTGCATCGATGGTGCAGCAGAGCTTCCTCTCCTTTGAGCTATTGTTTACTAAAAAGACCATCTCATTAACTAATTTCCATAAATTATGATGATGACAAAACACACTTGCGGACTGATTGTTCTGTTTAATTTTGAGCATCCTTTTGTTTTCAGATGATTGGAACCTATAGGGACTTAAGTTTCTAGTCTGTCTGTTGCCTTGTGCAGGTCTCTTGAAGATGTGAAGCCAAAAAAGTTGGATGTAGCTTTCTGTGATGGTTCCAACATATGAGATACTTTCTTATTCCTACAGTTTTGATGGTATTGTAATTTTTTACTCTCAAAGTCTCTTGTGATATATATGTATATATGCTGGATAGCACCTACCTTGTAAATAGCTTGTCAGATTATAGTTGTAAGTCTAACTTATATATATCCATTTGCTCCTTCTGTGCTTTCATTCTAAAAAGAACAAGCTTGTAAACTCTGCCTGGTTCAATCAGAATTCTACCAAGTACTAAAGCGGTTGTTCCTGCATTGTAAATTGTGTATTGTAAACGCCTAATTCTAGTCCCATGCTGTATAACATAATGCTTGTGATCTACTGGTTGATGCTTGGTGTCAATTTGCTGAAGTTTCCAAGACTCCACTGGTTCAGACTCCAGCTGACATTTCTTGGATATTTACTCATGGTGCAACCTACCGTTTGGTCACCGGTGGGGTTTGGTATGACCGGCACAAATCAAGGAACAATGTACTTTATACACCCATCTTCCCAAATATTGGCTTTGTGAAAGGTGCGTTGGATTTGTTGGCTCTAAAAAATTGAAGACCGTGTTTAGGGTTTCCATTTTGTATCCTAGTTAAGAAAATTGGTGATCAAGCTCAACAAGGACTAGGGAATCTCGTCCCGGAAGCGAAGCTGGATTGCTGGGTGTATAAATCACAGACAGGAAGACCTCTGTACTTGCCTTCAACATTCCAAGGTGGGTTCTAGCCTAAAGATGCTCCTTTCCTGGTCCTGTGGGCTTGACAAGCTCCTGTTAGTTCTGGTGACTGTCGAAACGTATTATCTGCATTGCTGCCGCTTGTGGCTGGTTGGCTGGCGGCCGGTGACTGTAAATTTGCATAACGCAGAAGGATGCGATCGAATTTGCCATTCATGTCTGGCCAAGGCATGCAAACCCTGACTCGCCTATGAAATCCACCTTAAAATTGATGTCCTATCTAATATGTGCATGCATCGAGGGAATCAGTAGCTACAATTCTTGGCTGCACCTTGTCCCTTTCACCAAAACACTGCACAAGTGGGGTTTTTACTGAGCAATGGCACTGGAATGTTGCACAAGCGAACAAACAATACTATACGAGAGTGGAAGGGCATGAACGATAATTTGTTTGTATGTGTTCTTGATAGAATGCTTGCTTCGCATTTCAGGGTAAAGATAAAAAATAAAGACAAACTAGGCAAAAATCTTCCAAGAATCCGTCTCCCATGTGTGCGTGCATGTGTTTTTAGCAAATGCACTAGAGATTACCATGTGGATGGATGTTTACAATCGGATAACCTATGCTTGTTTCATTTCAATGAATATTTGACCTACGGATATGGAAAAGAATATCTTTTTCTAAACTAGCATAATATCTTTAAATGGGAAGAAAAGCTTGCAAGTTCTATAGATAATGTGAAAATTATGTTCTAAACTAGCATAATATCTTTTTCTAAACTAGCATGATTTCATAATATCTTTATGAAATCATGTGAAAATTCATATTCATGTTGGTTATGGAAAATGAGGACCATGTACCTTTTTTTTGTTTGTTTGTGGGTGTGTGTGTGTGTAGAATCTGTTACTCGCAGCAGGAACTCCTGATCTTTCTACATTTTGTCCGAAGATATCTGCAAATGTGATGTCATTGGTGATCATAATAAGGAAACAATATTGAATGCAACATACTTCAAAAGAGAAAGCATATTCAAAAGTTAAGACCACTGCAGAATGGAAAGAGGATAAATATATATACACTCGAGTTCATTCTGGTCTTCACGAGGTACGAGCGTTAAGGATAACTTCGTCTACGCGCAATGAGCAAGCACATGGCGTTTCAACAAATGGTTGAAGAGTGCCACCAACTTTTCCTACAATCTGATCTCCGTCTCCTCCCACATCATCAAAATGGACTAATCCAAAACGAAATTACTCAATTTTCTTGATTGATCTCATATGCACATAGCATTAAAACAAAATTTTGAGGAATGTCAGAAGCCTCCCTACAATCCTATCTCAATCTGCTACCTCATCATCAAAATCGACTAATCCTGAACTCTCATCAGATCCAATATTTCACATCGCATTTCCACGAATTATTGAGGAATGCCACGGAGTTTCCTACAGTCCGATCTCAATATACTACCACCTCATGGAGACGAACTAATCAAGATGAAACTAGCGGGATTCTTTTGTCAGGTTCAATAGACACTTAGCATTTCAACAAATAGTCGAGGAATGCGTCTAATCTTCTTACAATCCAATCTCAATATCATACATCATCATCGAATTTGAGTAACTCAAGACGAAACTAACGGTATTCTCTTGTTGTCAGATCTAATAATTACATGGCATTTCAACGAATACTTGAGGAATACCATCAAGCTTCCCACAACCCCATCTCCATATTCTACCACACTCTCTGAATTAATCCAAGATGAAAATAGCGGGATTCTTTTGTCAGATTTAATATACGCACGGCGTTTTAACAAATAGTTGGGGAATGCCACCAAGCTGCCGATCTTAACATCTTACCGCATCATGAAATTTTAGTAACCCAAGATGAAGGTAACGGGATTCTCTTGTCAGATCTGCTCTACGCATGGCATTTCAACAAACAGCTGGCGAATACCCTGAATCTTCCTACAAGCTGATCTCAATATCTAACCACACCATCGAAATTGATCAAACCCAAGATGAAACCAACCGATTCTTCCCCAGTTCAAAAATGGATCCAGGAAAACGACATAAAAAATAAAACATTTACCCGAAAGAAATTCTTAAAACCCTTCAAAAGAATTCATCAAGAACAGTAGAAATATCAACACAGACCATATATCTGGAGATCAAGCAATTCGCACCTGGAAGTGGAAACGAAACATCGGAGCTCTCTCTCTCTCTCTCTCGCTCTCGCTCTCGCTCGATCTTGAAGTTGGAACCGCGCGCGTAGCGAAAACAGAAGGAAACTGACGGAGCCGATCCTGCCAACTTGGGGTTCGGTTTCAAATACCGATGTAAATGAATCGAATTGGGATTCAAATAGCGCAAAATTTATGTATACTTTTCCTATTGACATTTCTATAAAACGGGTTCAAGATTTCTTGACCTCTGATTTAATCCGTATCAGATCGGGTTCGAGTCGTGTTTCTTACGGCTCGACTCAACCCGCTTCAGTATTTTAGTAAAGAATGTAAAAGAGCAACCTTCGTTGAGGCTCTCAACCCGATCCTATTATTACTCGGGCCTGATGGGCTAACTAGCCTATCAACTTCGTTTGGTCTAAACCCAGATCAGACCCTAGCATAGTGCATGTGAGGCGTAGTCTAGTGGTGGCTCTACGTCGTGACGAGTCCTCTGACTCCGTCTACGGGTAGCCCTTTCCTATTCGAGCCCCCTCACCATGCCCAAATGCTAGGTCAGCTCTGATACCAAATATTAAGACTCGGGTCTGATGGGCTAACTAGCCTATCAACTTCGTTTGGTCTAAACCACTGACCAAAATGCTTAAGTTGAAGTTGATAGTAGTACACTCATCAGACCCTTATAAGCCAATCATACATATTACCCACTTCCGATGTGGGACTAATGGGATGTTACAGATCCACTACTTACATCGGGTCAATATGATCTCTCAACACCAGCCATCCACTACAAGGGATCAATTCCTTGATCCGTTATGTAATTAGCATCTAAATCCATGTATGACCTTCATAGTTAGTTACACATAGGTCCTCCCTTCTCTTAAGTCCACAGTTGGAACTCTTGTTTTGACATGTGACAATTTTAGTGGTAGATTGTGTTTCATCACTATTATTGAAATGTTTTATTAAATATGAGATATTTTCATCTACTAATTTTCTTTTGTTTTCCAAAAGAAATATAATAATAATAATAATAGAGAATTAATATTATTATAATCCTTGAATATTATTTATTTATTGTGTGAAAAAAAAAATTAAAAGTTTCAGTTGGATGAGCTTGTGATTCAAAATTAATTTTTTTAAGTCGAATAATTAGTAAGATCCTAACTTAGCCCTCCGAGTCCTTTTAGAGCACGAGGAACATGCAATTGCTCGTACAGCACAAGCAAAACACTGACTGCGAAAGACTTGCGAGTTTGACTCATGTCCAGTCTTCCTTGTTGCTCCAACAAAATTTGACAATGATAAGAAGAGTTATTAGAAATGATGAAATAAGTTTCTCATAGATAGGATATATGTTTATTTAGAAGGTATAGATATATAATAATACGAATAAAAATAAATTTATAACATACCTATACAAACTCGACTTTAGAACATTAACTAGACGTCCCCTGCCATTAATTAGGACTAATTCATCAATTAATAATAATTTAAAATTCTAAATGTTGATAGGAGGCCACATTGATTTAGAAAATTACTTAAAAACCAAATATCAGGAAAGAATTAAATTAGGAAAGGAGGAACCTTTTTTGGGGTTTATTTTTTTTTTATATTTTCTTCAATACATTCATAAAAATTAAAATATGTAAGATTTATTACTCACTAGTAGCATATTCATTATGAGTATGGGTCATTTTTGCAATGGCATACACCTTTATTCAAGAAACTAAAGAAAATGTTTAGCAATCGATAATGAATAAGCAGAGCATTTACTATTTTTATTTGTTTAAAATTAAAAATTCAAAAGGCCAACAGAAGATTAAATTTCTTTTTTTTTTAACTTAAAAAATTGGAGTTGTATAGATGGTAAAATCAATAATAACTTTTTAAAAAATATATTAGTTAAATAAAACTAGTACAATCCGTGCTAGAAGAATCAACACTAAAAAACGAAAGAAGAGGAAAGATTCTAGATTTTACATTCTCAAAGTATTGGTAAGTCTCCAGTGTGGTTCTACAATTTCGATGAATTCTATTGGACCTAACTTTGTCGTAGAATCATTATATTTTAATTAAAAATATTTCTGATAATAATTCAAAGATAATAAACTTTTTTTGGTATTATTTTTTTTAAAAAATATTATATTTAAACTTGAACTCAAACTTGAGGCATATAAATTGTATAATAATATATTATTATTTGTATCTATTGAGACATCTTAGTGGTTAGTGTATTGTACCGTCTCAATTTTCAGTCCATACTTCAATTCCTGTTGCAATGAATTTTTTTTTATTTTTTAAGAAAAATTAGTATACTAACGTCTCAATGCAGACTTTTATGGGCATTAGATGTTAAATCTAAGGCACTATAAAAAGGGACCAAATTTTCTCTAGCTAAACTTATATTTTGATTTCGGCCTTCACGATCAAACACTCATATCAGATCAATTGCAACTCATCTTATTTAGAACAAGTGGGTCAGGTTGGTTGATACTTAGCATCTTGGACTTCATCAAAATCATTATTAGTCAACGGAGATTAGTCAATGGTTATATCTATATAATTCCACTGGAAAAATAATAGGAATTCATGTGGTGCATAAACTGTTGCTATGGGCACCGCCCATGGTATTACCATTTTTATGTATGCTGTGTTAACATCATGCGATTAGGATCACCAGCCAACCCAACCGCTGCTACTGAGGCACGGCGATCTATGAGCCATCAACTATATACTACCAGAAGGAATTTGTCTTGTTCGAGCCGTATCGATTCCTCTTCTCATTTACATTCAACCGACTCCTTTTCTTTTCTCCTCGAGATCTGTACACATAGTTTATCCCCTCCTGTAACATCCATGGGGAAGAAGGCGATGCAAGAGGCCTTTCGAGGCGCGCAGAAACCAAAGAAAACTATATCTTTGGCCGGCAAACCCGCGCCGGCAGCCCACCGTTGATGGTCGCCGTCAGACCTGGCACGAATTTCAGCGGCCGGCCGCCGGGAAGCACTTCGACATCGAACTTACTGACCACGGAGACGATCACTGTCTTCATCTCCATCAGCGCCAACTCCTTGCCGAGGCACACCCGCTGCCCCGCCTGGAACACCGGGTACTTGAACAAGCTCTCCGGGGTGAACACCCCGCCGCGGAGCCACCGCCCCGGCCTGAACTCGTCGCAGTCGGGGCCCCAGATGCTGTCCATCCTCCCCATGGCGTACGGGTGGTACGTCACCCTCGTGTTCCTGCTCACGAACGTGCCGTCCGGGAGCACGTCGTCCTCGAGGCAGAACTTGGAGTCGAACTGGACCGGTGGGAAGAGGCGCATGCTCTCGTAGATCGCCGCGTGCACATAGTGCATCTCCTTCAGCTGCTCGTAGCTGACGACGTCCGCCCCGTCGGCCTTGGTGACGCCGGCTATCTCCTCGCGCATCGCCTTCGCGACGTTATGGTGCCGCGACAGAAGCAGGAAGAAGCTCGATAGGCCCGAGGCGACGGCGTCGCGGCCGGCGAGGAGGAAGCTGATGACGATGTCGCGAATGTACTTGTCGTCGTCGTCCACCACCGAGCCCATGAAGCGGGAGAGCAGGTCGTGGCTGGACGCGAATCCAAGCTTCCGGCGTTGCCGTATCACCTCCTCCGCCAACACGTTGATCATCCGGATCGTCCGCTTCAGTTCCCTCTCGGACCCGACGTTAAGCAGCCGCTTCAGCTTCCAAATCAACGGCGCCGTCGCCGTCCCCCGCCGCGCCGACAGCCTCGAGGCGGTATCGAAGGCGGCCGCGAACTCCGACATAGGCATCGGGAGCTCGAGGCAGCCGCGGTCGAGCCCGAACGAAATCTTGCATATGGTGTCGAAAGCGAACCTCCGGAACACGTCCTGGAGGTCCACAACCGCACCGTCTCCTCGGTCGGCGATGGAGGACAGCAGCGGGAGCAGACCGCGGCCGATCTCGCCGGCCACGATCCCGAAGGCATAGGAGCGCACGGCGACGCTGCCGAGAGCGAGGCTCGCCATCTTGCGCTGGAACCGCCACGCGTCGCCGTCCACGTTGAAGATGCCCTGGCCGAGGAGGTCGCCGAGGAGGGCGGAGAAGGGCTTCCCCTTGGGGAAGTTGTCGAACCGGGTCCGGAGCATGTACTCCACGTTGGCCGGGTTGGCCGTGACGGTGTTCCCCAGCACGTGGATGTGGATGGTGCCGGTGGGCGACTCCCGGAGTAGGTGCGCGTACCAGTCGCAGAGGTTGTCGAACTCCGCCGCCCACGATGAGCTCACGTAGGCCTTGCATACATCGCAGCTGCAACACCGCCGCTTCCTCAGAAACAGCAAGAGCATTGAGAACAGAACAAAGCCCACGGCGAAGGAGAAGAAGAGGAAAGCAACGTGGTTCTTCGTCATCCCCGCTGCTGCAGCTGCCGCTTCCAATACAACGATGGAGGACGTGAAGGCAAGAAGCTCACTTCTTTATAGCAATGGCAGGAACCTCCCACCCACATTAATGAGACGGACGGCTCGTTGTGGCCTGGTTAAGGTCAAAGCCTGCGTTGGAATTCACTGGATCTACCCAGATATGATGGAGACAACTGAAGTGGGTGCGGAAAGCTGGCTTCTCATCGCCATCTATCAATACCACTTGGGTCTTGTCCTACCTTTCTTCCGGGGAATAAGCGCACGAGCACCTCGTGCTGCTCGTGTTCTAAACAAGCCTTTGCCGCGAAGGAGGAAGACCGCAAGTCGGCTTCCAAGCACGTGCTCTAATATTCTTCCGCACATTTGTCAAATGCGTTTAATGTGTTGGTCATTTCGCAATCGACAGTTGACGACCTCTCTTAATACGAAATTATTGTGTGTTTTAAACGACATATTAATATAAATTTTGTGGTTTTTTTTTTCTAGTCTTTCGCAGATAAGTGCTTAAAAAATGATTAATGTGAGATACATTTAGATTTGATCACGATTCAAATTGATATGACGATTCATCGATTCTAAATCAAATTAAAATTAACTAGATATAATTCAGTTTCAGATCTAAATTTTATGAAATTAGAATATTCAATTCGGAACCAATGATTTTAGTTCTGATTTAAATCATTGATTCGATAATTAAAAAAATATTAATTTTGTTGGGGTCAAACGATCAAGCTCAATAATTCAAGTCTAGCCCAACGGTCTGATGAAGAGATAAATGATCAGTTTGCCCCTGTCAATAGTCATATAATAATTGTATTCATGTATATTTTGATTATTTTATAATTTAAAAAATAAAAAAATAAAAAAATAGATTTATCCCCTCCAACAATCACATAATAGTTAGTTTGGGGGTTACTTTAGAAAAAATTAAAAACCCCATAAATACCCACTCAAATCTCTCATTCTTACCCACCTATTTGATTAAGCACTTCTTTGAAGTTTAAATACTCTTAAGCTCTCTCTCAAGCTCTTTTTGCTCTTTCTTGATCTGATGGCAAGTATAACTACCACTTCATTAACGAGGAGTCTTTAGAAAATCGGTAAATAAAGAAAACCAATACATTAATATTGATGTTGAGCCAAACATCACCAAAATAGCAACCAAAATCAAGTCGGATATATTCAAGGTATACTTGAAGAAGATCCAAAACCCTGATAGCTCTTTCCATGTCATATGTAATTAGTGTCCAAGTTTTCAAGTTTAAAGGAGGAGGATATGGAATATTTCAAAAACATATTGAGAAGAAACATTCAACACAAACGAGAGGAGTCAAATATAAACTTTTGAATACCATACTTCTCCCACTTTTTATCCTTTTGTAAAAAAAAAATCATAAAGCATTAGCTAGATTTCTCATCATTAAACATTTATCTTTTAGTTATGGTGAAAAAATCAGATTTATTGATTATTTTCAAAAGATTTTAAATTCAGTGGCACAATGAGTTTCTAGTGCCGCTCTTACTTATACTTTACATAATTTTTATAAAAATAAAGAGAAAGACAAAATTTTCTTTTGAGCTTTAGGCAGTCATGTTTTCAATTGTTCTGATATTTGGAGTGATCGCTCACAAATGCAATCCTAAATTGGAGTCACTTGTTATTGAATAAATAGTGACTGAACCATGCAAAAATGTATTATTGGTTCTAGAATATTCGATGAACGATGTATAACTGATAATATTTATAGAATGATAACAATTATTTTAGAGGAATATTATTTAGTTTTTAAAATTTTTTTCTATTGGTTTTTAATAATGCATCGACAAATATTGCTTCTATATGGAATTATTAGCAATTTGTTAACTTGCTTTTGGTGGTATTTTTTTTCATGTTAGATGTGCTTATCAAGTTTTGAATTTATGGAATTATTAAGTTCATGTTAGATGAACTTAGATCTCTTGAAACTTTTTTTTCTCCTATTAAACAAACTATTTCATTCATGTGGGTCATCCATAATTAATGAAAGAATATGACATATTTTATAAGTTAATGACAAAAAAATCAAAAGATTTTCTAGAGGTGCTCCTACCCAATAGAATTCTACATATGAATTACTTAAAAAAATTAATATAAAAAATTATTATGCACTTTTATTACAAATAATGTTAGGGAAGTTTGTTTATATCCAGAGCATTTGAGTGTGTGTGAAAGAATTTTAAAATTTTTAAATTTTTTTAATAATGTAACATATACCTTGTGTGATGTTTATTATCCAACTACATATTTTTTAATTATTTATATTAATATTATTGGTGCATTAGAAGAATATGAACATGATGATGACTTACAAATGACAATAATGGATATGGAATTAAGATAAATAAATTATTTCATTAAAATTTCATCGGTTTATTTAGTTTCATATGTTTTTTTATCATTGTATTAGATTAAATAATTTAGGTGATTATTATTAGGATCATAATGGCATGGGGTGAATTAGTGCTATAGTAATTTGTTATCCGATTTTAAAGTTCTATCGATAAATTCGTATCAGAAATATTATTACCCAAAAATATAAGTAGAGTTGCAAGTAAAGTAAACGAGTAAGAACCACAAATGAAAAGTAAGAGAAGAAATTCAAACCAATTTATAATGGTTCGGTCTCCCCGACCTACGTTCACTCTCGATTCTTCTTCTCTCAAGGCTACTAACTTTTACTTCTAATATTCTTTCCAATGGGTGAAGATCAACTACCATTGTTACAGCTTATCTCCTTTTAATTGGATTAGGAAAGAACCTACATATTCTTTTTTAAGATCTCTTATCTCCTACAACTTAGAATCACCTCTAAACTCAAGAAGGATGAAGAGACTCAAACAATACTCAAAGAGAGAGCTACAACCCTTCACCAACTTAGAAATTGATGCTTCATCGTCCAAGCCTTAGTGGGGTATTTATAGGCCCTAAAAAGCTTCAAATATAATCAAATATTTTAAATCTCTGAAAATTTTAGGATAAGGGCGGTACTATTAATGACAGCTAGTGGTACTACCATCATAATTTTTTATGTTGTAATTTTGAACTGTCAAATGATACCACTGTCAGAATTTTTAAATTCTAGATAGTACCACCGCCACCCTAGGTGGTACCATCGTCAATAGTGTTGATAAGCATTATTTGTGCTTATCGATTTACTCAGGCGATACCATCACCCAAGCCTACTTAAGGCTACTATTTTGGCCTTCTAATAGACCCAATTCGGCTCGGGTCCAAGCTTATTAGCTCTCTCAACAAGGTAGCATGGTCTCAGCCCAATACCAACTCAATTTGACATAGAAAGACATCAATTAAGACTTTAACAATCCAACCACATATCCATCATAATTTCAAATCTTTTCAACACGTTATACGCCATTCTGACATGTCATCTAATCTTCCAGCACTTCATCTAAACCTCCGGTACTTCGTCCTTTCTTTTGGCATATCGCTTGATCTATCGACATGTCGACTTTCCTATGACATCCGACCTTTTAACGCAATAATTGATCCTTCTAGTAAGATACGCAAACTTGTAGCATGAAGTCTAATCTTTGGCACATTGAACAATCCTCCAGCTTGACGTCCAATTTTCAACATGATACTTTTCTTGGCATAATGTCTGATTCTCTTGCTTCGATAATTTGGCCTTAATGGTTTGAGTCCTTGATCGATGTATTTCCTACATCACTTATCTTAAAGGCATATTAGTTTATTAACTCTTTAATTGATTTCAAAATCAAAATTTGAGATTCAATAATCTCCCCCTTTTTTATGATAACAACCAATTAATGATGAAGTTTTAACCAAACTCCCCCTATCTATATGCTAATTTGAAATATAATGAACTCAAATTCAAAACATAAAAACCTTTCGGTGCTAGTATTTGAATTCAAGTTGAAATAATTTTAATCATAAATCTTAGTACTTTAAATAGAAATCATTGTAAAAATCATATGCATAATTTTAGTTAAAATATCAAAATAATCATTGTATAAAATATATGCATAATTTCAGTTAAAAATGTGAGAATAATCATTGCATAATTTCAACATCACCATCATCATATGTTAAAACACCATAATTTTTCTTGTTTAACATACACAATTACCACATTATCGAAAAGTAAAGACTTTTCTCCTCTTTTGTCATTAACAAAAAGAAAAAATATACAAGTTACTCGGGTGGTGGTAATCCAAAATATTTAAATAAAGTATGAAAATGAGCATCAAAAGTGTCAAGATGTTGATGAATCTATTGTATCTTAGTCAAAATTTGGTATTGACAAAGCTCAATACGATCCAATCAAGCTGCTATGGAATCATAAGATGAAGAGGGTGCCAAATCCATTAGAGATCTTGCCTCAAAGGGACTAGTAAGAGGAGAAGGACTGCCACTATGTATAGGTATTTTTGGTTCAAGCTTAGGTGGAGAAGGATTAGTTCTTCTAAGTAATCTAGTTCAAATTCCATTCATTACAGTGCACCTCAATCTTCTTAATAGGTTTCTATTAATGATATTAAATCTATTTAGTTTCATGATTTCTTCGTATGGTGGAATGGTTATGTCGTGTGTATGTAGTATAGTAATCAGGCCACCATATGAAAGTATCATGTCTTTCTCAAATATATCAATTATGTTTTGATGTATCAAATATCCAATGCAATTATCACGTCTTGTCATAATCCAATACCTAGTGCCTATTTCCAGAGTTTTTACTTCATCAAGATGGTATTATTTATAAAGTAGAATACTAATCATGATATAATAAAGTAATTTTATATTAAATGGTAATAGATGCTCATAACTCTTTGGAACAATAGTTAGATCAGGATTTCAAAAAATGATGCCTATAGCCCCAGAATATGTAGCCCCAACTAACTTAGTGTCCCATTGTCTTTTAAAATAACAACCTCATTTTTTTTCAGTAATTCCTATTAAGTCACAAATTATGCTATATGTGATAGACATATGATGCCCTAGAAGATAAGTGGATACCTTATCTTTTTCATCTACATGTAAATTATTATAAAATAATCTAACTAATCTAGGGTAGATAAATTCACTAATTTGAAGAATAGGTATAACATTTAAATTTTGTTTTAAGCTTATCAAGATTCATTGATTTAGGTTTAATATACCTAATTCCCTTTTAATAAAATCAAATTGTTCCTCACTTTTAGTAAAGATATCCGCTAGCTAATGTTTTGTATCAATAAAATCTAACGACATGCCATGATTACTTATATGATTCCTAAAAAATTGATATTGAATGTCAATATGCTTAGTTCATAAATGTTGAATATAATTTTTTGACAAACAAATTGCATAAGTATTGTCATACTTTATAGAAATATTTTTCAAACAAAATTCATAATCTTTAAAAGTATATTTATCCAAATTACCTATGTATAACATGCTAGTCATAGGTGTCCTGCAAGCTAATCACGTGAGTGATGACACGTGTAATATGATACACACTCGTTTTGCTTATTATTTATTTAATATTTTTTTCACTTTATATTGCCTATTTTATATATTATGATGTCTATGGATCTGTGCAATGGGAATCGGATCATGATGAAATCACGATAATGAGACCAATTAGTTTTTAAACACAGATATTAAATAATCCCGATCATAGGTTACTCGAGAGGGATATCGAGATTACTGGATAGACTGGTGTGTATTAGAACTAAAATTGGCACAAAGAGGGGGGGGACAGTTAGTAATTTTTCAAGGCTTTTATAACTCAAAATTTTAAGACTTTTGTTCACTTTTCATGCTCTTTCATGTAGGAAAGAGTTTATAGGTCCCAATGGCTTCAAAAATGGAGCCATAAAGTGTCTCATCCCTGATTTTCACGGTACTGGTGGTACCATCGCCTGACAACCCTGCTCTAGCGGTAGTACCGCAAGTCTAGGCGGTACGACCGCCCGACAGAATCTTGGAGACTAAGCTTTGATGGTATCACCACTTGACAATATTAACTGCTGGCGGTACCATCGCTTGATAGCATTAATTGCTAGCGGTACCACTGCCCAAATAGTACTTGGGAGGCCAAGCCTCAAGTGGTTCCACCGCCAACCCTAGCGGTGCCACCGCCTAACGTGGCTCTAAGTCACTGAATATGCCATCCATACAGCCTAATTCAGCCCTGATTTGGGACCAGTTGGCCTCTAATTTAGTTAATAGGATTACTCCCTAAACTACATAAATTGACACATAACTACGATAATTAAGGCTAAAATAATTATAATACTAGAAATCTTAGTTATCCGGCATATCAATTGTTCATTCGAACTTTCAGTGAACTTCTAACGAACTCCCGACGAACTCTCGATGAACTTCCAGTGAGTTTTCGGCGCATCGTCTAGACCTTCAGCATAATGCCAAATCCATCCGTTCTTGGCGCATTGTTTGATTCCTCTAGCCCAATGCTCGATCTTTGACTCTGGTCTAACGTCCGATTCTCTAATTGTTTTGCCTTTTCATGATCGTAGTTAGTCTTACATCACTTTTCTCAACATATAGATTAGATCATAAATCAATTGATTTCATCATCAAAATCTGAGATTCGATAATCTATACCCCTTTTTGATGATAATAATCAATTGATGACAGAGTTGACCTTAACCCCCTATCTATATGCCATATCAAAATAAGGCAAACTTGAATTTAAAAGGAAAAATGACTTTTGAATTTAAGTGAAACAATTTTGATAGTATTGCATCATATCAAAATTTCATACATTATGCATTATAGTTTCAAATTATTAAAGTGTAAGATGCATAATTTTAAAAAATTATAACTTAACATCACTTCATGCATGATACCAAAAATAAGTCAACATTACTTTGGGCATAACATACATGATATCAAAACATTAAAATTTTCAATCGTTCATCATTGACTCCTCTAGCCCAATGCTCGATCTTTGACTCTGGTCTAACGTCCGATTCTCTAATTGTTTTGCCTTTTCATGATCGTAGTTAGTCTTACATCACTTTTCTCAACATATATATTAGATCATAAATCAATTGATTTCATCATCAAAATCTGAGATTCGATAATCTATACCCCTTTTTGATGATGATAATCAATTGATGACAGAGTTGACCTTAACCCCCCTATCTATATGCCATATCAAAATAAGGCAAACTTGAATTCAAAAGGAAAAATGACTTTTGAATTTAAGTGAAACAATTTTGATAGTATTGCATCATATCAAAATTTCATACATTATGCATTATAGTTTCAAATTATCAAAGTTTAAGATGCATAATTTTAAAACATTATAACTTAACATCACTTCATGCATGATACCAAAAATAAGTCAACATTACTTTGGGCATAACATACATGATATCAAAACATTAAAATTTTCAATCGTTCATCATTACTTATTACTTCTCCCTCTTTGTCATCAACAGAAAGGAGAAAAGTGCAACAAATAATTGATCCATGCAAGCTAGTATTTCAGCAAGTTTTACGCCACTTTAGAACATGCAAGTTAGTAAGTTTTTGAGATGTGAAGTAAAGCAAAATTTTTGTTTATTGAGATGTGCAAGATAGCAACTTTTGCTTCTTGATATTAGCAAGCTAGTTCTCTTTAGATGTGCAAGTACTTTTGATTCTCTTGAGATGTGCAAGTTATCATTTTTGCATTCTCCCCTTTGTCGTAAAAGAAGAAGAAGAAGAAGAAGAAGAAAAAGAAGAAGAAGAAGAAGGGAGAAATTCATTAATCACATAAAGAAAAGAATCAAGTCATAAGTTCCAAAGGTCCATGAATCAAAGTTCTACTTTTATAAATAAAAAGAGGAAGGATTCATAGGAAATAATCTTCACATAAAAGATCAAGTATACCAAAAGTCCATGAATACAATTTTTACTTTCATAAATAGAAAGAGGAAGGATTCACAGGAAATAATAATCACATAAAAGAATAAGTATACCAAACGTCCATGAATCAAATCTCTTCTTTTGTACATTTGCAAGAAGAAAGAATGATAGGAACGATGTCGATTTAAAAAGAAAACTCAAGTTATAAAAATCAAAAAATCCAAAAAATGTATAAGAGGAACTGATGCATTAGGAAGATTTAACATGCCTAATTCTATTCTAATAAAATCAAATTGTTCCTCATTTATTGGTTTTGTAAAAGTATCAACTAATTGATATTTTATATCAATAAATTCTAAAAATATATAATAGTTTTTAACATGATCTCTAATAAAATGATGCATAATATCAATATGTTTAGTTCTAGAGTGTTGAATGAGATTTTTTATTAAATATATTATACTAGTATTATCGTATTTTATAGGAATATTATTCAAATATAGTCCATAATCTTCTAAGGTATTTTTCATCCAAATATCTTGTGCACAACTTGCACCTGCTACTACATATTTAGCCTCGGTTGTCGATAATACAATAGAATTTTGTTTCTTGGAAGTCTAAGAAACAAGTGAATAACCTAAGAGTTTACATGTTCTAGGTGTATTTTTTCTGTCTATTCTACATCTAGCAAAATCAACATCGGTATAAGTAATCAATTCAAAAATTTTAGTTTTTTGATATTATAATCCTAGATTAGGTGTTTCTTTTAGGTATCTAAAAATCCTTTTAATAGCTTTTAAGTGAGATTGCTTGGGATTAGATTGAAATCTTGCACATAGTCCAACACTAAATATAATATCAGGTCTAGTTACTGTGAGCTATAATAAACTACCTATCATACCCCTACAAGTTTTTTGATCAAAATATTTTCCATCAATGTCCATATCTATCTTTGTGGAAGTGCTCATTGGTATATTAATAGCCTTAGTACTGTGCATATTAAATCATTTTAATAGATCTAAAGTATACCTAGTTTGACTAATAAAAGTTTCACCACTTAATTGCTTAATTTATAATCCTAAGAAGAAAGTTAATTCACCCATTAAGCTTATTTCAAATTCTTGGCTTATACTCTTGGCAAACGATTCACATAAGAATTTATTTGAAGAACAAAAATTGATACCATCAACATAAATTTGAACAATAAGAAAATTATTTTAAAAATATTTAATAAACAATATGGTATTGACATCGTCTTTCATAAAATTACATTATCTTTCATAAAATTATTTTGAATAAGGAAAGAACGAAGCCTCTTATACCAAGCCCTAGGGGCTTAATTTAACTATAGAGAGCATTAGATAACTTAAAAACATAATTAGGAAAGAGAGCATTTTCAAATCCGGGTGGTTGCTCAACATTAACTTCTTCAAAAATAAAATAATTTAGAAAAGCACTTTTGACATCCATTTTAAAAAATTTAAAATTAGTACAATATGCATACGCAAGGAGAATCCTTATAGCTTCAAGTCTAGCAACATGAATGAAGGTTTCTTCATAATCGATACATTCTTCTTGGTTAAAACCTTTGACTACTAATCTAGCCTTATTTCTAACCACGATATCAAGTTCATCTTGCTTGTTTCTAAAGACTCATTTAGTACCAATTATTAAATAGTCACTAGATCTAGGAACAAGCTTCTATACCTCATTTTTTTCAAATTGATTTAACTCCTCTTGCACTGTAATAACCCATGAATCATCTTTTTGGGCTTCGTCAATCTATTTTGGTTTAATTTGAGACAAGAAGGTCACATTCACATAAAATTTTTTAATAGAAGAATATGTTTGAACACCTTTTGATGTATTCTCAATGATTAGTTCCTTAGGATGAGTATCTACATACTTCTATTTCTTAGGTAAGGATTCTTTAGAAGAAAATACATCTAAGTTACTTAAGGGAGGAGAGTTTTTATTCAAATTTAAAGCATCAAAATGAAAATCATCATCAAAATCATTTTTTATAAATTCGAGAAGCTCATTAAAACAATATGAATGGATTTCTCTATAACCAATGTTTTTTTATTAAAGACATGAAAGACTTTAGAAATAGAAAAATAACTGAGAAAAATGCCTTGATCGGATTTTGCATCAAATTTTTCTAAGTTATATTTTTCATTTAAAATAAAATATTTACAACTGAAAACTTTAAAATATGAAATATGAGGTCTTTTGTTATTCCACAATTCATAGGGAGTTTTGGAAAGTAATGGTCTTACGAGAACCCTGTTCATGACATAGCATGCTGTGTTAATGGCTCCAACCCAAAAATATTTGCATAGGCTATGTTCGTTTAACATGGTTCTTGCCATCTCTTGTAAGCTTCCATTTTTTCTCTCAACTATTCCATTTTATTATGGATTTCTTGGATTAGAGAAATTATGGTTGTACCTATTTGAATCATAATTTTTTTTTTAAATCATGGTTTTGAAACTCACCACTATGATTACTACGAATAGACGAAATCATAAAACCGTTTTTATTTTGAACAAGTTTACAAAATTTTAAAAAATATTTAAAACAATCACTTTTGTATGTTAAAAAGTATGTCCAAGTGTATATACTATAATCATCAATAATTACAAAGACATATTTATTATCTCCTAGGTTTGTTATATCAATTGGTCCAAATAAATCAATATGGATCAATTGTAGTGGTATAGAGGTGCTTATTTGATTTGAAGCTGCTTTTTATTTGTTTTCTTAGTTAGCATGTATCACAAACTTTGTCTTTGACAAACTTGATGCTAGTATTCCTCTTACAAGTTCTCTAGTTGAAATTTGAGAGATTAGTTTCATTTTAGCATGACCTAATCTCCTATGCCGAAGTCATGCATTATCGTTTAAAGCCAAAAAAACATGTTTCATCATAAAAATAATAAATATTAATAGTATACACATTATTATGTTTTAAGACAATCATAGATTTATTTTTGTGTGGTATTTCAATTATACAAGCATTAGATTCAAATTTGATTGTATATCCTTTATTGCATAATTGGCTAATGCTTAATAGATTATATTTTAAACCATATACTAATAACACATCTTTAATCAAGAGGTTAGATTTGTTACATATGGTTCCTTTGCTAATAACTTTTCCTTTGTTGTTGTCTCGGAAGGTGATATATCTTTCGTATTGGCTAGTGAGCTTAGAGAAGTGTGTTGGATCTCTGGTTATATGCCTTGAGCATCCACTATCAAGCTACTATCTTTTGCTCCTAGCTTTTGATTGTAAACATATCCATAAGAAAGGAGATTTTCTTTTAGGTACCTATTTAACTTTGGGTCCCTCATTAATAGATCTATATATTTTAACTATTGACATTGAGTTATTCATGGTTCCTTTAGAAGCTAAACTAATTTGTGTGGACTATACCTTTTAAATGAATATCTATAGGCATAATGTTCAAACTTACCACAAAAATTATATTTATTTCCGGGTGAAATATATAATATGGATCCTTTAACGAAGATAGTCGGCTTTTGTTGAGTGTTACTCAGAAAGCCAATTTCTTCTTTTTTATAAACATGATCCTTATTAGCAAGGATCATGTTTAAAGATTTGTTACATATTTTAAAATTTTTTAATATTTTTTATTGTAAAATATTTTCTTTCTTAATTGAATCTAACTTTTCACACTTAGTACAAGGAGCTAATATACAATCATCATGCTCATTTTTTAATTTTTTAAATTCACTAGCAAGAGAAGCATGATCCTTTTTTAACCGTTTATACTTTTTACTAACTAATTTAAAATAATAAAATATAACATTAAATATATTAAATAATTCATTGTAAGATAAAGAAGATTTGTTTGAGTTACATACCTTATTGCCAAATGCCATTAATGCATAATTTGTAACTTCTTCTTTGTTGGTTGCCTCCTCGTCTTCGGATGCGCTTGAATCGTCCAAAGTTACTTTAAGTGCCTTTTCTTTAGTAGTTTCTTTTTCACTTAGGGACATTCATTTTTGAAGTGTCCCAACTTCTTAGATTCATAGCATATCACTATGTCCTTTTTGGGTTCATTTTTATTCTTAGTATCTCGTTTTATTTTGTTCCATTTTAAACTTTTTTAAATTTTTTTATAAGAAGTGTCAAGTCATTAACATCATCATCATCATTTGAGTTTTCTCTTAAGTGGTCTTCTTTGGTTCTAAGTACTATGTCCTTCATGTTCTTTGGAAGATTGTTCTCAAGTTCATCATGTGCTACACATGTCATTTTATAGGTCATCAAAGACCCGATAAGTTCTTCAAGCGGAAAATTGTTCAGGTCTTTTGCTTCTTATATTGCCGTTACTTTAGGATCCCAACTTTTTGGAAGGGGTCTTAGTATTTTATTAATAAGTTTAAAATTAAAAAAACTTTTATCAAGTGCTTTTAAACCATTGACGACATCCAAAAAACGAGTGTACATGTCTTCAATGGTCTTGCTTGGTTTTATTCGAAACAACTTATAGCTATGTACCAAAAGAATAATTTATGATTCTTTAACCCTACTTGTACCTTAGTGTGTAACTTCGAGTTTGTGCTAAATATCATGCATAATTTTGCATATAGAAATCTGATTAAATTTATTTTTATCTAGGGCACAAAACAAAGCATTCAAAGAGAAAGTCTTCTCCTCCAAATCATTCCATTCGTTCATTGGTTTGGAAGACTTTTGAAAACTATTTTCAATAATATTCAATAAATCGAAATCTATAGAAAGCAAGAAAATTCTCATTCGAGTTTTTCAATACGTGTAGTCTGTCCCATTGAACATTGGAGGACGAGTGATGGAAAAACCCTTTTGATTGTTGACAAAAGCCATTTCTTTTGGGTGTTAATCCAAATGAGAAAACCTTAGCTCCGATACGAATATTAGGACTGAAATTGCCACTAGCCTTGCTTTATAGGTCTCTACCTTTCCATCTACTCCGATCTTTTTCCTTAAAGATCCACTTGCAACCGATGGATACAATACCTTCGGGCGCATCAACTAGGTTCCATACCTTATTAGAGTACACAGAATCCATCTCAGAATTCATGGCTTCTTGCCACTTCCCGGAGTCTATACTCATAATAGCCTCCTCGTAGGTCTGAGGATCAATATCCTCAACATCCTCTCCTCTAATATGTCCCACATATCTCTCAAGAGGATGGGATACTCTATCAGACCTACGTAAATTTGAAACTTGTGTATTAGGTACCTGAACAGACTCGGACTGTAGAGTGGTGCTTGAGCTTGGTTCTCCAACCTCGCTCAACTCTATCATTCTCCCACTGTCTCCGCCAAGAATGTGTTCCTTCTCAAGGAACACTGCTCTCTTAGCTACAAAAACCTTTTGGTCCTCGAGATGATAGAAATAATACCCACAAGTTTCCTTGGGGTATCCCATAAATTTGCATCGCTCTGTCCTTGATTCTAATTTATCGGGGTTGTGTCTTTTAACATGGGCAGGGCAGCCCCAAATCTTAACAATCTTAAGATCATGCTTCTTTCCTTTCCATATCTCATATGGTGTAGACACTACCGATTTAGTTGGAACTCTGTTCAGAAGGTAAGCTACGGTTTCTAGGGTATATCCCCAGAATGAGATGGGTAGGTCAGCGAAACTCATCATGGACCGTAATATATCTAATAACGTACGATTTCTCCTTTCAGAGACACCATTGAGCTGAGGTGTATAAGGAGGTGTCCATTGGGATAATATCCCATGGTCCTTGAGGAACTGAGTAAACTCTGTACTTAAGTACTCACCTCCTCGATCTGATTGAAGAGTTTTGATACTCTTTCCAGTCTGGTTCTCCACCTCATTCTTATACTCTCTGAATTTCTCAAAGACCTCGGACTTATACTTTATTAAGTACACATATCCATACCTTGAGAAACCATCAGTAAATGTAATGAAGTAGGAGTAACCTCTAATGGCATGAGTTGACATGGGTCCACATACATCACTATGTATGAGTTCCAACAACTCAGTGGCTCTCTCTCCAGTTTCACTAAATGGAGAGTTGGTTAGTTTTCCACGAATGCAAGGCTCACAAGTTGCATATGACACATAGTCGAATGGATCTAGATATCCATCATTTAGTAACTTTTGAATCCTTCTTTCATGGATGTGACCTAGCCTACAATGCCATAGGTATGCACTGTTCAACTCATCTCATTTCCGTTTGGACACATTTACATTCATGATATGTAGAGTAGTGTCTAACATAAATAAACCATTATGCAATGTTCCTTTCGTGATGATTTTATCATCTAATATTATCGAACAACCATTGTTCTCAAAAACAAATTTATATCCACTAATTGTTAAACATGAAATGGAGATAATGTTTTTGATAATAGAAGGAACAAAATAACATGCATCTAATGCAATAAAAGCTCTATTAGGCAGATGTAGGGCGACCTCGCCAATAGCTACTATAGTAACTTTTGCTCCATTACCCATCTTGAGGTCCATCTCGCCTCTCTCTAGTCTCCTAGGCTTTGCCAGAACCAGCAACGAATTGCATATATGATAAGCACTACCAGTATCCAATACCCATGTGTTATCATAAGAGTCTGACAAATGGAGACTGATCATGAATGTACCTGAAGCTTCATCAAGCTTTTGTTTCGCCCTTTCTGCAAGGTACTCTTTGCAGTTTCTCTTCCAGTGCCCATCTTTACCATAGTGGAAGCACTGGCCTTTGTCCTTTGCTGGGTCTTTCTTAGCAACCTTTGCTTTACTTGGTTTGCCCTTGCCCTTTCCCTTCTTAAGGGATCTTTCTGCTTTCCTTTTCTTTTTGGTCTCACCAGTGTAGAGAACTGGCTTCTCTTTCTTAATAGTACTCTCTGCCTCCCTCAATATATTGAGGAGCTCTGGGAGAGTCACCTCAAGCTTGTTCATATTAAAATTCATTATGAACTGTGAAAAGGAATCTGGTAGGGACTGAAGCACAATGTCCACACACAAGTTATCATCTAGGACCATTCTTAGACCTGTGAGTTTCTCTATCCACTCAATCATCTTTAGGACATGGTACTGAACCGGTGTCCCCTCAGTCATCCTAGCGCGGAAGAGGCTCTTGGATATCTCATATCGCTGAGTCCTTCCCTATTCCTAAAACAATTTGCGGACATGTAGAAGAATGGATCTGGCATCCATCTTTTCATGTTGTTCACGATCCGATTCTCATTGCACAAATCCAAGGACATCACAATATATATATGCACATATGCAATTGTTATAAAGTGATATACGTCAAAATATAATAAGAAAAAAGATTTTGTATCAAGTCACACGTGCCATCACTCACATGATTGGCTTGCTAGGCACCTATGACTAGCAATTGGTCCATCGACGCTTCGTCCGATTCTTCAACGCATCGTCCTCTCTTATGGCCTATTTCCCAATTGGCCAGTTGACTCCACAACTCCGATATCCTTGGCGTAATATCCGCTTTTCTTGGCTCGATTCCCGAATCCATGGCCCGAAGCCTTCTATCGATACATCGACCGATCATCCGGTTCGACATCCAATCTTCTGACATGTTCTACCGGCCCAACATGATTCTTCCTGCTTTAATTATCTCATCCTGATCGAAGCATCTTGCGTCACTAAAAACATAGATCAAATCATAAACACTTATCAATTGGTTTCATCATCAAAATACGAGATTCAATATTGACAACCCTACTCTGGCGGTACTACCGCCAGTCTAAGTGGTACAATCGCTTGATAGAGCCTTAGAGATAGTGCTCTAGTGGTACCATCGCTTGTCAGGTGGTACCACCGCCTGACAACATTAACTGCTAGTGGTACCACTGCCCAGATAGTACTTGGGAGGCCGAGCCTCAAGCAATTCCATTGCCAGCCCTGGCGGTGCCATCGCTTGACGTGGCTCCAAGTCATTGAATGAGTCATCTATCTGGCCCAATTCAACCCTGATTCGAGCCTAGTTGGCCCCTGATTGAGTCAGTAGGATTACTCTCCAAACTAACTCAAATTGACACATAACTATTGAATCTCGAATTTTGTTGATGAAATCAATTGGTAAATTATTTGATCAAATCTATACATTAAGAAAAGTGTGCAGGATTAACTACGATAGCGATTAAGGCATAAAGCAAAATGAAGTGCCGGAGTCAAGATTGAGATTTCGTTGGGAGATCGAGAGTTCGTCAGAAGTCCGGAGGTTCATCGGAAATGCTGCCAGAATTGATCGAGAAGAAGCTCATCGAAACTCGCCAAGAAGATCGTCGTGAAGTCCAGGAGCTTGCCGGAAGTTCGCTGGAAGATTCCTGAGAGATCGTTGGAAGCTCGCCGAAAGAAACCTAGACTTACCGAGCTTATTTTGTTTAGTGTATGTCTTAAAAATAATAGTTAGCACATAATTAGTGTTAGGTTTTGGAGGTAATCCCATTAACCCTATTAAGGTTAATCATAGTTAGCATATAATTAGTGTTAGGTTTTGGAGGTAATCCCATTAACCCTATTAGTGTTAGATGCCATAATCCTAGATTAGGAGTTCCTTTCAGGTATCTAAAAATTCTTTTAACTGCTTTATAATGAGATTATTTAGGATCGGAATGGAATCTTACACAATGCCTAATACTAAACAATATTTCAGATCTAGTTGCCGTAAGCTATAATAAACTGACTATTATACCTCTTTATGTCTTTTGATTAAAGCATTCTCCTTTATTGTCCATATCTAATTTTGTAGAAATGCTCATTAGTTTATTAATAGACTTGACACTATCCATGTGAAACCGTTTTAATGGATCCAAAGTATAATTGGTTTGACTAATAAAAATTTCATCATTTAGTTATCTAATTTGTAATCTTAAGAAAAATATCAATTCACCCATCAAGCTTATTTCAAATTCTTGGCTCATACTCTTAACAAATGATTTACATAAAGATTCATTTGTAGAACCAAAAATAATATCATCAATATAAATTTAAGTAATAATAAAATTATTTTTAAAATATTTAATAAATAGTATGGTGTCGACTTTATCTTTTAAAAAAATATTTTAAATAAGAAAAGAGCTAAGTCTCTTGTACCAAGCCTTAAGGGCATGCTTCAACTCGCCTTAGATAATTTATAAACATGGTTTAGAAAAAAATTATTTTCAAATCCAAGTGGTTGCTCAATAATAATTTTTTCAAAAATAAAACCATTAAGAAAAATACTTTTCATATCCATTTGAAATAATTTAAAATTTTTAAAATATGTACAAGCAAGGAGTATCCTTGTGGCTTCAAGCCTAGCCATAGGAGTGAATGTTTCTTCATAATTTATACCTTCTTCTTGGTTGAAACCTTTAGTAACTAATTTAGCCTTATTTCGAACCATGACACCTTGTTTATCTTGTTTATTCCTAAAAACCTATTTAATACCAATTACAAGATGATCATTAGGTCTAGGAATAAGCATCCAAACTTTATTTCTTTCAAATTGATTTAACATGTCATGCAATGCTGAGACCCATGAGTTATTTTTTAGAGCATCATCAAAGCATTTAGGCACAATTTGATATAAAAATGTAACATTTGAATAAATATTTTTTAATGAAGAATGAGTTTAAATACTTTTTGATATATTTTCAATAATTAGCTCCTTAGGATGTGCATTTACGTGCTTTTATTCCTTAGGTAATATTTTTTTAAAAGTAGATATATCCAAGTTACTTATGGAAGGAGAGTTCTCATTCAAATTTAATTTATCAAATTTAGAATCATTATCAAAATTATTTTTCTTAACTTCAAGAGATTCATCAAATACTGTTGAATCTCGGATTTTGATAATAAAATCAATTGGTAAATTATTTGATCTAATCTATATGTTGAGAAAAGTATACAGGATTAACTACGATAGCAGTAAGGTATAAAGCAGATGTTGGGCCAGAGTCAAGATCGAGATTTTGTTGGGAGTTTGAGAGTTTGTCAGAAGTCCGGACGTTCATCGGAAGTTCTACCGGAATTGACCGAGAAGTCCATGAGCTTTCCAAAGAAGCTCGTCAGAACTCGCCAAGAAGATCGTCGTAAAGTCCAGAAGCTTGCTAGGAGTCCGCTGGAACATTGCCGAGAGATTGTCGGAAGTTCGCTGGAAGATCGTTGGAAGCTTGCTGGAAGAACAATTGACATATCGAACCAAGACTACTTAGTTAATATCTTAAATTATGATAGTTGGACCCTAAGTTGAATGATGATTAAGAAGTAATCCCACTAACTTAGTTAGGGGCTAATTGACCCTTAACAAGGTTGAATTGGGCCAGTTGAACAGCCCATTCAACACCTGAAGTCAAGGCTGACAGTGGCACCGCTTGGTGACTTAGTCTCCCAAGTGGTCTGGGCGGTGGTACCACACAGATTAGGTAGTGATACTACCGGTAGTTAATGCTGCCAGTGGTGGTACCGCTAGAGCTCATCTCTGAGTTATGTCAGGCGGTGGTACTGCCCAGACTGGGTGGTGGTACCGCCCAATAATGGTGGTATCGCCAGTACCCCAAAATCTAAGGATGTGACACTTTTTGGCTCCAATTCTGAAGTCATTGGGGCCTATAAATACCCCACTCTTTTCTGCATGAAAGGGTAACAAAGTGCAATTAAAGTGTTGAAAAATTCTAAGTGTTGGAGTGTTAAAAGTGTTGTAAAAGTGAAAAGAGCCTCCTTTTCTAAGTATTGTGATCATTCAAGAGAGATGTGAGGCTTGTAAGGGTTATCTCCTAAACCTGTGAAAATGAGAAAGCACTATAAAGAGGTGGTTGGTCTTCGCATATTGAAGGAAGACTATTAGTGGATGCTAGTGACCTCGACGGAGAAGGAATCAGAAGTGGATGTAGGTCACAACGACCGAACCACTATAAATTCTAGTTTGCATTTATATTATTGTCATTTACTTACTTTACAAATTGCTACACTTCCTCCTTACTTGGCTTTCACTACCCTTACGAACAAACACACTTTACAAACAAACACGCTTTCAAGCTATCTTCCAAGATCGGTTTTATATTTAACATACAAAGTTATTTTTGAACCGACGTTTTTTTTCGCTGCACTAATTCACCCCCTCTTTTAGTGCCGACTCGATCCTAACAATTGGTATCAGAGCTTCGCTACTCTCGATTTGGTTTAAAACCCAAGAGAGATGGCTTTTGCCGACAATCAAGAGGGTCATTCAATTACATGTCCACCCATGTTCAATGGGACGGATTACACATATTGGAAGACTAGAATAAGGATCTTTCTAATTTCAATAGATTTTGAGTTATGGAATCTTATGGAAAATGGCTTTTAAAAGTCTTATCTTCTAATGAACAATTGGAATGAGTTGGAGAAGAAGACTTTCGCATTAAATGTCAAGGCTATGAATGTCTTGTTTTGTGCTTAAGATAAAAATGAGTTCAATCGAGTGTCTGTTTACGAAACAACTTTTGATATTTGCCACACACTCGAAATCACCCATGAATACACTAGTAGAGTAAAGGAGTTGAAGATAAATCTTTTATTTCATACTTATGAATTGTTTCGTATGAATCCAAGTGAAACTATTGTCGATATGTACTCCCATTTTATGGATGTCGTCAATAGTTTAAAAGCTCTTGGCAAATATTTTTTGAACTTTGAACTTGTTAATAAAATCTTGAGATCCCTTCCAAAGAGTTGGAACCCTAAAGTAATGACCATTTAAGAGGCCAAGGATTTAAACAACTTTCCTCTCGAAGAACTTATCAGGTCACTAATGACCTATAAGATGACTTACAATGCTCATGGAAAGCTTGAGAACAACCTTCCAAAGAACAGGAAGATACGACACTAAGAACTCATGAAGATCACTTGAAAGAAAATTAAAGTGATGAGGACTATGATGATGACTTGGCACTCTTGACAAGAAAGTTCAAAAAATTCATAAAAAGGAATAAATTTAAAAATGATACTAAAAATAAAATTGAACCCAAGAAAGAACAAGTTATATGCTACGAATATAAGAAGCCGAGACATTTCAAAAGCGAATGTCCCCAAGCAAAGAAGAAGTAACCAAAGAAGAAGAAGGCTCTTAAAACAACTTGGGATGACTCAAGTGCATCCGAAGAAGAGAAGCCAACAAACACAGAGCAAGTTGCTCACTACGCACTAGTGGCTATTGGAGATGAGGTAAGCAGTTCATTAGATGTAAATTTATCTTTTGATGAATTATTAAGTGCTTTTCATGATTTATTTGATGAATGTAAATTAGTTAGTAAAAAATATAAACTATTAAAAAAAGAGCATGCTTCTTTTGTTAGTGATTTTGATAGATTAAAAATTAAGCATGATGATAGTTTAGCTCCTTGGACAAAATATGATGAATTAAAAATGCTTAAAAAGGAGAATTTGTAACTACATGAAACCTTAGAAAAATTTGAAATAGGTAGCAAATCCTTAAACATGATTCTTACTTTAAAATTCTTTAAAGTAAGAATCATGTTCATAGAAGAGATGGTATCAGCTTTGTGAGTAACACTCATAAGAATCCAACTATCTTTGTTAAAGGCCCAACTTTACATATTTCACCCCGAAATAAATGTAACTTTTATTTCAAATTTGGACATGTTGCTTATCAATGTTCGTTTAAAAGATGTAGTCCACACAAATTGATTTGGGTTCCTAAAGGAACTGTAAAGAACTTCATGCAAAATGATAAGTTAAGTCGATCGATTTTTGAGGCACCCAAAGTCAAATGGGTACCTAAAACTCACCCTTTTTTAAAGAAATGTTTACCATCACAAGCTAGGAGCAAGAGATGGTACCTTGATAGTGGATGCTCAAGGTACATGATTGGATATACATCTCAATTCTCTAAGTTCAATAGTCTACACGAAGGGTATGTCACCTTCGAAGACAACAACAAGGGTAAAATCATTGGCAAAGGAACCATAGGTAATAAATCCAACTTTTTGATTGAAGATGTATTATTGGTTGATGGCTTAAAGCATAATCTTTTGAGCATTAGTTAATTGTGTGATAAAGGATATATCATTAGATTTGAATCTAATGCTTGCATTATTGAAAAACCACACAAAAACATATTTATGATTGCCCTAAAACAAAATAATGTATACACTATTGACATTGATGATCTTTGTAATGAAATATATTTTTCGGTTTTGAATGACAATGCTTAGCTTTGGCATAGAAGATTATATCATACTAGCATGAAATTAATCTCTCAAATCTCATCTAAAGAACTTGTAAGAGGTATTCCTAACATCAAGTTCGTTAAAGACAATGTGTGTGATGCATGTCAACTAGAAAAATAAATAAAATATAGTTTCAAACCAAAGAATCAAAGAAGCACCTCTAGACCATTGCAATTGATCCATATGGATTTATTTGGACCAATTGATACATCAAGCCTAGGAGGTAGCAAATACGATTTTGTAATTATAGTCGATTATAGTAGATACACTTGTACATACTTCTTGGCACATAAAAGTGATTGCTTTATGTATTTTTCTAAGTTTTATAAACTTGTTCAAAATGAAAAAGGCTTTATGATTTCATTAATTCAGAGTGATCACAGTGGCGAATTTCAAAACTATGATTTTTAAATTTTTTGTGAATCAAATGAATATAACCATAATTTCTCTGCTTTGAGAAATCCTTAACAAATGGAGTAGTAGAAAGAAAAAATAGAAATTTACAAGAAATGACAAGAACTATGTTAAACGAACATAGCCTACCCAAATATTTTTGGGCTGAAGCTGTTAATACGACATGCTATGTTATTAATAGGATTTTAGTAAGGCCATTACTTTTCAAAACTCCTTATGAGTTGTGGAATAACAAAAAAGCCTAACGTTTCATATTTTAAAGTTTTTGATTGTAAATATTTTATCTTGAATGAAAAAGATGTCTTATGAAAGTTTGATGCAAAATCCGATACAGAAATATTTCTTGGCTATTCTTCTATTTCTAAAGCATTTCGTATCTTTAACAAAAGAACTTTGGTTATAGACGAGTCTATTCATGTTATCTTTATTGAAGTTTCCAAACTTAAGAAAAATGAGTTTGATGATGATCTTAATTTTGATGCTTTAAATTTAAATGAACCCTATCATCAAATTAGTAACTTGGATATATCTTCTTCCAAAATATTCTTACCCAAGGAATGGAAGTATGTAGATGCTCATCTTAGGGAGCTAATCATAGGAAACACATCAAAAGGGATTCTAACTCGTTCTTCTCTTAAAAATTTTTATGCCAATATCGCTTTTCTTTCTTAAATTGAACCTAAATACATTGACGAGGCCTTGAAAAATAATTCATGGGTTATCGCAATGCAAGAAGAGTTGAACCAATTTGAGAGAAACGAGGTATGTAAGCTTGTTCCTAGGCCAAATGACCATTTAGTTATTGGTACTAAATGAGTTTTTAGAAACAAGCAAGATGAATTTGGTATCATGGTTCAAAACAAAGCTAGTTTAGTGGCCAAAGGTTTCAATCAAGAAGAAGGTATCGATTATGATGAAACTTTTGCTCCTGTGGCACGATTAGAAGCCATAAGGATGCTCCTTGCCTATGCTAGTAGTAATAATTTTAAGTTATTTCAAATGGATGTCAAAAGTGCTTTTCTTAATGACTTTATTTTTGAAGAAGTTTATGTTGAACAACCTTCCGGATTTGAGAATGATAATTTTCTGAATCATGTGTTTAAATTGACTAAAGCTTTCTATGGATTAAAACATGCCCGAAGGGCTTGGTATGAGAGACTTAGCTCATTTCTTATCCAAAATAATTTTGGTCGATATTGTTTATTAAAAAAATTAAAAATAATTTTTTTGTTGTTCAAATTTATGTTGATGATATTATTTTTGGTTCTACAAATGAATCCTTATGTGAATTATTTGTCAAAAGTATGAGTCAAGAGTTTGAAATGAGTCTAATGGGTGAACTAACTTTCTTTTTAGGCTTACAAATTAAACAACTTAGTGATTGTATTTTTCTTAGTTAAACAAAATATGTATTAGACTTGCTAAAACAGTTTAATATGGATAGTTCAAGGGCTATCAATACTCCTATGAGTATGAGTATCTCTACTAAGTTAGACATTCACGAAAGTGGAGAAAGCTTTGATAAAAAAACTTATAGAGATATGATAGGAAGTTTACTATACCTCACCACAACTAGACTAGACATCATGTTTAGCGTAGGACTTTGTGCTAGGTTTCAATCTAATACTAAGATATCTCATCTTAAAGCAATTAAAAGAATTTTTAAATATCTTAAAGGAATCACTAATCTAGGATTATGATATTCAAAATCTGAAAACTTTGAACTAATTGCTTACGGTGATGCGGATTTTGCTGGATGTAGAATAGATAGAAAAAGCACATCTGGAACATGTCAATTCTTAGGTCATGCACTTATCTCTTGGTCTTCCAAGAAACAAAACTCAGTTACACTATCTACAACCGAAACCGAATATATAGTAGCGAGTGCATGTTGTGCACAAGTTGTATGGATGAAAAATACATTAGAAGATTATAAGATTCACCTTAAGAACATTCCCATAAAATGTGATAATACAAGTACAATATGTTTAACAAAAAATCCTATTCAATACTCTAGAACTAAACATATTGACATTAAGTATCATTTCTAGTTCTAGAACTAAACTAATACAAGTACAATGACATATCTTTAGAGTTTATTAATACAAAACATCAATTAGCCGATATCTTTATAAAACCTTTAAATGAAGAATAATTTGATTTTATTAGAAGAGAGTTAGGGATGTTAAATTGTCTGAATGCACGAGTTTGTTGAATTTCTTTTCCAAACTATCTTCCTCCTAATTCATCTCATGAATGAAGCTTTCATGAATTTATTTTGTTTTTATCTTCCTCTTAACTTGGTATCAAATTTGCTTCATACCAATTCTCCATTACTTAACAATTTTTAATACACTTAATCACTTCACTCATGGAATTCATTGATAAATGAATCTCTCACGGATTTCACTCTTGTGAATTTTTAATGAGAAACATATTTGATTTATGAAGTTTTATAGATATCTTGATCTTTGAAAGATGAATTTTAGTGTGTGATGATTACTTGCAAGAATGACAATTTGATTTCAGATGGATATCTTGATCCTTTTCATGAATCCCTTCTCTTTGTTAAAGTTGAAACATGATTTAATGAAACTCATTTATTGTTTTAAATTTGACTTGATTCAAATCATTTCATGCATTTGGTTCTTAATGGATTCTTTCCTTACCTTTCTTCCTCTTCTTCTTATTTTTATGACAAAAAGAAGAAAAAAACTTACCAATCTAAAAGAAGAACCAAAAAGCCCTTAAGTAAAAATATTAGTTTATCCAAAAAGGTTATCATGCAAAGTTTTTGCTTACCTTCCTTTGTCGCTTGGATAAATTGGTGTGAAACTTGCTTAATCTTGTTTACCACACTTGCATTGTTGAATGGTTCTCCTTTTTGTTGATGACAAAGAGGGAGAAATGATACCAAAATGTGGCAAATTGATGACAATTTGACATTATAAACATATGCAATGTATCTTATCGTAAATGCTTATATCTTATCATAAATACTTGTATGTTTTACGAATGCTTGAAATATAATTGGAATCGTCAAATACATCGCAACACATCGCAAAAGCTTGAAACATATCAAAATGTATTTCATATACATTGTAGATACTTGAAATGTTTCATGAATTCTTGATAATTGTCTATCATTATGATAAGATATCATGAGCTCAACTTGCTATTTACAATTGATATCTTGCCATTGAATAATGAATTATTATCTTTGTCATCTTGTAAAATTTCATATTTGAAATTCGTATCATACTTAAAAATGATGATTGTCTATCATTGGACTTGAAAATGGATGTCAAGCCTTGACATCATACGTGATATTGTATTTTGAATTGGTAAATCATGAAAAGTATCATGATATATATGTTGATAAGTTCAAATGAATATAACTTATTGGATTGATGCTTAAATTCAAAGGTCTTAAATTCAAGAGTATCTTTTCTCAAGTATAGCTTATAGATAGGGGGAGCCAAGGTTAACTCCGTCATCAATTGATTATCATCATAAAAAAGGGGGAGATTATTGAATCTCGGATTTTGATGATGAAATCAATTTGTAAATTGTTTGATCTAATCTATATGTTGAGAAAAATGTGCAAGATTAATTATAATAGCAATAAGGCATAAAACAAATGTTGGGCTAGAGTCAATATCGAGATTTTGTTGGGAGTTTGAGAGTTCATCGGAAGTCCGGACATTCATTAGAAGTTCTACCGGAATTGACTGAGAAGTCTAGGAGCTTGCCAAAGAAGCTCATTGGAACTTGCCAAGAAGATCGTCGTAAAGTCCAAGAGCTTTTCAGGAGTCTGTTGGAACATTACCGAGAGATTGTCGGAAATTCACCGGAAGATCGCCGGAGGAACAATTGACATACCAGACTAAGAGTACTTAGTTAATATCTTAAATTATCGTAGTTAGACCCTATTTTGAGTTAGGATTGGGAGGTAATCCCACTAACTCAGTGAGGAGCCAACTAGGCCCTTAATAAGGCTGAATTGAGCCGGTTGAAGAGCTCATTCAGCACCTGAAGTCAAGGCCGACGGTGGCACCGCCTAGTGACTCAGTCTCCTAGGTGGTCTGGGCGGTGGTACCGTCGACAGTTAATGCTGCCAATGGTGGTACCACCCCTGTTAGGCGGTGGTACCGCTAGAGCTCGCTCTCCGAGCTCTGTCAGGTGGTCATACCATCTAGACTGGACGGTGGTACTGCCTTGTGTCAGTTTCCAAGCAGTAGTACCGCCCAATAATGGCGGTGGTATCGTCAATACCCCGAAATCCGGGGATATGACACTTTTTAGCTCTAATTCTTAAGTCATTGGGGCCTATACATACCCCACCCTTTTTTTGCATAAAAGGGTAATAAAGTGCAATCAAAGTGTTGAAAAATTCCAAGTGTTGGGGTATTAAAAGTGTTGTAAAAGTGAAAAGAGTCCTCCTCCATTTCTAAGTATTGTGATCATTCAAGAGAGGTGTGAGGCTTGTAAGGGTTATCTCCTAAACCCGTGAAAAGGAAAAAGTGTTATAAAGAGGTGGTTGGTCTTCGCCTATTGAAGGAAGACCATTGTGGATGCCGGTGACCTCGACGGAGGAGGAATCAGAAATGGATATAGGTCACAATGACCGAACCACTATAAATTCTGATTTGCATATCTATTATTGTCATTTACTTACTTTACAAATTGCTTCACTTCCTCCTTACTTGTCTTTCACCACCCTTACGAACAAATATGCTTTACAAACAAACACACTTTCAAGCTATCTTCTGAGATCGGATTTCTATTTAACGTATGAAGCTATTTTTGAACCGACGCTTTTTTCCGCTGCACTAATTCACCCCCCCCTCTTAGTGTCGACTCGATCCTAACAAATACAACATAAATAGATTTCTCAATAACTAAGGATCTCTTATTGAAAACTCGATAAGCTTTAGAGATAGAGGAATATCTAAGAAAAATTTCTTTATCGGATTTTGCATCAAATTTTCCAAAAACTTTGAAATATGAAATGTTTGATCTTTTATTGTTCCATAATTCATAGGGAGTTTTAGATAGTTGAGGTCTTATAAGAACTCTGTTCATGACATATCATACTGTGTTGACGGCTTCAGCCCAAAAGTACTTAGGTATACTATGTTCATTAAGCATGATCCTTGCCATCTCTTGTAAAATCCAATTCTTACTCGCTATAACTTTATTTTATTGTGGATTTCTTGGAGTAAAGAAATTACGGTCATACCCATTCAAATTATAAAATTCTTAAAAATCATGAATTTTAAATTCACCATCATGATCACTACGAATAGAAATCATAAAGCTTTTTTCATTTTAAACTTATTTATAAAATTTTAAAAAATATTTAAAATAATTATTTTTATGTGGTAAAAAATATGTCCAAGTATATCTACTATAATTATCAATAATCACAAAAGCGTATTCGCTACCTTCTAGGCTTGTGATATCAATAGGTCTAAATAAATTTATGTGAATGATTTGTAATGGTCTACAGGTACTTGATTTTTAGGTTTGAAACTACTCTTTATTTGTTTTCCTAGTTGGCACACATCACAAATTTTATCTTTGACAAATTTAATTTTAGGTACTTCTCTAACAAGTTTTTTAGTTACAATTTATGAAATCAATTTCATACTTGCATGCCCTAGTCTCCTATGCCAAGGTCATGCATCATCATTTAAAACTGAAAAGCAAGTTTCATCATAAAAATCATCAAGATCAATAGTATAAATATTATCACTTCTTAAAGCAATCATAGATTTATTTTTATTTGGTATTTATGTAATGCATGAGATTCAAATTTAACATTATATCCTTTATCATAAAGTTGACTAATACTTATTAAGTTATGTTTCAAACCATCTACTAAAAGCACATCTTCAATTAAGAAATTTGATTTGTTATCAATATTTCTAATGCCAATGATTTTTTCTTTATTGTTATCTCTGAAGGTAATATATTCTCTATTGTTGAATCTCAAATTTTGATGATAAAACTAATTGATAATTATTTATGTTTTAATCTGTATTTTGAGTGATGCAGGATGCTTCGATCAGGATGAGACAATTAAAGCAGGAAGAATCATGTTGTGCTAGAGGAAAACGTGTCAGAAGATTGGATGTCGGGCCGGAGGATCGGTCGACGTATCGACAAAAGGCTTCGGGCCGTGGATTCGGGCATTGGACCAAGAAGAGCGGATATTATGCCAAGGATATCGGAGTTACAGAGTTAACTAGCCGATTGGGCAATAGGCTGCAAGAGAGGACGATGCGCCAAAGAATCGGACGAAGTGTCGAGGGACCAATGACATGCCGGACAACTTGATTAATGCTTAGTATTAATTGTCTAGATCGAAGTATGTTTTACATATGTAGGATTAACTACGATAGCAAGGCATGAAGCAAAATGAAGTCCCAAAGTCAAGGACGCGACTTCGTTGGGAGTTCGAGAGTTCGTCGGAAGTCCGAACGTTCTATCACGGACTTAGCTAGTTTTGCCTAAGTCGTGCGGCACCCTTGCCTATCCGTCCGTAAAGGTCAGCCTCCCCGAAGCCTCCCATAGTCCTTTAGGACCCACAAAAGAGAGAACAGGATAGAGAAAATGCCTCACTCGGGATCCACAAGCAAACATCTCCGAAAACACTTCATAGACAATGCAAATTACAAACAGACTTTACAAGCTCTGAACAGTTGCACAACAAAGGGTAAAATAGTCCATTATAGATCAAAAATCTCTCATATGTGTCCACATGATACAACCTTTATTTACAAACCTTAAGCGGTGACCAACCTAACTAAAATGAGACTATTAAGCCTTCGGCCGTCCCTCTACATGTTGTGCAGAGCATGAACATACCAAAAGACATGGACATACATAAGCATTACATCAAACATCCTGTTTAGAAGTTTGTCCGTGACATTCTCCCCCACTTATTCCTTCGACGTCCTCATCGAAGCCTTTGTCGACACTGCAACTCCTCGCCTTTGCTAAGTCTTCAATTTTCTGCTCCAGCTGCAATGCGCCTCTTGGCTCCCAATTGCTCTCCGCTATTGTTTTTGATGTTGAATCTCGTATTTTGATGATGAAACCACTTGATATATGTTTATGATTTAATCTGCGTTTTGAGTGACGCAGGATGCTTCGATCAGGATGAGACAATTAAAGCAAGAAAATCATGTTGTGCCGGAGGAACATGTCAGAAGATTGGACGTCGGGCCGGTGGATCGGTCGACGTATCGACAGAAGGCTTCGGGCCGTGGACTCAGGCATCGGGCCAAGAAGAGCAGGTATTGTGCCAAGGATATCGGAGTTGCGGAGTCAACTGACCGATTGGGTAATAGGCTGCAAGAGAGGACGATGCGCCGAAGAATCAGATGAAGCGTCGAGGGACCAATGACATGCCGGACAACTTGGTTAATTGCTTAGGATTAATTGTCTCGATCGAAGTTTTGTTTTAAGTGTGCAGGATTAATTACAATGAAAATAAGATATGCAACAGGAGTTGCGCCGGAGTCAAGACAATGATCACGTTGGGAGTTCGAGAGTTCGATGGAAGTTCGGACAGTCATCGGAGGTTCTGCGGGAACAAATCCGAGAAGTCCATAATCTTGCCAAAGAAGCTCTTCGGAACTCGCCAAGTGGATTGTCGCAAGTCCAGGAGTTTGCCGGAAGTCCGCAGGAGCATCACCGAGGGTTCATCGGATGATCGACGGAAGTTCGCCGGAAGCTCGTCGGAAGAAGCGATTGACGCACCGGAGCAAGTTGCAGTAAATATCTTAGGAAAAATCGTAGTTAGCACAATGATTAAGTTGGAAATGGGAGGTGATCACATTAACTTAATCTTGGGGCAATTGGGCTCCTGAAAAACCCAAATTGGGCCGAATGGATCAATCCATTCGGACCCTGATTTCTGGCGGGAGGTGCAACCGCCCAAGCCAGGAGGTAGCACCGCCTGGGCTAAGTCTCCGAGCGAGACTGGGTGGTGCAACCACTCCAGCCAGGCGGTGGCACCGCCTGGGCTCAGTCTCCGAGCGAGATTGGGCGGTGCAACCTCCCCTGACAGGAGGTGGCACCGCTTGAGCTCGGTCTTCGAACTCTGCCAGGCGGTGCAACCGCCTCAGTCAGGAGGTGCAACCGCCTGAGCTCGGTCTTCGAGCTCTGGCAGGAGGTGCAACCACCCCTGACAGGAGGTGGCACCGCCCAGAGGCTCAGTCTTCGAGCTCTGCCAAGTGGTGTAACCGCTCCAATCAGGAGGTGCAACCGCCTGATCCCGAAATTCTGGGAATTGACAGTTTTGAGCTCCAAATTTGAACTAGGTTGGGGCCTATAAATACCCCACCCATTCAGCACTGAAAGAGCACAGAACACACATCGAAATCTTGATCTTGTTCTGTGATATTTAGAGCTCAAAATTATTGTAAATGCCAAAAGTTCTTCTCCCTCTTTTCTTCCAAGTTCTGAGCTGTAAAGAGAGGAGAGAAAATTCTGTAAGGGTTGTCTCCTAAGCCCGTCAAAAGGAGTGAAACTGTAAAACGGTGGTTGGCCTTCGTCTATTGAAGGAAGGCCTCTAGTTGACGTTAGTGACCTCGTCGGTGGAGGAAGCCAAAAGTGGAGTAGGTCAAGATTGACCGAACCACTCTAAATCTCGGTTTGCATTTACTTTGAGTATATTATCTTTACTGCAAACCTCCTCTAAAGCTTACTGCTTTCTGTGCATATACGATCGGGTTTCAAGCTTTGCACTTTCCGAATCAGCGTTTAGACGTAAATATGTTTTTTCGTACGATCATCATATTTCAGTTTGCGTTTACATTTTGATTTCTATCATAACTGCAAATTACCTTTATATCCTTGCTTAAACTGCATCTCGCCTAATCAAGTGATTTACGAATTAGCATTTAGACGTAAATCAGTTTCTTCGTACGAACGTCGTATTTCAGTTTGCGCTTATATTCTGGTTTTCATCATAACTGCAAACTGCCTTCATAGATTGACTTTAACATCATCTCGCTTGATCTTAAGTTAAAGTAATCTTAGAATCGGCTTTCTTACCGAAATCACTTTTAACGAACGAACGTAGTTTTTATCGTAGAAGGTTTTCCGGTGCACTAATTCACCCCCCCCTCTTAGTGCTCTTGATCCTAACATTTGAGTAGTCGAACCTTTAATCCGCCATGCTGCTTCAACTCGCCAATGACTTTGACTCTAGTATGGGGTTGGCTGAGTTGTGTTGATCCTTGTTGGTTCCTACGGATCCTCCAGATGAAGGAAAAGACCATTCTTACTATGCTAGTCTCTCATATGCCTCATGCTGCTTGAATTGGGTGGATGCTTGTTGGAGCTTTAACGAGCATCATCTCGCAAACTTCTAAAGTTTTGGGTCCTTCCTCCACAAAATTTGCTCATTGACTCTTCTTTCACTTAGTTGTCATATCCAAGTAGGTTCGCATCACTTCCGCTTTCGATTGGCATTTCATTGGGAAATGAAGCGGACAATCTACTCTCAGTAACACTAATCACCGTTGGTGAGGATTTGACAACTGTTGTCTTCCATTATCTTCGAAGGGTCTTTGAACATATGCATAGCTCCTCTGCTGGATAGATAAGAGAATTGGGGTACTCGGTTTCACCCATTCTCTTAAGAGTTGAGAAGGCAAAGGTTACTTGACTTCGGTCGCCTCCTCGAGGTTGTACTTATTAGAGCTAGCCCTAGGAAATTTATCAAAGGGTAATTTTGGCAACCCAACAAAGACAATAAAGCAGAAAAAATAAAAGCTGGCAACCCAACAAAGACAATAAAGCGAAAAAAAAATAAAAATGACAAGAATACCAGATTTACGTGGTTCGGTCAATTGACTTTGACCTACATCCACGGACGAAAAATGAGCAAATTACTACTATAAAAGAGGGACTATTATAATGCCTTATGAAGATGTTCCTAGGTCATAAAACACCCGAAAATACTAAACAAGAAAAGACCCAAATTATAAGCCCAAACTATTTAACTAAGTGTAGACTTAAACTCAAAGCAAACACTTAGGTTTTTCTTGTGGTGCATCTGACTTCAAAGCCCGGACCCTTATTTATAGTCCTAATAGGAGATAACAAGCCTGATTTTCCCGATGTGAGACTATAGGACTTGCCAAACTAATAGTACTCCATACATCAAGCTGGTTACTAGCCTTCGTCTGCTCTTTGCTCACACTTCTGAAGCACTTGAAGTGTTTGCACTCCTTGCATTGAGTAAGTTACTGTGATTCACCTTCTCAATGCCATCAAACTTCTGGAATGTAGGAAGTTTTCACCCCAACTTAGAGTAATTCTCTTATAGGTTTGGTCGCCTCTGGAATTGTACCGTCTTCTCCATCAACCCTATCGCCTACTCCCTTGAGTAGCAAAGGAACAGCACTGCATACTGCCTGCTTGTTCCTTAGTCGTGCACTCTTGCATGACCCGAAGTCCTTCACTTTCAGCTATCTTGATGAGAAGCTCGTTGACACCGGTCTTACGAAGTTCCTCAACCTCTGCCCTTCAGCCTTGTCTCGGTACTTGGAGTTTGCCTCTGCATGCTCCACTTCCTCGGCCCCTTTCACGACCAAGCGCTCTCCCTCTATGAGAGCAAGGGATCAATGACTTTCACGGAAGTCCCGCCTCTACGGTACCATGGCGTTGCCATGCCCATGGCACTACTATCCGTCACCTCGCATCTACATCCCTTTTCTTCACAATCAGTAGATATGTCTCTGTGGCATCCTCCGAGTCCACCTCCATTCTAACTGATGCTTAATTTTGGGTACCTAAGTCCCTCTGGACTTATCATCGCTTCCTCACCCCTTTCGACCCCCTGCTTCAATACCTCTATGTTCTCCAAGTAGCTCCCTTTGGTCGATGGAAAGATAGACTGTAACTCCCATGTATGGCCTCTGCCATCGTATTATAGGGTTTGCACCGATTCTATTATCCTTAGCTTCCTTGGTAGCAATGTTCGTTTACTCGACCTTGTCCTCTGACTTGTCGGGCTCCCTTAAGCGAATATGAGCTCTGGAGCAGTCCATCTCTCCAGCTACTTCGATCATACCTCTGTATGATTAAGTCCCTCCTATGGGACTCACTGGTACTTGCATTTGAACTTTTCCCTTAGTGGAACATAGCCCCCATATGCTGATGACCAAGGCTTTCATCCGATGCAAAATTCAATGCACGCACGGAAGACCTGCCTCTACGGCACCATAGCCTTCACTCCTTGAATCCATAGCCCTTCTTACCGTCATGTTGTTCACCAAAGTGGAGTTTCCAGTAGCTCCCGATCATACCTCCGTGTGATCTAGTCCCTCACGGGACTAGGTTGTGTGTAATGGATCAAACTTTATGGACTAGCTTATAGTCAATTATCGAGACTCATTTCTACCTAAATGGATCACGTTTTGTGGGCCAAGACTGGAGAGATATAATAATGCAAGCCCATTCATCAAGCTTTTATCTCTGGATGTTCCATTTCAGCTTCTTCGTTGTTGGGCTGATAGCCCATATTCAGCCCATGTGGGCTAGGGCAGCCCACAGCCCACACCGCCTCTTAACCTAACCCTAATTAAGATTAGGGGGGTGTGGTGGCTGCATTTTAGAAGTAGAAAAAGGCTATAAAAAGGCAGCAACGAGGCAGATCTTGAGGGTCAGGGGATTCCAAAGAGAAGAAGGAGAACAAGGCAGAAAATGAAGAAAAAGAAAAGGAAGAAGACAAGGACAACGTAGAGAGACTGTTCTCAATCATCTAGTAGTTTTCTCATCTCAGGTTAGATCAAATCTATAGTAGACTCTTGTTGTGATTACTTGGGGAGGTTTTACATATTGTGGGCAGTGACGTGATCATTGTATCCTAGTTATTCTCTTGTGGTTGTTGCTAGGGTTTAGGGCAAAAGATTGAGATTTGTATATTCATTATTCTCATAGTGGATTATCTCTAGTTTGCCCCATGATTTTTACCCTTCACATTGAAGGGGTTTTCCACGTAT
Organism: Musa acuminata AAA Group; assembly: GCF_036884655.1. Taxonomy (NCBI): domain Eukaryota; kingdom Viridiplantae; phylum Streptophyta; class Magnoliopsida; order Zingiberales; family Musaceae; genus Musa; species Musa acuminata. The sequence goes on along the minus strand of NC_088353.1, from coordinate 28,094,206 downwards.
ATCTTGGTCTTCTAGTATTTGTTCATATACAAAGGTTATTCCTCTTTATATCCCCATCAACTAGTATCAGAGCGGGGTTTTGTTGATTTAATATTTGTATTTGAACATGGAGGCCAGTAATATTTCTCGTATGATTAGTTTGAATGGAAATAATTGGATGATGTAGAAACCAAGAATGGAAGATCTCTTGTATTGCAAAGATTTGTATGGACCTTTGCAGGGGGATAGTGCAAAACCTACAACTATGACAGATGATGAGTGGAAGATGTTAGATCGAAAAACAATTGGGTTTATTAGACAGTGGCTTGATGATAGTGTCTTTCACCATGTTTCTACTGAAATTTCTGCATATTCTCTTTGGAAAAAATTGGAAAGTCTCTATGAAAGAAAAACAGTTGGCAACAAAGCTTTTTTGATCAGAAAACTTGTGAACCTAAAATATAGAGAGGGTGCTTCTATTGCTGAGCATTTGAATGAAATGTAGAGTATTACTAACCAGTTATCCTCTATGAAAATGTCTCTTGATAATGAGTTGCAGGCATTGTTACTTCTCAGTTCATTACTAGAAAGTTGGGAGACACTGGTGGTTTCCCTTAGTAATTCTGCGCCAGATGGTATTGTCACTATGAGTTAAGTGAGTCAAGTAACAAGCAGTTTGTTGAATGCGGAGTTGAGAAGAAAGAGTTCAGCAACATCTCAGAATGATTCACAGGCACTTATCTCAGAGAACATAGGAAGGTCAAAGTCTAGAAGCAGTTCACGTATGGGTAGGAGCAAGTCAAGATCAAGAAAAGATATTGTTTGCTATAACTATGGTGAGAAAGGACATTACAAGAACCAATGTAAGCAACCTAAGAAGAACAAGAAAAAGGGAAAAGAAGTGGAGTCTACAGAGTCAAAGGATAATACTAAAGCTACAGTGTAGGGTGGTGATTATTTGATTTTGTCTCCTTCTGATGATATTTTTTCTTGTGTGTGTCAGGATCTTGAGTGGGTGATTGACACAGGTGCTTCTTATCATGCTACACCACGGAGGGAATTTTTTGCTACATACAGGTATGAAAACTTTGGTGTTGTCAAGATGGGCAACTATGACACAGCATACATAATTGGCATGGGTGATATCCATTTAAAGACCAACCTTGGCTGCAAGTTGGTGCTTAAGGATTTGAGGCATGTGATTGATTTGAGGCTGAATTTAATTTCAGTTGGAAGACTAGATGATGACGACTATGAAAGCAGATTTCACAAAGGGCAATGGAAGCTCAATAAGGGTTCTCTTGTTATAGCTAGTGGAAAGAAATGTCATACTTTGTACAGGTTGCAGGCTAAAGCTTATGGTGAGCAGTTAAATGCTACAGAGAAAGACTTCAGTATGGAGTTGTGGCATAGGCGATTGGGACACATGAGCGAGAAGAGGCTGCAAGCTCTTTCCAAGAGAGAGGTATTGCCAGATCTTAGAGGTATACATCTGAACCCTTGTATTGATTGTTTGGCTGGTAAACAACATAGAGTTTCATTTGCTAGTGCTGCTTTGTCTAGAAAAATGCATACCTTAGACCGTGTTTATACAGATGTATGTGGTCCTTTGAGGACAAAAACTCTTGGTGGATCTGTTGATGTTCTTGGTATAAGTGGTGCACTTTATTTTGTCACTTTTATAGATGATTTTTCCAGGAAAGTTTGGGCCTATACTTTGAAGACCAAAGATTAGGTTATTAATGTCTTCAAAGAGTTTCATGCCAAGGTTGAAAGGGAGACAGAAAGGAAATTGAAATGCATAAGATCAGATAATGGTGGTGAGTATACAGGATTGTTTAATGACTATTGCAGGTCACATGAGATCCAACATGAGATGACAGTTTCTGGTACACCTCAGCATAATGCAATTGCAGAGAGGATAAACCGCACCATCATGGAAAAAATTAGATGTATGCTTTCATAGGCCAAGCTACCCAAAAGGTTTTGGGATGAGTCTTTGAGGACTGCAGTTGATGTGATCAACTTATCACCATGTACAACCCTAGATGGTGATGTTGCAGAGCATGTATGGTCAGAGAAAGATGTTTCCTATAGGCATTTGAGAGTATTTGGCTGTCGCGCATTTGCACATATTCCAAACAATGAGAGGTCCAAGCTGCATGGTAAGTCTAAAGAATGTATTTTTCTTGGTTACTCACATGATCATTTTGGTTACAGGCTTTAGGATCCAGAAAAGCAGAAGGTATTCAGAAGCAGAGATGTAGTCTTCTTTGAGGATCAAACCTTTGAAGATTTGAAGAAGAAGACACAGGCCAAGACTTCTGCAAAAGGATTAGCAGATTGTGACCCAATTATTCCTCCAATATATCATGGTGATGGGGGAGATGTGCAGGAAGATAGTGTAGAGCCTGATGTTGATCTACCTGCAGGATATGTTGAGCAAGAAGAAGTAGGAGAGCAAGTTCCAACAGAACCTCAGTTGAGAAGATCTTCTAGACAACGTCAACCTTCTAGAAGATACTCTACAGATGAGTATGTGATGCTTACTGATGCAGGTGAACCAGAGAGTTACCAGGAAGCAGTTGAAAGTGAGCAGAAAGAGAAGTGGTTAGTTGCTATGCAGGAAGAGATGGATGCTCTTCAGAAGAACCACACTTATAATTTGGTGCTACTACCAAATGGAATGAAGGCCTTGAAGAACAAATGGGTTTTTAGGTTGAAGACTCAAGAATATTGTTCTCAACCAAAGTACAAAGCTAGATTGGTTGTGAAAGGCTTTGGTCAAAAGAAAGGTATTGACTTTGAAGAGATTTTCTCTCCTGTTGTTAAAATGTCTTCTATTCGTGTTGCTCTTGGTATTGCTGCTAGCCAGAACTTGGAGGTTGAGCAGTTAGATGTGAAGACAACTTTCCTTCATGGTGATTTGGATGAGAAAATTTATATGGAGCAACCAGAATGCTTCAAAGTCAAAGGTAAAGATAATTTTGTCTGCAAGTTGAAGAAGAGGTTGTATGGGCTAAAGCAAGCTCCAAGACAATGGTACAGAAAGTTTGATTCATTTATGATAGAAAATGGATACAAAAGAACGACTTCAGATCATTGTGTGTACATCAAATGGTTTGGTGAGGATTTTATTATTCTCTTACTTTATGTTGATGACATGCTTATTCTTGGGAAAGATATGTCTAAAATTGATAGGTTGAAGAAGGAACTGAGTGAGTCTTTTGCAATGAAGGACATGGGGCCAGCAAAGCAAATACTAGGCATGCAGATTTCCCGTGACAGGAAAAACAAGAAGATTTGGTTGTCACGGGAGAAATACATCGAGAAGGTATTGGAAAGATTCAGTATGAGCAACGCAAAACCAGTTGGTTCTCCTCTTATAGGTCACTTCAAGTTGTGCTCAGAACAGAGTCCGTCAAATGATGAGGAGAAGGAGAAAATGCAAAAGGTTCCTTATGCTTCAGCAGTTGGAAGTTTAATGTATGCAATGGTATGTACAAGGCCGGACATCGCATATGCAGTGGGTGTTACTAGCATATTTCTTACAAATCCAAGCAAAGAGCACTGGGCAAAAGTGAAGTGAATTTTTAGATATCTCAAAGGGAGCTCTAAGGTTTGTTTAAGCTTTGGAGGTGGACCACATGTGTTGACAGGTTACACAAATGCAAATATGGCAAGAGATATAGATACAAGAAAGCCTACTTCAGGTTATGTACTTACTTTTGCAAGGGGAGCTATGTCATGGCAATCCAGGTTGCAAAGGTGTATTGCTCTCTCTACTACAGAAGCAGAATATATTGCTGCTACAGAGGTATGCAAAGAAATGTTATGGATGAAAGAATTCTTACAAGAATTGGGGCTAAAACAGAAAAATTATGTGGTGCATTGTGACAGCTAAAGTGTCATCCATTTGTGTAAGAACCCAATGTTTCATTCCAAATCAAAGCATATAGATGTCAGATACCACTGGATTTGAAATGTATTTGAAGAGAAGCAGTTGCAGCTTCAGAAAATTCATACAGATGACAACGGAGCAGACATGTTGACGAAGACCTTACCAAAAGAAAGACAGGAGATATGCCGACAGCTGGTCGGCATGGCTTCACATTGAGGAGTCATGGGACAGCTTCCCTTATGGGCTGAAGGGGGAGGTTGTTGGGCTGATAGCCCATATTCAGCCCATGTGGGCTAGGGCAGCCCACAGCCCACATCCCTTCTTAACCTAACCCTAATTAAGATTAGGGGGTGTGGTGGCTGCGTTTTAGAAGCAGAAAAAGACTATAAAAAGACAGCAACGAGGCAGATCTTGAGGGCCACGGGATTCCAAAGAGAAGAAGGAGAATAAGGCAAAAAAGGAAGAAGACAAGGACAACGTAGAGAGACTGTTCTCAATCATCTAGCAGTGTTCTCATCTCAGGTTAGATCAAATCTACAGTAGACTCTTGCTGTGATTACTTGGAGAGGTTTTAAATATTGTGGGCAGTGACATGATCCTTGTATCCCAGTTATTCTCTTGTGGTTGTTGCTAGGGTTTAGGACAAGAGATTGAGATTTGTATATTCATTATTTTCATAGTGAATTATCTCTAGTTTGCCCCGTGATTTTTACCCTTCACATTGAAGGGATTTTTCACGTATATCTTGGTGTTATGTTTGATTATATTTTTATTTAATTCCGCTACGTATTATGATCTTCTAATATTTGTTCATATACAAAAATTATTCCTCCTTATATCCCCACGTGTAAGCTCTGTTAATTCACTAATATTCCAGGAGCCCAACTTCTACAACTCTTTAACCCGTCAATTTGTTCAACTGCAGAGCTATTACTGTAATAGCAGCTTCCGCTAGTGATGAGTAACATGTGAGGCTGGTCCTTCAAGCTGTTGGTTCTACAGTCACACTGAGCTTCCAGCTGACCGCCCTCTGCAATCTCAGGTTGCCATCATACCACTTCAATAATCTCCTTCCCTTTCAATGCAGCTCCTTTGATCCAAGAAAAATAACCTAGGCATTTATGAGGTCCTCATGGCATTCAAACTCCTCATCATGCATCTGTCTCAGTTTGACTCCTGAACACCTCCCCACTTGGTAGAGCAGTTCCAACATCTCAAGACTGCATGTGAGGCATTCAATGGCATGAACTCGATGGCACCTGCAAGCCTCTGGCCATGAAATCCTACCTTCTGCGACACCAAGCTGGATGCGGTTCCATGGCAAGCAGATTTGAGAGTGTGGAAATCTGGGCTCGCTGCTCTTTCCATTCAAGTTCTACTGGAAAATCCAGAGTGAGCTCTTCTGCCTCTACAACTTCCAGATCCATGCCTGCGGTGGAGGCAAACCCACTGAGAATTTTGGTCTGTTATGATGGTGAAAAGTACCTTCAAGCTATGCCTCCTCGAAACTGTCATGAAAAGAGGACAAACAGTTTGGCGCTCTTTTTGGATAGCTAGTTATCAAGAGCTGCACTTGAATGCTGCTCATCATTTGTTCTTGGAGCCATGCAAAACCTATAAAAGAATTGATTGACACCCTAAAACCCTGCAGTGTCGTCCCAGGGAGTAAAACTTGGGTCCACGGTAGGTGTGTGGGAAGAAGAGGCCTACAGATCATTTCCACTATTACCACCATTAATATATTTCTTAGGCTTCGCCATCATTCTGTTCCACACCAAGCCAACATGTTCACAATGCTCTGAACGGGATTGGTGAAATGCTGCTGCGCCAAAATACACCTCAAATTAATCGAAGCCCCCACCGCTTTGTTCATCTTTTCATGCACCCAAACCTGCACCAAAGGAAAATACAAAGTCAGCACAGATGCATGACATGTGCTTAGCATCTCTAAATTGATTGCAAATGAGGCAACATCACTCGGATGACAAAGGCGGCGGTTCGTTCGTCCCCTTCCATGTAACCTTTTAGCCCAAGGAATCATAAAAGAAAGCCATTGCCTTGTTTCATCATCCAAATCCTTGCTTCAGCCGACGAACCCCACGAGGTGACACATGGTTCCGTCGTGATCCACAGAAGGCACGTTCTGCACCCTTACAGCTTACAAGAACTAAATCACTACAACATGGCGAAATCCAACGACGCAACCTTGTAAGAGAACCGCCAGAGCTCCATATGAAACGGCTGCGAGAACCCAACGAGGTCATTGTCTCCAGTTTCACCAAGTGATTGTTGTTCAAATCATATAATATTCAAGCTTTGGTTTGGCTGTACCAGATGCATGCGTTCGACTGGGATTTAGGTAGATGAGCAGGAAGCCTAGTCCCCAGTTCACGAACAGGTCACTTTCTACGAAGGAAAGAGGGAGGGGGAGAGAGAGAGAGAGAGAGAGAGAACGCAATGGGAAGAAAACAAAAGAGCATCGAGGAGGGGAAGACGGAAGGGTGAGGCCATCATTGCGAATCTTTGAGCCGACAGCAGCCACCTCCGTAATCATCATCATCATGTGGTGGTCACCTCTGAGAAATCCCTGCAATGCCCCCACCGGCCACCCATATGATCATGTGACGCCACCCCTCCTCTCCTCTCGAGCCGCCTCCTTCGTTCCCTGCTTGCTTGCATCCCCAAATGGTTCACTCCTGTGCCTGCCACTGCCACTATGAGAAAGAGAGAGAGAGAGAGAGAGAGAGAGGATCTACCTGTGACTGTCTTGCGTCTCCTATAAATAAACCCACACCCCACCGCTCAAAAGACCATCCAAGCAGCAGCACAATCTCATATCTGCCTCCTGTTCCTGTCACCCAAGCTCTTCTTATCATTGAAAGCCTACCGACCGAAGGTGATATTTTAAGTAGTAGAAACTCTTTGGAAAGAACCTCCTGATATTTGTCTTCTTTTTTCTTTAATTGAGTATGTAAGGTGGAGGATTTACTTGTCGTTCTTCTGTCCTCTGAAGGGAACGTACGACTCCTACTTCGTTAAAGGTTTCCAGCATGATATTTGATCTATTTTTTCTTCTTAGATTGACTCTTTTTTTCTTTCGTTGCGTAATTGATTTGTGTGTCTCTCCATCTCTGTATTTGTGTAATTATATATATATATATATATATATATATAGAAATATGTTTCTCGCACTCTCTCTCATTCGCTCACATTTGCCAAGTCACACGGCCGTAGCATTTCGAGGTCTACTTTTGCTTTAGAAGGTTCAGTTATGCATGTTATAGTGTGCTGGCTTTGAGGATTTCTCGTGTAGCTTTTTGTTCGTTGTGTATTTCTTATGTTGTAGTACGGCTACTTTTCTTCTCTTTCTTCGGGGAAGGCAATGTCTAACTATATCTACTTTGCTGCTTCTTCCACTTGAACAATAAGTAATCCAAATTGTGCTAAGATACCCTCTTCCCTGCTGTGCTGTTGTTTTCAGGGTGCTGCTGTTCCTTCAGGCCATCCATGGAGAGGCTCAACACCAAGCTGTACCTGCAGAACTGCTACATCGTGAAGGAGAACGAGAGGCTAAGGAAGAATCTCCAGGTCCTCAACCAGGAGAACCAGGCCCTCTTGTCCGAGCTGAAGCAGAAGCTGGCTAAATCCAGTGCCACCTCCAACCCCAATATCCCAGACCCCAACACTCCCCCAGCACCCACCATGTCCCCCAGTGGAAGCAAGCGCTCATCTCAGTAGGCTGTTGCACTACACCACATGACTTCTTTTTGGATGTTTTGGCCTAATATTAGGTAGATTAACAGTACTTTGTCCAATTGGCCATATTGCAGTCATATGTAAGATCTCGTCCAAATTCTAGTATGAACAAGAAACTGTTCTTTTGTTAGAGAAACTGTTTGAACTCAGTAATATTTAATCAAATAGATAGGGATCCATCTTTAGAAAATTCTTTAGGAACTGTAGGCTGGCCAGATGTACTAAAGCTCACATATCTGCAAGTGGGACACAACAGTTCCTAGAGATGGGAACTCACCAACAGGTCAACAATTATAGCATCATTCAGATAAATCATCTCTCTCTTTCTAAATGGACTACAAAGACAAGGAATAGCACCGTCATACATCATACAATAATTACATAATTATATATATATATAAATATATATATATGTATATATATATATGTATATATATATATGTATATATGTATATATATATGTATATATGTATATATATATGTATATATATATACATATGTATATATATATGTATATATATATACACATATATATATGTATATATATATATGTATATATATATACATATATATACACACATATATATATATATACACATATATATATATACATATATATATATACATATGTATATATATATGTATGTACATATATATATATACATATGTACATATGTATATATATACATATGTACATACATATATATATATATACATATGTACATACATATATATATATATATATATATATATATATATATATATATACAATGTAGAGATCGTACGAAAACACCGATTTACGTCTGAATGCAGATTCGGAAAGATCAGAACTTAGAAACTTGTTCGTAAAAGCGTAGAGAGCAGTAGCTATGTAGGAGGTTTGCAGTAATGATAAATTGCTCAAAATAAAAGCAAACTAGAGATTTAGAGTGGTTCGGTCATTCTTTACCTACTCCACTTTTGGCTTCCTCCACCGACGAGGTCACCGACGTCAACTAGAGGCCTTCCTTCAATAGGCGAAGGCCAACTGCCCTTTTACAGTTTCACTCCTTTTGACGGACTCAGGAGACAACCCTTACAGAACCTTTCTCTCCTCTCTTTACAACTCAAGACTTGAAGAACAGAAAGAGGAGAACTTTTGGACTTTACACAAATTTGAGCTCTTAGAATCACAGAAAAGATCAAGAATTCGGTGTAGATCTGTTTCTCTTCGGTGCTGAATGGGTGGGGTATTTATAGGCCCCAACCCAGTTCAAATTTGGAGCTCAAAACGATCAAATCCCGGAATTTCGGGATCAGGCAGCTGCACCTCCTGACTGGAGAGGTTGCACCGCCTGGCAGAGCTCGAAACTTGAGCTCTGGCGGTGCTACCTCCTGACAGAGGAAGTTGCACCGCCCAGTCTCGCTCGGAGACTGAGCCCTGGGCGGTTGCACCTCCCACAGCAACCTGGGTCCGACTGGGTTGAACCATTCGACCCAATTTGAGTTCTTCAGGGGCCCAATTGTCCCAGGATTAAGCTAATGAGATCACCTCCCATTTCTAACTTAATCAAAGTGCTAACTATGATTATTTCCTAAGACATATTCTGCAGCTTGCTTTGGTGCGTCACTCGCTTCTTCCGGCGAGTTTCCGGCGAACTTCCGTCGATCATCCGATGAACCCTCGGTGATACTCCTGCGGACTTCCGGCAAACTCCTAGACTGCGACGATCCACTTGGCAAGTTCCGACGATCTCCTTTGGCAAGCTTCTGGACTTCTCGGATTTGTTCTCGCAGAACCTCCGACGACTGTCCGAACTTCCGTCGAGCTCTCGAACTCCCAACGTGATCATTGTCATGACTCCGGCGCAACTCCTGCTGCATGTCTTACTTTCATCGTAGTTAATCCTGCACACTTATCTCAACACATACATTAGACAACAAATGACAATTGACTTCATCATCAAAATCCGAGATTCAACAATCTCCCCCTTTTTGATGATGACAATCAATTGATAATGGAGTTAACCTTAACTCCCCCTGTCTATATGCCATACTTCTTGAATTTAAAACTTTATAAATTCAAGAGACATATTCCCATCATGATTCCTATCATAATGTATCTCTTTGAAGATGATGTCAAGGCTTGACATACATTTTCAAATTTAACAAATTTGAATGATGGTTATTGTAGCAATTCATCATATTGTAAGATATCGACATGTAAAGCTGTGAAGCAAGATTTTGATATCATTACATGATGTACACATTTCGAATATTTTAGCAAGTGTAGCATTGCATCACATGGTAAGATATCAGTTCGTACGATACAAATTTTTGTTTGATATCTTGATACAGGGCATATGGCAATCATATATTTCTTGGTGATGCAAGTATAGCCTAATCATAGCATCAGTGATAGCAACCATATCAACATCAGTAATAGCAACCATATCATTATAGTGATAACAGGTATTGTCACGCCCCTCAAAATATCCATGATATTAAAATTTTCATCGCAAACCAATCCAGGATCCAAACACACATTTGAGGACACTGAAAAACATTCTATCAAATTCACATCTATAAAACCTGTGCAGTTTATAATCATATATCACATCACTCGATAATTCACATTTATGGCAACCCAAGCCAACTTGACAACATGAACAACATTTATAAATCCATAAGCTAAATAAATTATACAATCAGAACTCCAACTATTCACCACAAGTTCATATCGTCATAAATTAGACTTAACATTCCGAAATTCCAAATAAGAGAGATCTTCTAACACTTTTACACAGTATATCCATTTCGATTCATCAACAACATTTCATTACATACAAAATATGCTTATACAACAATAGCATAATAACCAACAAGACTTGCCCATAATTCTGAATAGCTATCCACTGCCTTAGCCCAAATCAAACATCTCAAATGGTGACAAGCTGACCTGAAAGATTTATATAACAACGGAATGAGCTAAAAACAGCTCAACAAGTGACAAAGCATATTCAGAACAAAAGGAATGGTTTCAAATAAGTAAGGTATCATAATGCAAGGCAGAATACAAGAATTCTCAAGGATACCATTTCATTAGATACAAAATCATATGTATCTTGTCATTCAAAACATATTTGATTCATAACAAATGAAGCACAGAGTAATTGGAGCATATCAATAGCGTACGAGATGTTCCGGAGCATATCAATGGCAAATGGTACATTTCGATAACAAATGGAACATATCGGAGCTTATCAATGGCATATGAATTGTTCCGGAGCATATCAACGGCATATGGAACATTTCGGAGCATAACAAAGGCATATCAATAACAAATGAAACATTTCGGAGCTTATCAATGGCGTATGAAATGTTCCGGAGCATATCAACGACATATGGAACATTTCGAAACATATCAACAGAGAATGAACCATTTCAGAGCATATCAAAAACAAATACCGTACAGAAGCTCAAATGTCGTCCTTGACGTTGCAATCATATCATTCTTATCCAAAGCATGTACATAAACACATAACCAAAGCTCTGGATATCATATCAAACATATAGAAGGTGTAGTGGGATCTCAGTCAGAATGTGATTCATCCATTTCTGAATGACCACCTGACAGAAGTCTCCCACGTCTGGGAGCTCCATCCACCCACGTCTAGGTGAAGTCAGAGGGGGCCGGCAGAGCATCGCAGGCTCTAAGCACATACCCTTTACCATTTCTGGCAAAGGTCTAGAATAACACCCTTTACCATTTCTGGCAAAGGTCCAGAATAACACCCTTTACCATTTCTGGCAAAGGTCCAGACAATCCCACAACACCAGAGTACAAGAGGGCAGTTTTAACAATAAGTAGCACATATCGGAAGCACATGCGGAACAACAAAACGTACATGTGTCTTTACGAGTCAATACGAAGTAAGCAATAATCTTTCATAATGATATTCGAATTTTGAAAGGAAATGGAATAGGCACATATCGAAAGCAAATGCGGAACAATGGGATACACATGTGCCTAAATGAGTCAATACAATATAGTATAAACGTTACACAATAGTCTTCAAGAATGCAAATAACTTTAAGGACAAAAGCATACAAGAATTCAAAGCAATAATATAAAGCTCAATTGAATAAGAAAGCTAAAGGATATCAATTTCCAAAGGAATGAAACCAGAATATTAGAAATCGACCAAAGCTCGATTTCTGGCAGAATACAAGAGGCACATTGAACAAATGATTCAAACTATCAATCGTGCTCCAATTTACTCAGAAATATATCATTGGAATATACTTTCAGATAAGACAGGCTTCATATAAATTGAACTGTCCAATAGAGAGAGTTACAAATAATTTGGTAAACAAGGGTCGTAGAACAAAATCTCTGTTTGGCAGAATTCATAATGTCAGATTCAACAGATAACTGGGCAGGTGTTTGGATTCCAAATATTTCAATCCATATATCAAAAGAAAGATCTATGAGTCTAGTTTCCAATGAAATAAGCTTTGCATAAATCAATGTTTGCAACAGGGACTTATAAGCAGTTCAGTATCAAAAGGTCAGAAATTACGATCCCTGTTTTGCAGAATCTGTAGGCTCATTTGAAATAGAAGTTTGGGTAGACAAACTTACTCTGAATTCTTAAACTAAGCTATCAAAACAAAGGTTTATGAGTCTATATTCTGATTAAATAAATTTTGTCCAAATCAGAGGTCAATAAATGAAGTTATAGCCATAACAAAGTAGAAGGGTCAGAATATCAGAAGTTGCATAGATTCGAATCGTTACGTCTAAACAGGAGATATATCAAATGCAAGGCTAGAACAATTCAAAGTTCCTCGTATTCAAAGCAAATGTAGAGATAAAATTGCAGTGAGGAAAGATCAGGATACTTGCAATAGGAAAGATTAGAACAATTACAGAAGAAACGATCAGGAAACTTGCCTTTCAAAGATTTCGATACGAAGATCCAAAGAATGTGCCAGCCCAAATCCTTCTACTTTTCCTCCACAATTGTAGCTCATGCAGAACATAGAGACATAGCCACCTGCTCTCTCTTACTCTCATTCCTTCGTTTTCTTTTTCAAACACAGTTATCGCAGCCATCGCCGCTGCCACTACCACAATCGTAGCCATGACCGCAGCTGCTATCACAACCGCAGCCCCTTCCACTGTACTACTTCCTTGCTCCCTTCTCTCGTAGACATAACTACTGCATACACAGTCGCTGCCACTGCGGCCGCAATCCCGTCCGCAGCCCCTTTTTCCCCTTTCCTTTCTTTTCTTTCCCAGCTGCAACTGCCGCAGTCGCAGTCGCAGCCATGGCCGCAGCCACCACAGCCGCAGCCTCTTCTTCCTCCCCTGCTCTATTTCCTCTCCTTATCTTCCAGCTGCAGCTGCCACTGCCACAGTTGCCTCCCCTTCTCCTCTTCCTCTCTTCTTCCCTTTTCCTTTCTCTTCTTCTTCCTTTCCTTCTCTTCTTTCCCAGCTACACTGTTGCAGTCGCAGCCTCAGCCACGGCCACAACCTCTTCTTCCTCCCCTGCTCATCTTCCTCTCCTTCTTCTCTTCCAACTGCAACTGCCATCGCCGCAGCCACAGCCCCTTCTTTCCCTTCTCTTCTTCCTCTCCTTCCCTTCTTCCTTTCTCTTCCTCTTTCCCTGCCATAGCTGCAGCTGCCACTACCGCAACCGCAGCTACTTCTTTCCCTTCTCCTCTTCCTTCTCCTTCCTTTCTTCTTCTTCTCTCCCCGCTACAACTGCTGCAGTCGCGGCCGCAGCCACGGCCGCAACCTCTCCTTCCTCCCTTACTCATCTTCCTCTTCTTCTTCTCTTCCAGCTGCAACTACCATCGTCGCAGTTGCAGCAGCTGCAGCCCCTTCTTCCCCGTCGTCACACACACCCTCTCCTCTGTTTCCTCTGCAGGAAACAGAGGTATCACAACCTCTTCTCCTGCTTCCTCTTCTTCTTCTCTTCCTCTTCTTCTTCTTCTCCTCTTCGAACGCCCCACACCTCTCCTCTGTTTCCACCTGCAGGAAACAGAGGTGCTGCAGCCCTAGCTGCTGCCACCTCTCGCTCCTCTCCCTCGTCCCTCTCTTTTCCCTCTTCTTCTCCTCTTCCCTTTTCCTCCCCAACGCCACACACCTCCTCGCTGCAGCCTTGCTGCTGCCACCTCTCGCTCCTCTCCCTCATCCCTCTCTTTTCCCTCTTCTTCTCCTCTTCCCTTTTCCTCCCCAACGCCACACACCTCCTCGCTGCAGCCTTGCCGCAGCTATCCTCCTCTCTTCTTCTTCTTCTTCTTCTTCTTCTTCTTCTTCTTCTTCCCTTCTCCTCCCCAACGCCCCACACATACTCTCCTCTGTTTCCACCTGCAGGAAACAGAGGTGCAGTAGCCCTAGCTGCTGCTGCTGCCTCTCCCTCTCCTCTCCATCTTCCCTCTCTTCTTCTTCTTCTTCTTTTCTTCTCTTCTCCCTCTTCCTCCTCTCTTCTTTTCCCTCTTCTTCTTCTTTCTTCTCTCCTCACGCCCCACCGAAAGAAACAGAGAGTGCGTGGGAGGCGGTGGGATAAAACCGAAATTTTCGGTTTTCTTTATTTTCTTTTCATTTTGCAACTTAGCAGTTTAGTCCTTGAAATTTTTATATTTACATATAGGTCCTCAAATTTACATATAAATCCTTATTAATAAATTTTCAAAAGTGAGGGATATTACAGGTATGGCCTAATCATAACATCAGTAATAGCAACCATATCAATTCATATTTTTCTCCCCCTTTGTCATCAACAAAAAGCACGGTAGCATTATCAAAAAGCATGGTAGATGTGATTCCAGCAGGTTATCAAGCACATAAAGGAAGGCATGACACATATAATACTTTGAATATCTCTTCTCCTTGTTATGTTATAGTTCGTTGCTTGAAGGAGGAAACTCATTTTCAAAATGTTTTCATAAGAGTGTACAGGAAAATCCTATTTTTAGCATTCAAACCGAAAATAAGATGAACTCTTACATGCATTCGGACATGAGTAAGCTACTGATTTTTAAAAACATTTGTCACATAATTTCCAACATGTTATTTGATCAAGTGATTCCGAGGCATGTAATAGTAATCAATAACGTCCGAAAAATAATTTTAACTAGTTTAAGTATTTGGACACATCAACATTCCTAATTCTCTTCTTATGAAATCAAATTGTTCTTCACTTAGTGGTTTTGTAAAGATATCAGCTAGTTGATGTTTCGTATCAATGAATTCTATGATTACATCATGATTCGTAACATGATCTCGTATAAAGTGATGTCTGATGTCAATATGTTTTGTTTTTTAGTGTTGTATAGGGTTTTTTGTTAGGCATATTGCACTTGTGTTATCACATTTAATGGGAATATTTATAATCTTCTAAGGTATTTTTCATCCAAACAACTTGTGCACAGCATGCACTTGCTGCAATATATTCAGCTTCGGTTGTTGATAGTGCAACCGAGTTTTGTTTCTTAGATGACTAGGAAACAAGGGCATGTCCTAAGAATTGACATGTTCCTGATGTGCTTTTTCTATCTAATCTACAACCAGCGAAGTCCGCATCAGCATAAGCAATTAACTCAAGCTTCTCTGATTTTGGGTACCATAATCCTAGATTTGTGGTACCATTAAGATATCTGAGTATTCTTTTAACTGCTTTGAGATGAGATATCTTAGGGTTTGATTGAAATCTAGCACAAAGTCCTACACTGAACATTATGTCTGGTCTAGTTGCAGTGAGGTAAAGTAAACTTCCTATCATACCCCTATAGGTTTTTTGATCGAAGCTTTCTCCACTTTCATCAATTTCTAACTTAGTGGAGGTGCTCATAGGAGTGTTAATAGCTTTTGAGTTATTCATATTAAACTTCTTTAGCAAACTCATAGCATATTTAGTTTGACTAATAAAGATGTCATTGCTTAGTTGTTTGATTTGTAGACCTAAGAAGAATGTTAACTCTCCCATTAGACTCATTTCGAATTCAAGAGTCATAGTTTTAGCAAAGGATTCACAAAGAGATTCATTCGTAGAACCAAAGATAATATCATCAACATAAATTTGAACAATGAGAAAATTATTTTCAAAGTTCTTGATGAATAATGTAGTATCAACCTTGCCTTTTATGAAATTATTTTCAATAAGAAAAGAACTAAGTCTCTCATACCAAGCCCTTGGAGCTTGTTTTAAACCATAGAGAGCTTTAGTTAATCTAAACACATGATTAGGGAGACTATTATTTTCAAATCCAGGAGGTTGTTCAACATAGACTTCTTCGGAAATAAAGCCATTAAGAAAAGCGCTTTTAACATCCATTTGAAATAATTTAAATTTATTACTACTAGCGTAAGCAAGGAGCTCAAAATTGTCATCTCCCGGATTTCCGGGGTCCTGGCGGTACCACCTCCTGACTTGGCGATACAATCGCCTGCCAGCTCAAAGACTGAGCCTCTAGGCGGTGCCACCGCCAAACAGGGGCGGTTGCACCACCCAGTCTCGCTTGGAGACTGAGCCCTAGCAATGCCACCGCCTGACTAGGCCGGTTGCACCGCTTGGCAAAGCTCGAAGACCGAGCTCAGGCAGTTCCAGTGCCTGTCAGGGGCGGTTGCACCGCCTAGTCTCGCTCGGAGACTGAGCCCAAGCGGTGCCACCGCTTTGCTAATCATAGGTGCCCAGCAAGCCAATCACGTGAGTGATGGCACGTGTGACTTGATACAGAATCTTTTTGCTTATTATATTTTGGCGTATATCACTTTATAACTATTGCATATATATATATATATATATATATATATATATATATATATATATATATATATATATATATATATATATATATATATATATATATATATATATATTGTGATGTCCTTGGATTTGTGCAATGGGAATCGGATCGTGATGAGATCACGATAATGAGATTGATTCACCTTTAAACACATATCCTAAATAATCCCGGTCATAGGTTACTCGAAAGGGACATCGTGATAACCGGACAGACTGGTGTACTGTATACCCGTCCATATGATGGATGCAGCTGGTCTCATAGCTGATCGTGTAGGGACACTAGGGATACAGTACAGGTGCTCATTGGAGAATGAGTTCACTGATTGATCCGCTTACAGAATGTTGGATGGTTGATGATGCCTTATTGTCAGACAGCGATTCCGTAGTCCTAGTGGTGTATTTGGTCCTTAGACTTGAGACACCAAGGATGTCTTGTATGAGTGCTCCACTCTTTGATACCAGACTTATAGGTTTGGCTATCCCAGATCTAGTACAGCTGGTCATTGGGAGTGGTAGTCGACCTTACGAGGGCTATTGAGTGTCGATAGAGGATCATCCACTCTCAGCGTCATGAGAGAAATATCCAATGTGTTCTCGCTCAGACAAATCCCTAGCCAGGGTCATTCGGGTTGAGAGAGAAAGAGTTCTCCGGGAGAATCTAATTAGAGCGAGACTCGAGTAGAAACCGTATGGGTCTGACAGCACCATGCTCGATATACGGTCTTTGGGATATTAGATGGATGAGGGACTATAGGTACACGATAACTGAGGACAGACAGGTCCAATGGATTGGATTCTCCTGTATCGTTTGGGGACTATGGCGTAGTGGCCTAGTACGTCCATAGTCGATGAGTCAAGTGAATTATTACAAAGATAATAATTCACTGAGTTAGAAGGAGTTCTGACAGGTATGACTCACGGCCAGCTCGATATTGGGCCTAAAGGGTCACACACATATGGTAGGCATTGCGATGAGTAGAGGTTCGGATATGAGATATCCGACGGAGCCCTTGTCTTATTGGATGCAGATCCAATACCCACTAGGGGAGGACCCATTAGTGTTTGACAATAGACCTCTATAAATAGGAGGGATTCAGAGCCTCATAGGCTAGAGCCTTTGCTTGCCTTTCCTATTCTTCTCTCCCTCTCCAACTCAGAGCATGCCTGGAGTTTTGAGGAGCGTCGTCGTAGCCCTGCTGTGTGGATCACCGCTAGAGAGGAGGACGCTTGACCTCCTTCACCCTCTCCTAAGGATCTACAAGGAAACAAAGATATACGATCTCCCTAGGTAACACAATTTACTCTATACGTAGTTTTAAGTTTCACAGATTTTGCGCACCAATCTTCGCACGACGACGAACATCTTTTTGGGAATCGAGGATTTTGTTTTCTTGTTCTTCTGCTACGCATGTGATGTCGCCCCCAATGATTTCCCAACATGGATCACCGCTAGAGAGGAGGACGCTTGACCTCCTTCACCCTCTCCTAAGGATCTGCAAGGAAACAGGGATATACGATCTCTCTAGGTAACACAATTTACTCTATACGCAGTTTTAAGTTTCGCGGATTTTGCGCACCAATCTTCGCACGACGATGAACATCTTTTTGGGAATCGGGGATTTTGTTTTCTTGTTCTTCTGCTGCGCATATGATATCGCCCCTAAGATTTCCCAACATGCTTTCTTGGGGCGGTTGCACTGCCGCCCAACTTTCTTGAGAGACCCTCTCCTGGGCGGTGCCACCGCTTGGCAAGAATTCTAGTCCGAATGGGTTGATTCATTCGACCCAATTTGGGTCTATCAAGGGCCCAATTGCCCCCAGATTAAGTTAATGGGATCACCTCCCATTCCTAACTTAATCTACATGCTAACTACGATATTTCTTAAGACATTTACTACAACTTGCTCTGGTGCATCAATCGCTTCTTCTAGCGAGCTTCCGGCGAACTTCTGTCGATCATCCGATGAACTCTCGGTGATGCTCCTGCAGACTTCCGGCAAACTCCTGGACTTGCGATGAGCCACTTGGCGAGTTCCGACGAGCTTCTTTTGGCAAGCTCTTGGATTTCTCGGATTTGTTCCCGCAGAACATCCGATGACTATCCGGACTTCCGTCGAATTCTCGAACTCCTAATGTGATCATAGTCTTAACTCCTGTGTAACTCCTACTACATGTCTTACATCCATCATAGTTAATCCTGCACATATAAAACAAAACTTCGATCGAGACAATTAATCCTAAGCAATTAACCAAGTTGTATGGCATGTCATTGGTCCCTCGATGCTTCGTCCGATTCTTCGGCGCATCGTCCTCTCCTGCGGCCTATTGCCCAATCGGTCAGTTGACTCCATAACTCCGATATCCTTGGCACAATACTCGCTCTTCTTGGCCCGATGCCCAAGTCCACGACCTGAAGCCTTCTGTCGATACGTTGACCGATCCACTGGCTCGACGTCCAATCTTCTGACATGTTCCTCCGGCACAACATGATTTTTCCTGCTTTAATTGTCTCATCCTGATTGAAGCATCCTGCATCACTCAAAATACAGATTAAAACATAAACATATATCAAGTGGTTTCATCATCAAAATACGAGATTCAACAATCTCCCCCTTTTTGATGATGACAACCACTTGATGACGGAGTTAACCTTAACTCCCGGAGTTTAAACAAACTCCCCCTATCAATATGCCATATTGATAGAATCTTGAATTCAAACTGAATTCAAGTCATTGCAATATTCATCATAAATACTTGCAACACGACATCATGAACTTATGCATAAACTTATGCATAACATCATACTTCTCTCCCTTTGTCATCAACAAAAAGGAGAAGTCCAACTATTCTTGTGTTTGGAATATAGGTTCAACTTATTGCATGAAAAACATAATATTAGGTTTTATCATCATGCAATCTAGCAATTAAAGATGTGCAAGTTTAGCATGTTTGCTTTTCATGAGATAGCAACTATTTGCTTCTCTTTAGACTACAAGCTAGCAATTTTTACGATATGCAAGTTTTACTAAATACAAGCTAGCAAAGATTTCAAAAGCTAATGCAAGATATCTTTCTTGTGTAAGCTCATGATTCTTGCTTCCTTTGTAATGTTTGAGCTCGCAATTTTGCTTCCGGTGCAAAGTGCAAATTAGCATATTTTGCATCTTGAGATAGGCAAGATAGCACTTTTGGTATGCAAATTTATAGTATGCAAGCTATCAACTTTTACATTAAAAAATTTAACAAAATTTTACATCTTTTGATATATGCAAGATGGACTATTTTGCCACTTTTTGAAATGTGTAACTTTAGCAAGCATTGCTTCTCTTGAGATTTGCATGATAGCACTTCTTGCTTCCTTTTTGATATTAGCAACTTCTACATCATGCAAGCTAGTAAATTAGAGATGTTCAAAAAGGCAACTCTTGCTTCTTGAAATATGTAAATTTTGTCAACTTTGCTAGATGCTCAAGTTAGCATTTTTGCCTCTTGAGATAGGCAAGATAGCACATTTGCTTCTTTTGTTTGAGCTAGCAATTTTGCTTCCTTTGCAAAGTGCATGTTCCTAAATTTTGCAAGATGAGCTAGCGATATTTCTCCCCGTTTATCAATGTCAAAAAGAAGGGAAGACCCTTTGCGTCAATTTTTAAATCATGACAAAGGTAAGTATCAATCTTATTTGTGCATCATTATATTTTCAAATTAAAACATGCACATTTTCAAAACCATATATTTCATTTTTCATGCATGATACAAATAAATCAATCATCATTATGAGCATATCATATTCAAGCATTAAAATTTTTAAGCATTTATCAATCATGATATCAAACATTCATCATTTAAGGCATTCATGATACACATCATATGCAATACACCATGTACATCATTATCATAAGTATTGCATGCATCATTTCAAATTCATAAATATTTCATCATTGCATGCACCATACCAAATCATAAAATATAAAATCATTATTAATGCATGATTCCAAATCATCATTTATTTCTCATGATGGTACCAATTTTATCAAATTACATCCTACTATGCATGATCGAAACTTCTTATCAAAACAAATTAATGAATATTTCATGTATTCATATCATCACATAAGGAATATCAAGAAGAATTATTAGGTGATGAGATATATTTCATTCATTCAAAGAATTTTACGTAACAAAATTCAAGTCATAAGCCTTAAAAGATGTCATGAGAGAACATATAAAATGATAGAGTTCATTCATTTTAACAAATCTTGATATAAAATGATATAAAATCTTGATTTATAAAATTAATACTCAAGTTATAATTTTGAGAAATCAAGAGAAACCGTGATTCATTTTAACAAATCTCCTCTTAAATAAATAACATAAAGAATTCTTAGGAGATCATGAAAAAGATAGAGTTCATTCAATCTTGTAAGAGAACAAGATATTAATTCATGTATATAAAATCTTGATTTAAGCATAAGAAATCTCAATTTATAAATTTTAAAAAATCAAGATAAAGCTCATTTAAATCATCAAATCAAGATCAATAGATTTTCAAAAATGAATTGTTAGGATCAAGAAAATCTAAAAATAAAATTTAACACTTTCATGCATTCGGACATGGTTTTGCTATAGATTTTCAAATACAATCATGAAGATAAAACATGCTCATGATTATGAAAATTTTTGTATCCAAAACATATAATTTTCAACATGTTATTAAGGCATGTAATAGTGTAAAATTCTCATTATAGCAATTATATCCTACAATGCATGACCAAAATTTCTCCTCATTTTATCATTATAAACAAAAAAGAAGAGGAGAAGAACAAAATAGTGTAAAATATTTTAATCATTTCAAGGCATACAAGCCATAAATACAATCACATCATGTCATGAAAGATAAAATCTCAAGGATCGTGTAAATACCAAAAGACATGATTCATTTAAATAATTTCTTTAATAAAATGCAAGAAGTCATGGTGAACGATCTTGATTTACATAAAGTTTCAAAACATAATTATCAAGATCATGGTTAGTTTTATAGATCTCCTCTTTAGGAACTGGTAAAATGAAACGTAGGAGATATAAGATTTTGATTCATAAAGAAGATCTCAAGTAATTCCAATAAACCAAGATCATAATTAGGATAAAAATTCATTCAAATTCAAATCATCAAATCAAAATCATTTTCAAGAAACTCATAAAAAGATGATCAAATAGATTCATCACAGTCAATAAGATAGAGAAAAAGAATTTTCAAGAAACATGCTTTTCTCTTTTTAGCTATTTCAATTTATATGATTTATTTCATAGAAGCATGCATTTTTCATTTATGAAAACATGCATCAACGTTTAGGATCGAAAAATGAATTTCATCATAAAAACCATCAAGATCAATAAACCACAAAAATCATCATGTATAACTTTAAAATCTCATGCACAAAATCGTCAAATCATGGTATCAAAATTTCAATTACAACTTTATGCATGACTTCAAATCAAACATGATTTCATTAAAAATTGAGAAATAACAATGGAAATCAACACGATAAACATTATTACTTCTTAACCATGATTTCATATTTTCAATCAAAATCATTTTGTTTGTTTATCATAAAATATGTAATATTATAATTTTTGAAATTACTAGCATGATCATAATTTTTGTATTTTTATTTTTAAACATGTAATTTTTAAGAAAATTAATTATAAACTAAAAAAGAAAATATATCATGAAAGCATCAAGTAATTTCAAAATAAATTAGGGGGATTTCGATTACCTCATCATTGAAAGTAGTTAAGGCGTAGTTTGCCACCTCGCCTTTCTTGATTTTCTCCTCATCTTCGGAGGAGCTCTATTCATCCCACTTTGTGTTCTTCTTCTTTGTGTTCTTCCTCCGTTCAAGTTCATTATTTATTTTAGATTTTTGTTTAATAAACTTATTAAGATTTAGTGTTCGAAGTTCAAGTTCATCATTGTCTTCATCACTTGAGTCATTGCTCAAGTGGTATTCATTTGTCTTGAGTTCCAAATCCTTCCTGTTTTTTAGAAGGTTGTTTTGTTCATCATGTGCATTGTGCACCATTTCATATGTCATCAATGAACCAATTAGTTCTTTAAGTGGAAAAATATTTAAATATTTTGTTTCTTGTATTACGGTTATTTTAGGATCCCACCTTTTTGGAAGGGATCTTAAGATCTTGCTTATGAGATCAAAATTCGAAAAAGATTTACTAAGAACTCTTAGATTATTGACGACATCCGTGAAACATGTGTACATATCGCCTATAGTCTCGCTTGGTTGCATTCGAAAAAACTCAAAATCATGCAATAAAATGTTAACTTTCGAGTCTTTGACTCTACTAGTTCCCTCGTGCGTGATTTCAAGTGTTCGCCAAATATCAAAAGCCATTTCACACGTAGAAATCTGATTTAACTCATTTTTGTCCAAAGCACAAAATAAGGCATTCATAGCCTTTGCGTTTAAAGAAAAATACTTCTTCACCAAATCCGACCATTTGTTCATCGGTTTAGAGGGAAGTTGAAAACCATTTTCAATAATATTCTATAAATCCAAATTCATAGAAATCAAGAAAACTCTCATTCGAGTTTTCCAGTAAGTGTAGTCCAATCCGTTAAACAGCGGTGGACGAACAACCAATAAACCCTCTTGAAAGTCATGAAGAGTCATTTCTCTTGAGTGTAAATCCGAAATGAGAAATACCGGGCTCTAATGCCAATTGTTAGGATCAATAGTACTAAGAGGGGGGGGGGGTGAATTAGTGCAGCGGATAAAAACGTCAACTTCGTCAAATCTCTCGTATGATAAAAATCATTTCCAACGTAAAACCAATTTCGGAAACTTAGCTTGAAAGCATACGTAAATATATTAAAGGCAGTAAGCTATTAAAGGGGTTTGCAGTAAGGTAATAGTAGGAAACAAAATGCAAACCAGAGAAGACGGGAGTTTATAATGGTTCGGTCAATCGTGACCTACATCCACTCCTCCGATTCCTCTTCCGTCAAGGCCACCGGCATCCACTAACAATCTTCCTTTACTAGGCGAAGATCAACCTCCTTCTTACACCCCTCTTCTCCTTTTACCGGGTTTAGGAGACAACTCTTACAAGCACTCACTCTCCTCTCTAAAATAGAATCTTAACACTTAAGCTAAAGGAGGGATTTCTCAACTAATTTCTACAGCATTTCTTTCCTTTTTTGCTCTCTATGCTTGTGTGAATTAACCAGGGATGAGAGGGGTATTTATAGGCCTCAAACCAGTTTAAATTTGGAGCTCAAAACTATCATCTCCCGGATTTCCCGGGTCCTAGCGGTACCACCTCCTGACTGGGGCGGTACAACCGCCTGGCAGCTCGGAGATTGAGCCTCTGGGCAGTGCCACCGCCTGACAAGGGCGGTTGCACCGCCCGGTCTCGCTCGAAGACCGAGCCCTGGCGGTGCCACTGCCTGACTAGGGCGGTTGCACCACCTAGCAGAGCTCGGAGACCGAGCTCAAGCGGTTGCACTGCCCAGTCTCGCTCGGAGACTGAGCCCAGGCGGTGCCATCGCTTGCTTGGGGCGGTTGCACCGCCCAGCTTTCCTAGGAGACCCTCTCCTAAGCGGTGCCACCGCTTGGCAAGAATTCTGGTCCGAATGGGTTGATCCATTCGGCCCAATTTGGGTCTATCAAGGGCCCAATTGCCCCCAGATTAAGTTAATAGGATCACATCTCATTCCTAACTTAATCTACATGCTAACTACGATATTTCTTAAGACATTTACTACAACTTGCTCCGGTGCGTCAATCGCTTCTTCTGGCGAGCTTCCGGCGAACTTCCGTTGATCATCCGATGAACCCTCGGTGATGCTCCTATGGACTTCCAGCAAACTCCTGGACTTGTGACGATCCACTTGGCGAGTTCCGACAAGCTTCTTTTGGCAAGCTCCTGGACTTCTCGGATTTGTTCCCGTAGAACCTCCGACGACCGTCCGGACTTCCGTCGAACTCTCAAACTCCCAACGTGATTATAGTCTTGACTCCGGGGCAACTCCTGCTGTATGTCTTACATCCATCATAGTTAATCCTGCACATGTAAAATAAAACTTCGATCGAGACAATTAATCCTAAGCAATTAACCAAGTTGTCTAGCATGTCATTGGTCCCTCGACGCTTCGTCCGATTCTTTGGTGCATCGTCCTCTCCTGTGGCCTATTGCCCAATCGGTCAGTTGACACTGCAACTCCGATATCCTTAGCATAATACCCGCTCTTCTTGGCCTGATGCCCGAGTCCACAGCCCGAAGCCTTCTGTCGATATGTCAACCGATCCACCGGCCCGACGTCCAATCTTTTGACATGTTCCTCCGACACAACATGATTTTTCCTGCTTTAATTGTCTCATCCTGATCGAAGCATCCTACGTCACTCAAAAGGCAGATTAAAACATAAATATATATCAAGTGATTTCATCATCAAAATACGAGATTCAACATATGATAGTTTAATGATTGCATCACTCTAAGAATTAGACTTGATAAATATTTTGAATGGATAAATTCTTTGATACATTCTTTGAATTTCTCAATTTTCTTTTTAAATCAAGAATGTTTTTTTTTCTTTCTCATGATATTTACAAAAAGAAAAGATTCAACTTTTGGTATTTACAACTTGATGTATTATTTCTCATATAATGATTATTTATAAAGTTAGGGATGTTAAATTGTCCGAATACATAAATTTGATGGATATCTTTTCTGGACTTTCTCAATTTTTTTTAAAGCATTCATGAAATTATTTTATTTCATAAATAAGTCTTTCATGAGATCTGATATATCATCTACTTGGTATCAAATTTATTTCATACAAACTTAATGATTTTTGATATATGAAATTCATTTACAAATGCATCTCTCACATATTTCACTCTTATGAATTTTTAATAAGAAACAAATTTGATTTATGAAGTTTTATAAATGGATTTCCTTTTCATATGATACTCCTTTCCCATGAATTCTTCCTTATTCTTCTCATGAAAGAAGATTTTTTATGAATTTTTTGTATTTGATGATCACTTGCAACAATGGGGATTTGATTTTGTATGGATATCTTGATCATTTTGCTTACCTTCCTTTTTGGCTTAGTAAATTAGTGTGAAACTTGCTTGAATATTTTTTACCACACTTGCATTGTTGAATGGTTCTCCTTTTTGTTGATGACAAAAGGGGAGAAATGTGGTAAATTGATGACAAATTGGCATGAGACAAATATATAAAATGTATCTTGTCGTAAATGCATGAATGTTTTGCGAATGTTTGAAATATAATTGAAATCGTCAAATACATCGCAAAACATTGCAAATGGTTGAAACATATCAAAATGTATTTCATATTCATTGTAGATACTTGAAATGTTTCATGAATGCTTGATAATTGTCTATCATTATGATAAGACATCATGAGCTCAACTTGCTATTCACAATTGATATCATGCCTCGGAATGATGAATTGTTATCTTTTATCAAGAATTGTCATCTTACTAAATTTAATATTTAAAATTCCTATCATACTTGAAAATAATGATTGTCTATCATTATTGAACTTGAAAATGGATGTCACACCTTAACATCATTTTTTATTGATAAATACGTGGTATCGTATTTTGAATTGGTAAATCATGATAAGTATCATGATGTGCATGTTGATAAGTTTAAATGAATATAACTTATCAGTTTGATACTTGAATTCAAAGGCCTTGAATTCAAGAGTATCTTTTCTCAAGTATGACATATAGATAGGGGGAGTTAAGGTTAACTCCGTCATCAATTGATTATCATCATTAAAAAGGGGGAGATTATTGAATCTCGAATTTTGATGATGAAATCAATTGGTAAATTGTTTGATCTAATCTATATGTTGAGATAAGTGTGCAGGATTAACTACGATAGCAATAATGTATAAAGCAGATATTGAGCCGGAGTCAAAGATCAAACGAAACGTCGAAGATTCGGATGATGTGCCGAAAGTTTACCGGAAGACTCGCCGAGAGTTCATCGGGAGCTCGCCGAGAGTTTGTTGGAAGTTCATCGAGAGTTCGTAGGAAGTTCGCTGAGAGTTCGTCAGGAGTTCGTCGGAAGTTTGCCAAGAGAACAATTAACATATCGAATAGAGATTGCTTGTTAAATGCCATAATTATCATAGTTAGACCATAAATTGAGTTAGGATTGGGAGGTAATCCCACTAACTCAGTTAGGGGCCAACTGGACCCTTAATAGGGCTGAACTGGGCTAGTTGAACAACTCATTTAGCACCAAAAGTCACGGCTAGCGATGGCACCGCTTGGGACTCAGTCTCCCAGGTGCTTTGGGCGGTAGTACTACCGGCAGTTAATGCTGCCAAGTAGTGGTACCACCCTGTCAGGCAGTGGCATTGTCAAAGGTCGATCTCTAAGCTCTATCAGGAGGTCCTACCGTATAAACTAAGTGGTGGTATAATCCAGTGTCAGTCTGCAAGTGGTAGTACCACCCAATAATGGTGGTGGTACCACCAGTACCTTGAAATATGGGGATGTGACACTTTTTGGCTCCAATTATGAAGCTATTGGGGTCTATAAATACCTCACTCTTTTTTGCATGAAAGGACACGAAAGTGCGAACAATATCTTGAAATATTGGAGTGTTAAAAGTGTTGTAAAGGTGCTAAGAGTCATCCTCCTCCATTTCTAGAATTGTGATCATTCAAGAGAGGTGTGAGCCTTGTAAGGGTTATCTCCTAAACCCGTGAAAAAGAGAAAGTGTTGTAAAGATGGTGGTTGGTCTTCGCCCATTGAAGGAAGACCATTAGTAGACATCGATGACCTCAACGGAGGAGGAATCAGAAGTTGATGTAGGTCACAACAATTGAACCACTATAAATTCTGGTGTGCTCATTTTCATTCTACGTTTTATTACTGCTATTACTTTCTAAGTTAATTACTAGTTCATTTACTCTAAATTCAAACACTTTTTGAAATTAGTTTTCAACAAACGAATAGGAGTAGCAAAGGTATAGCACCGCATCCACCCCCTCTTAGTGTCACTCTTGATCCTAATATCTTCTCCATCAACCCAGTCACCTACTCCGTTAAGTAGCAAAGGTATAGCACCGCATACTGCCTACTTTGTTCCTTGGTCGTGTATTCTTGTATTGACCCGAAGTCCTCCAATTTCGGCTATCTTAATGAGAAGTTCATTGACACCTGTCTTACGAAGTTTCCTAGCTTCTGCCCTTCAGCCTTATCTCAGCACTTGGAATTTGCCTCTACATTCTCTACCTCCTCGACTCCTTTCACGACCAAGCATTCTCCCTCCGTAAGAGCAAGGGATCGATGACTTCATAGAAGTCCTGCATTTATGGTACTATGGCGTGCTGCCATGGCCATGGCCCTACTATACGTCGCCTTACATCTGCATCTCTTTCTTCGTGATCGGTAGATTTACCTCTAAGGCACTCCTCCATGTCCTGCTAGTCATAGGTGCCCAGCAAGCCAATCACGTGAGTGATGGCACGTGTGACTTAATACAGAATCTTTTTGCTTATTATATTTTGGCATATATATCACTTTATAACTATTGCATATATGCATATATATATTGTGATGTCCTTGGATTTGTACAATGGGAATCGGATTGTGATGAGATCACGAAAATGAGATCAATTCACCTTTAAACACATATCCTAAATAATCCTGGTAATAGGTTACTCGAGAGGGACAACGTGATAACCGGATAGACTGGTGTGCTGTATACCCGTCCATATGATGGATGCAGCGGGTCTCATAGCTGCTCGTGTAGGTGTTGAATCTCGTATTTTGATGATGAAACCAATTGATATGTGTTTATAATTTAAACTGTATTTTGAGTGATGCAGGTCTACTCGATAAGGATTAGACAGTTAACGCAGGAGGAATTGACATTGCATCGGAGGAGATCACGTCAGGGTATTGAATGGTAGAAGGCTTCGGACGTCGGGCATCGGGCCAAGGAAAGCGGAATTGCGCCAAGGATATAAGGGTTACGGAGGTCAACCGCCGATTGGGCAATAAGCCATAAGAGAGGACGATGTGCTGAAGAATCAGATGAAGCACCAACCAATGACGTGTCGGGCAACAGAATGTCAATTCGCATTGTAATAATTGTCTAGATCGGAGTAGAGTTTTTACTTGTATGTGTAGGATTAACTACGATAACGATGAAGACATAAAGCGAAACAAAGTGTCGGAGTCAAGCACGAAGGATTTGTTGCGAGTTCGAGAGTTCGACGGAAGTCCGAAAGTTCATCGGGAATGCTGCCGGAAATAGCCGAGAATGAGTAGGGAGCTTGCCGAAAGGTTTTTCGGAAGCTCGCTGGAAGGTTCGTTGGAAGTTCGCGGAGCTCGCCGAGAAAGATCGGAGCTTGCCGAAGAAGCTCATCGGAACTCGCCAAGATCAAATCGTGAAGTCTAGGAGCTTGCCGGGAGTCCGCAGAATGGTTTCCGAGAGTTTATCGGAAGACCGCCGGAAGTTCGCCAGAAGCTCACCGGAAGAAGTCTTGACTTACGGACTTTGTAATAGCTTAGAAAATGTCTTTAAATTCATAGTTCGCACGTTAATTAGGGTTAGGATTAGGTGTTAATCCTATAACCCAAGTAGGGGCCAATTGGGCCCGAGTTCGGACTGGTTTGGGCCAAGTTTGGAGCCCAACCAGTGAGCTGAATTGGCCTAGGCGATGGCACCGCCTAGACTGGGCAGTGGCACCACCACTTACAGGCGGTGGCACTGTCGGCCTCGGAAACCAAAGAGAATTCAAATTTTGGAGCCCAAATTTGAATCCTCTTGAGGCCTATAAATACCCCTCATTTCTCAGCAGAGAAAACAACCTTTTGGAGAAGCTAGAAGTTGAGAAAAGCTTTAGGAAAAGTCTTGTTTTCAATAGCTTGAGTGTTCACCTCCTTTCTTTTCATTGAAATCTTTGTAAAAGGGTGAACCACTTGTAAGAGTTTGTAAGAGGGGTGTAAGAAGGAGGTTGATCTTCGCATAGTAAAGGAAGATCGTTAGTGGATGCCGGTGGCCTCGACGGAAGAGGAATCAGTGGAGTGGATGTAGGTCACGATTGACCAAACCACTATAAACTACCGTCTTCTCTGGTTTACATTTATCTTATTGTCATTTATATTACTGCAAACCATCTTCATTTTGATGCTCTACTTCTTTGTCTCCTTCTTAAATATGCCTTCAAGTTAAAACACAATCGAAACGGTTTCAAACAAAACGTTGCTTTTATCGTACGAAGTTTTTGTAAGTGTTTAAATCGTCGAAAGTTTATCATACTTTACCGTTGCACTAATTCACCCCCCCCCCCCTCTTAGTGCCGCTCTGGTCCTAACAATTGGTATCAGAGCCCGGTATTTCTCATTCCTGATTTACACCTGAGAGAAATGGCTCTTCATGGCTTTCAAGAGGGCTTATCGGTCTTTCATCCACCGTTATTTAACGGATTGGACTACACTTATTGGAAAACTTGAATGAGAGTTTTCTTGATTTCTATGAATTTGGATTTATGGAATATTATTGAAAACGATTTTGAACTTCCCTCTAAACCGATGAACGAATGGTCGGATTTGGAGAAGAAGTATTTTTCTTTAAACGCAAAGGCTATGAATGCCTTATTTTGCGCTTTGGACAAAAATGAGTTCAATCGGGTTTCTTTGTGCGAAACGGCTTTCGACATATGGCACACTCTTGAAATCACACACGAAGGCACTTCTAGAGTTAAAGATTCGAAAATCAATATTTTAATACATGATTTCGAGCTTTTTCGATTGAAGTCAAGCGAAACCATTATTGACATGTACCCCCATTTTACGGATGTCGTCAATGGTTTACAAGCTCTTGGCAAATGTTTCTCGAATTTTGAACTTGTTAGTAAAGTTTTACGATCACTTTCTAAAGCTTGGGAATCAAAAGTAACGACAATATAAGAAACAAAAGATTTAAATATTTTTCCACTTGAAGAACTTATCGGCTCATTGATGACATATGAAATGGTGCATAATGCACATGATGAACATAATAAACACTTGAACCACCTTCCAAAGAACAGGAAGGATTTGGAACCCCGGACAAATGAATACCACTTGAGCGATGACTTAAGTGATGAGGACAATAATGAACTTGAACTTCGAATACTAAATCTTAATAAGTTTATTAAACAAAAATCTAAAATAAACAATGAACTTGAACGGAGGAAGAGGCCAAAGAAGAGGAAGGCAACTAAGGATGAATCAAGAACTTCCAAAGGTGAAACGGCGAATTGGGCTTTGACGGGCTTCAACTATAAGGTAAGTAACTCAACTCTCTTGAATTATTTTGAAATTACTTGAAGTTTTTCATGAGTTCTTAATTTAGATAGAAGGAATAGGAAATAAAAAATTATTTTTCAAAAATTATATCATGTTTTTATTTTTAGCATCTTTGAAAAAATTAAAAAATTTGATCATGAAAAGTATATTGCTAAGGTTTCATGCATGTTATGTTTTGAAATGTTGAATGATGTATGCAACATTATGGATGATAGTTATATGATATGTGATAATGCTTAGGATTAATCCATGCATGTGTATTTTTATGATTTTATGTCATGCATGAGTTTATGAAGTAAATGTTGATTTGATACTCTCATTTTGGATTAACATGTTTGTGGTTTAATCATTTTTATGACGAATTAAGATGACATTCTCATGACATATTAAGATGACATAGTGCATGTACATCTATGTATGAATTTCTTGATAGTCTTTTGATGATAGATGTGATATCATGATGTTTTATTTTTGATGTGTTTGGTCTTGACGGCTTTATGACGAAACTTATGTTTTGACTTTAAATGATGATACAATGTTTTCACAAAAAGACTTGAACACCCTCACATGAAATCAATTGTATGAAATGGAAATGAATTTTATATCCTATTGAGATTAATGAATTTATTTTACCAATCTTGTAAATCTCATGAAAATAAACATGATAAATATTTTGAAAATAAATGAGTGTATCATGCATTTGGTCTTAATGATTTCTCTTGAACATACTTTTTGAAATCATACTTGATAATGAATATCAAGATATTAAAAGGATGTTATCATGGAATCATGCTTGATAATTTATTTTACGAAATTTACCTTTCTATCTTGAATGTTAATATTTTTTTTAAAAGCAAAGGCATGCTCATAAGAAGCAAATCACATGAATAGAAATTTATAAAAATGAAATGACATCCTCTATCTTATTGATATTTCAATAAATCTATGCTTATCATATATGAATTTATTGAATGTAATTTTGAGGATGATTTCAGATTTGACAAATGCTTGATTCGTATTTACGACATAAGATACATTTTAAATATGAATCATGCTTCAATCATGTTAAATGCTTCAATCATTTTCTATCTCTAGAGTTCTCGATTTTGATGAAATACAAGTGATAAATTCATTTATGATATCTTGTAAATCATTTGAATTATAAATAAGTTTTTTTTATGATGTGTTAAAAGAATCACCCAAAAAGAAAATGTTTTTCCCATCTTATCGAGATTAATGATTTCATGATATTGTGTGAATCTCGAAATTGAGTTTGATGAAATAGTAATAACGTTATTCATGTTATGAATCTCAAAAATGATGATTTGATTATGATTTTTTTTTTAATTAACTTGAATGAAATTTTGTTTTAACCGAATCATGAACTTTTCCTTGCATTCTTGACTTAAGAATTTTGAAGAAACATGATGATTACTTGATATTTGATTCTTAAAATTTCTTGTAAAATATGATCTTGATAAGAATGTTTCAATTTGCTCTTTGTGCTATATCTTTTCAAATGAATCATGAGCCTTGATATCATATATTTCATAATATAGAAATAACAAGATTTCTTTGCCTTGTATGTCTTGTGTGATGATTGTACATCAATTTGCTTTATTATGAATTATATGAATCTTGATCGTGAACTTGTTAAGAAGAATTTTAATGAACCATAAATCATATCTTTGGTATTCACGAATTGATCCTTATTGATATGAATTCTTTGCATATTTGGCTTATTGAATGGTTGAAATTTTTAGCCATTGAGTTCTCCCTTCTTTTCGATAATGATAAAGGGGGAGTTAGTTTACTAGCCTGCATATTTCTGTTAGGATCGAGAGCACTAAGAGGGGGGGGGTGAATTAGTGCAGCGGAAATCTTATAATAATTTAAAAACCAAAAGCTGCGTTCGTTCAAAAACTATTGTGATGCAAAAGCAAATTCTCAGTTTGTATCTAAGTGCAGTTTGCGTCTAAGTGCAGATTGCGTTTAAGCGCAGTTTTGCGTCTAAGCGCAGTTTTGCGTTTAAACTCAGATTTACGTCTAAATGCAGATTTACGTCTAAACGCAGATTTACGTCTAAACGCAGTTTTACGTCTAAACGTAGTTTTACGTCTAAACGTAGTTTTACGTCTAAACGCAGTTTTACGTCTAAACGTAGATTTACGTCCAAACGCAGTTTTACGTCTAAACGCAGATTTACGTCTAAACGCAGTTTTACGTCTAGACGCAGATTTACGTCTAAACTTTGAAACTCGTTTGTATATTCACAGAAGGCAGTATGCAGTTGAAATCAAGACGTAAACGTGAACTGAAATCTGATGATTGAGCGAGGAAAGCCGATTTACGTCTGAATGCAGTTTTACGTCTAAATGTTGAAACTCGTTCTTAAAATCGTAGAGGACAGATTGCAGTTATTAATAGGATTAAAATGTAAGCGTAAACTGCAAGGAAGCTCGTTCGTAAAAGCGCGGAAAACAGTTCTGCAGAATCAAACGTAAACGTAAGCTGTAATGTATGAAAATATGAAGTTACGTCTGAATGCAGATTTGGAAGAACAGCTCTTAGAACTTGTTCGTGAAAGCGCAGAGAGCAGTAGTGATGAGGGAGGTTTGCAGTAATGATAAAGTACTCGAAATTAAACGCAAACCAGAGATTTAGAGTGGTTCGGTCAGCCTTGACCTACTCCACTTTTGGCTTCCTCCACCGATGAGGTTGCCGACGTCAACTAGGTGCCTTCCTTCAATGGGCGAAGGCCAAACTTCCCTCTTACAATTTCTTCTCCTTTTGACAGGCTTAGGAGACAACCTTTACAGACCTTTCTCTCCTCACTTTACAATTGAAAACTTGAAGAATAGAAGGAGGAGACTTAAAGGCTTTACAACACTTTTGAGCTCTTAGAATCACAGAAAAGATCAAGATTTCGGTATTGGTCTGTATCTTTTCAGTGCTGAATGGGTGGGGTATTTATAGGCCCCAACCCAATTCAAAATTCGAGCTCAAAACGATCAAATCGATCAAATCCCAGAATTCTGGGATCAGGCGGTTGCACCTCTCGACTGGAGAGGTGGCACCGCCTGGCAGAGCTCGAAGACTGAGCTCTGCCGATTGCTTCTCTCTGCCAGAGCTCGAAGACTGAGCTCGATGGTTGCATCACCTGGCAGAGCTCGAAGACTGAGCTTGGTGGTTGCATCACCTGGCAGAGCTCGAAATCTGAGCTTGGTGGTTGCATCACTTGGCAGAGCTCCAAACTGAGCTCAAGCTGATGCACCATTCTGCCAGAGCTCGAAGACTGAGCTTGGTGAATGCATCACCTGGCAAAGCTCGAGACTGAGCTCAGGCTGATGCACCACTCTGCCAGAGCTCGAAGACTGAGCTCGGTGGTTGCATCGCCTGGCAGAGCTCGGAACTTGAGCTCTGGCGGTGCAACCTCTTGGCTGGAGCGGTTGCACCTCCCAGCCTTGCAACCCTGGCGGTTGCACCTCCTGGCTGGGGCGGTTGCACCTCCCAGCCTTGCAACCCTGGCGGTTACACCTCCTGGCTGGGGCGGTTGCACCTCTCAACCCCACATCCCAGGCGGTTGCACCTCCTGGCTGGGGCGGTTGCACCTCTCAACCCCACAGCCCAGGCGGTTGCACCTCCTGGCTGGGGCGGTTGCACCTCCTGGTGCAATCAGGGTCCGAATGGCTCACTCCATTCGACCCACTTTGAATCTTTTCAGGGACCCAATTGCCCCAAGATTAAGCTAATGGGATCACCTCCCATTTTCATGCTTAATCATCGTGCTAACTACGAATATCTCTAAGACAACTTCTGCAGCTTTGCTCCGATGCGTCAATCGCTTCTTCCGGCGAGTTTCCGGCCAACTTCCGACGATCAACCGACAACCTTCGGTGATCCTTCTGCGGACATCCGGCATACTCCTGGACTTTGCGACGATCCACTTGGCGAGTTCCGACGAGCTTCGCTTGGCAAGCTTCTGGACTTCTCGGATCTGTTCTCTCTGAACCTCCGACGACCGTCCGAACTTCCGTCGAACTCTCGAACTCCCAACGTGATCATGATCTTGACTCCGGCGCAACTCCTACTGCTTGTCTTACTCTCATCGTAGTTAATCCTGCACACTTATCTCAACACATAGATTAGATAACAAATGACAATTGACTTCATCATCAAAATCCGAGATTCAACAATCTCCCCCTTTTTGATGATGACAATCAATTGATAAAGGAGTTGTCCTTAACTCCCCCTATCTATATGCCATAGTTGAGATAAGTCAACCTTGAATTCAAGACCTAAGAATTCAAGTGACGTATTGATAAGTTAGATCAGTTAAACTTATCAATGCTCCCATCATGATGCCTATCATGATGTATCTCTTCAAGAATTATGTCAAGCCATGACATACATCATCAAGTTTGTATGATTGTGTTTGTAACCATTCATCATGTAATCATATAAAGCAACGAAGGACTTTTTACATGATGCTCACATTTGAGATATTCTAGTAAGTTTGCATTTTCTTTACAATATCAAATCAAGACATGATGCAAACTATAGTACATGTTCACATATCTCTTGGTGATGCAAGGATGGCATAACATTGTTTATAGCATCACTCAAGTATTTGCAACTATGACATAGATATGATTATGGCAGTTCAGCTATGACATAGTGTTTATCAATTCATATTTTTCTCCCCCTTTGTCATCAACAAAAAGCATGATAGCATTATCAAGCATATAAAGGAAGTCATGACACAAATATCACTTTATTGTTTTTGCTTGACGGAGGAAAGTCATTTTCCAAAGAGTTTTCATAAGAGTGTACGGGAACATCCCATTTTTAGCATACAACCCGAAAAATGAACTTCTTACATGCATTTGGTTTGTCACATAAATTGCAAAATGTTATTTGATCAAGCATTGTCAAGGCATGTAATAGTAATAATATCCGAAAAATAATTTTTACTAGTTTAAGTATTCGGACACATCAACATTCCTAATTCTCTTCTTATGTAATCAAATTGTTCTTCACATAGGGGTTTTGTGAAGATATCAGCCAGTTGATGTTTGGTATCAATAAACTCTATGGTTACATCATGATTAGTGACATGATCTCGTATAAAGTGATGTCTAATATCAATGTGTTTTGTTCTCGAGTGTTGTATAGGATTTTTAGTTAAGCATATTGCACTCGTGTTATCACATTTAATGGGAATATCTTTAAGATTCACTTTGTAATCTTCTAAAGTGTTTTTCATCCATACAACTTGTGCACAGCATGCACTTGCTGCAATGTATTCAGCTTCGGTTGTTGATAGGGCAACCGAGTTTTGTTTCTTAGATGACCAGGATACAAGGGCATGTCCTAAAAATTGACATGATCCTGATGTGCTTTTTCTGTCTAGTTTACAGCCAGCGAAGTCCGCATCAGCATAAGCTGTTAATTCAAAATTTTTTGATTTTGGGTACCATAATCCTAGATTGGTAGTTCCATTAAGATATCTGAGTATTCTTTTGACTGCTTTGAGATGAGATATCTTAGGGTCTGATTGAAATCTAGCACAAAGTCCTACACTGAACATGATGTCTGGTCTGGTGGCAGTGAGGTAAAGTAAACTTCCTATCATACCCCTATAGGTTTTTTGATCGAAGCTTTCTCCATTTTCATCAATTTCTAACTTAGTGGAGGTGCTCATAGGAGTGTCAATGGCTTTTGAATTATTCATTTTGAACTTCTTTAGCAGACTCACAGCATATTTGGTTTGACTAATAAAGATGCCATTGCTTAGTTGTTTGATTTGTAGTCCTAAGAAGAATGTTAATTCTCCCATTAGACTCATTTCGAATTCATGACTCATAGTTTTCGAAAAGGATTCACAAAGAGATTCATTTGTAGAACCAAAGATAATATCATCAACATAAATCTGAACAATGAGAAAATCATTTTCAAAATTCTTGATAAATAATGTAGTATCAACCTTGCCTTTTATGAAATTATTTTTAATGAGAAAAGAGCTAAGTCTCTCATACCAAGCCCTTGGGGCTTGTTTTAAACCATAGAGAGCTTTAGTTAATCTAAACACATGATTAGGGTAGCCATTGTTTTCAAATCCAGGAGGTTGTTCAACATAAACTTCTTCGGAAATGAAACCATTTAGAAAAGCGCTTTTAACATCCATTTGAAATAACTTAAAATTATTGCAACTAGCGTAGGCAAGGAGCATCCTTATGGCTTCCAATCGAGCCACAGGTGCGAAGGTTTCTTCGTAATCGATACCTTCTTCTTGGTTGAAACCTTTGGCCACTAATCTAGCCTTGTTTCTAACCACGATACCATTTTCATCTTGCTTGTTTCTAAAGACCCATTTAGTACCAATTACTAAATGGTCATTTGGCCTAGGAACAAGCGTCCACACCTCATTTCTCTCAAATTGATTTAATTCATCTTGCATTGCGATGATCCATGAATCATCTTTCATGGCTTCATCAACACATTTGGGTTCAATTTGGGAGAGAAAAGCGGCGTTGGCACAAAAGTTTTTAAAAGAAGATCGTGTTTGAACCCCCTTTGATGTGTCTCCTAGGATTAGCTCCTTAGGATGAGCATCTATATACTTCCAATCCTTGGGTAAGGATGTTTTGGAAGTGGATGCAACCAAGTTGCTAGTTGGAGACGGGGTTTCGTTTAAATTCAAGGAATCAAAATTAACATCATCATCAAGATCATTTTTCTTAATTTCTGAAATCTCATTGAAAACAACATGGATGGATTCTTCAATAATTAAGGTTCTTTTATTGAAGATGCGAAAAGCTTTAGAAACCGAAGAATAACCAAGAAAGATTCCTTCATCAGACTTAGCATCGAATTTTCCTAAGTTATCCTTTTCATTCAAGATAAAACACTTACACCCAAAGACTTTAAAATATGAGACATTGGGTTTTTTGTTATTCCATAACTCATAAGGAGTTTTGGAGAGTAAGGGTCTTACTAGGACTCTATTTAAAATATAACATGCAGTGTTTACAGCTTCGGCCCAAAAATATTTGGGTAGGCTATGTTCATTCAACATGGTTCTTGCCATTTCTTGCAAATTTCGATTTTTTCTTTCTACTACCCCATTTTATTGAGGATTTCTTGGAGTAGAGAAGTTATGGTTGTATCCGTTGAGTTCACAGAATTCTTGGAAGTCATGGTTTTGAAATTCTCCACCGTGATCACTTCTAATTGACGAAATCATAGATTCCTTCTCATTTTGAACAAGTTTACAAAACTTGGTAAAATGTCTAAAGCATTCATTTTTTTGTTTTAAGAAGTAGGTCCATGTATATCTGCTGTAGTCATCAATAATGACAAAGGCGTATTTGCTACCTCCTAGACTCGATGTAGATATTGGTCCGAACAAGTCCATATGGATCAATTGTAAGGGCCTAGAGGTGCTTATTTGATTCTTAGCTTTGAAGCTACCCCTTATTTGCTTACCTAATTGGCAAGCATCACATACATTATCTTTGATGAACTTGATATGAGGAATTCCTCTTACAAGTTCTCTAGATGATACTTGATTGATTAGTTTCATGCTAGCATGACCTAATCTTCTATGCCATAGCCAAGCATCCTCATTCATAACGGCAAAGCACATTTCATCACATAAGTCATTGATGTCAATAGTGTATACGTTGTTTTGTTTTAATGCAATCATAGATATATTTTTGTGTGGTTTTTCAATGATGCAGGCATTAGATTCAAATCTTATAATATATCCTTTATCACATAATTGACTAATGCTCAAGAGGTTATGTTTTAAACCATCAACTAGTAAAACATCTTCAATAGAGAGGTTGGATTTGTTACCTATGGTTCCTTTGCCAATGATTTTACCCTTGTTGTTGTCTCCGAAGGTGACATATCCTTCGTCTATGCTAGAGAGCTTAGAGAATTGAGATGGATCTCCGGTCATATGCCTTGAGCATCCACTATCAAGGTACCATTTCTTGCTCCTAGCTTGCGATTGTTTAGTTTTCTACAAGAAAGGATGATGTTTAGGTACCCATTTGCTTTTGGGTGCTTCATAAATAGATCTACATTTTCTATCATGTTGCATAGAGTTTATCATGGTTCCTTTAGGAACCCAAACTAATTTGTTTGGACTTGTTTTCTTGAATGGACAACAATGTGTCTTGTGTCTAGATTTGCAACAAAAGTTGCACTTGGTTTGGTGTTGAACGTGTAAGATGGGGCCTCTTACAAAGGTAGTTGGATTTCGGTGAGAACTCCTCACAAATCCAATCCCACTTTTTTTGGGAGCATGACCCTTGTTTGTAAGGATCATGTTTAATGACTTGCTACCAACCTCGAATTTCTTCAAGGTGTCCTTAAGTAGCAAGTTTTCTTTTTGTAAAGTTACTAAATCATGACATTTGATACATGAATTTAAATTATCATGATGTTCGACTTTTAACTTATCAAACTCACAAGTAAGATTATCATGTACCTTTTTTAGCAACTTGTATTTTCTATTTATAACTTTGCATTCATCAAATAAATCATGGAAGGCATTTAATAATTCATCGAAAGATAAATCAGCATCTAATAAATCCGTTACCTCCTCTTCGATGGCCATAAATGCGTAATGAGCAACTTGCTCGGTGTTGGATTCTTCTTCCTCAGATGCGCTCGAATCATCCCATGTTGCTTGGAGCGCCTTCTTCTTTGTTGTTCTTTTCTTGACTTGGGGACAATCACTTTTGTAATGTCCCGGCTTTTTACATTCATAGCAGATTACTTGGTCCTTCTTAGGTTCAAGTTTATTTTTCACATCGTTTTTAAACTTGTTTCTTTTGAAGAATTTTTTAAACTTTCTTGTCAAAAGTGCCAAGTCATCATCACAGTCCTCATCACTTGAGTTTTCTCTCAAGTGGCATTCAGAAGTTTTAAGTGCCATATCCTTCCTGTTCTTTGGAAGGATGTCTTCTTGCTCTTCATGAGCTTTGCATGTCATTTCGTAGGTCATTAATGACCCGATTAGTTCTTCAAGAGGGAAATTTCGCAGATCTTTTGCCTCTTGAATGGCGGTGACTTTAGGATCCCAACTCTTAGGAAGGGATCTTAGTATCTTATTAACAAGCTCAAAATCCGAAAAGCTCTTTCCGAGACCTTTTAAACCGTTGACGACATCCGTGAAACGGGTAAACATGTCGCCAATGGTTTCACTCGGTTTCATTCGAAAAAGTTCAAAAGAATGTAGCAACAAATTGATTTTTGACTCTTTCACTCTACTTGTGCCCTCGTGGGTCACTTCAAGTGTGTGCCAAATATCAAAAGCAGTTTCGCAAGTTGAAACACGATTAAATTCGTTTTTATCTAGTGCGCAAAATAAGGCATTCATAGCCTTTGCATTAAGAGCGAAAGCCTTCTTCTCCAAATCGTTCCAATCGATCATTGGAAGAGAAGATTTTGAAAATCCATTTTCAACAAGGTTCCATAGTTCAAAATCCATAGAAATAAGAAAGATCCTCATTCGGGTCTTCCAGTAAGTGTAGTCTGTTCCACTGAACATGGGTGGACATGTAATCGAATGCCCCTCTTGGTTTCCGGCGTATGCCATCTCTCTTGGGTTTTAATCCTTTAGAGAGTTAACCTTGCTCTGATACCAATTGTTAGGATCGAGAGCACTAAGAGGGGGGGGGTGAATTAGTGCAGCGGAAATCTTATAATAATTTAAAAACCAAAAGCTGCGTTCGTTCAAAAACTATTGTGATGCAAAAGCAAATTCTCAGTTTGTATCTAAGTGCAGTTTGCGTCTAAGTGCAGATTGCGTTTAAGCGCAGTTTTGCGTCTAAGCGCAGTTTTGCGTTTAAACTCAAATTTACGTCTAAATGCAGATTTACGTCTAAACGCAGATTTACGTCTAAACGCAGTTTTACGTCTAAACGTAGTTTTACGTCTAAACGTAGTTTTACGTCTAAACGCAGTTTTACGTCTAAACGTAGATTTACGTCCAAACGCAGTTTTACGTCTAAACGCAGATTTACGTCTAAACGCAGTTTTACGTCTAGACGCAGATTTACGTCTAAACTTTGAAACTCGTTTGTATACTCACAGAAGGCAGTATGCAGTTGAAATCAAGACGTAAACGTGAACTGAAATCTGATGATTGAGCGAGGAAAGCCGATTTACGTCTGAATGCAGTTTTACGTCTAAATGTTGAAACTCGTTCTTAAAATCGTAGAGGACAGATTGCAGTTATTAATAGGATTAAAATGTAAGCGTAAACTGCAAGGAAGCTCGTTCGTAAAAGCACGGAAAACAGTTCTGCAGAATCAAACGTAAACGTAAGCTGTAATGTATGAAAATATGAAGTTACGTCTGAATGCAGATTTGGAAGAACAGCTCTTAGAACTTGTTCGTGAAAGCGCAGAGAGCAGTAGTGATGAGGGAGGTTTGCAGTAATGATAAAGTACTCGAAATTAAACGCAAACCAGAGATTTAGAGTGGTTCGGTCAGCCTTGACCTACTCCACTTTTGGCTTCCTCCACCGATGAGGTTGCCGACGTCAACTAGGTGCCTTCCTTCAATGGGCGAAGGCCAAACTTCCCTCTTACAATTTCTTCTCCTTTTGACAGGCTTAGGAGACAACCTTTACAGACCTTTCTCTCCTCACTTTACAATTGAAAACTTGAAGAATAGAAGGAGGAGACTTAAAGGCTTTACAACACTTTTGAGCTCTTAGAATCACAGAAAAGATCAAGATTTCGGTATTGGTCTGTATCTTTTCAGTGCTGAATGGGTGGGGTATTTATAGGCCCCAACCCAATTCAAAATTCGAGCTCAAAACGATCAAATCGATCAAATCCCAGAATTCTGGGATCAGGCGGTTGCACCTCTCGACTGGAGAGGTGGCACCGCCTGGCAGAGCTCGAAGACTGAGCTCTGCCGATTGCTTCTCTCTGCCAGAGCTCGAAGACTGAGCTCGATGGTTGCATCACCTGGCAGAGCTCGAAGACTGAGCTTGGTGGTTGCATCACCTGGCAGAGCTCGAAATCTGAGCTTGGTGGTTGCATCACTTGGCAGAGCTCCAAACTGAGCTCAAGCTGATGCACCATTCTGCCAGAGCTCGAAGACTGAGCTTGGTGAATGCATCACCTGGCAAAGCTCGAGACTGAGCTCAGGCTGATGCACCACTCTGCCAGAGCTCGAAGACTGAGCTCGGTGGTTGCATCGCCTGGCAGAGCTCGGAACTTGAGCTCTGGCGGTGCAACCTCTTGGCTGGAGCGGTTGCACCTCCCAGCCTTGCAACCCTGGCGGTTGCACCTCCTGGCTGGGGCGGTTGCACCTCCCAGCCTTGCAACCCTGGCGGTTGCACCTCCTGGCTGGGGCGGTTGCACCTCTCAACCCCACAGCCCAGGCGGTTGCACCTCCTGGCTGGGGCGGTTGCACCTCTCAACCCCACAGCCCAGGCGGTTGCACCTCCTGGCTGGGGCGGTTGCACCTCCTGGTGCAATCAGGGTCCGAATGGCTCACTCCATTCGACCCACTTTGAATCTTTTCAGGGACCCAATTGCCCCAAGATTAAGCTAATGGGATCACCTCCCATTTTCATGCTTAATCATCGTGCTAACTACGAATATCTCTAAGACAACTTCTGCAGCTTTGCTCCGATGCGTCAATCGCTTCTTCCGGCGAGTTTCCGGCCAACTTCCGACGATCAACCGACAACCTTCGGTGATCCTTCTGCGGACATCCGGCATACTCCTGGACTTTGCGACGATCCACTTGGCGAGTTCCGACGAGCTTCGCTTGGCAAGCTTCTGGACTTCTCGGATCTGTTCTCTCTGAACCTCCGACGACCGTCCGAACTTCCGTCGAACTCTCGAACTCCCAACGTGATCATGATCTTGACTCCGGCGCAACTCCTGCTGCTTGTCTTACTCTCATCGTAGTTAATCCTGCACACTTATCTCAACACATAGATTAGATAACAAATGACAATTGACTTCATCATCAAAATCCGAGATTCAACAATTTCAAAGGAAGAAAAATTTGCTAGCTCGATCATTTCATTGAAAGAACTTGCTATCATAAACACTACCAATGAATTACAAATCTTGCAATATAAAGAGAAGCAAAGAATTGCTATTTCGAAAGAAGCAAAAAAAAATGCAAAACATAGAAAACTTGTAATATAATTGCTCTTGTCATGCTTTGTATCAAAAATAGGTTGATATCCTTAAAAGCATCGCATTAAAGTTTTTAGTGTATCGCAATGTATCACATGTATCACAAATTGAAAATTTTGAGACTATTATCATATCATGTTTAACAATTGATATCTTTCATTGATATGATAAATTATCATCTCATGATATATCGCATAATTATATCATGCTTTGCGATTGTATCATGTGATCTTTGCTGAACTTTCACATTAATATTCTTCATGACATGATTTCTTTGCATTGTTGTATGCTTCATGTGATAATATGAATACATGAAACACTTATGATATGATTTTTATACAATTCCGTGTATTCATAAAATATTTATCTCATCACCCAATAACTCTTCTTGATATTCCTTAAGAGATGAAATGAAATAATGCATGAAATACAAATGAGAAGTTAATGATCATGCATGATAGGATGTAATGAATTTTGACATTTAGATACCATCATTTGAATAGCTATGATCATGTTGCCAAAATGATATATCATGAATGCTTGAATATCATGTTTGATATGCTCATAATGATGATTGATTTTTCGGTATCGTGCATAAAAAAATGAAATGTAATGTTAATGAATTTGTGCATTGAAACAATAATGATGCACAAATAAGAATGATTACTTACCTTTGTCATGATTTAGAAATTGATGTAAAGGGTTTTTTCCTTCTTTTTTGACAATGACAAAGGGGGAGATAGCTAGCTTACACAATTCAAGAAGAAAGCAAAAATTGCACTTCTCAAAAGAGAAGAAATTGCTATCTTGAACATCACTGAGAATTGCTAGCTTGAAACATCAAGAAAATACAAAAATGTGCTATCGTGCCTATCTCGGGAAAAGCAAATATGCCAATTTGCATATATTTGAATTTGCTAGCTTATAAAACTTGCATATTTCAAGAAGCAAGAGTTGCTTTCTTGAACATCTCTAAATTGCTAGCTTGCAAGTTCTAAAATGTTGTAAAACTGCTAGATTGCATGATGATAAAAAAATTAATATTATGTATTTTATGCAATGAGTTGAATCCATATAACAAACACTTGATTGTGGTACTTCTCCTTTTTGTTGATGACAAAGGGGGAGAAGTATGTTGATGACATGACATGTGATGCATAAGTTTATGCATATGTTCGTGATGATGTGTTGCAAGTATTCATGATGAATATTGCAATGACTTGAATTCTGTTTGAATTCAAGGTTCTATCAATATAGCATATTGATAGGGGGAGTTTGTTTAAACTCCGGGAGTTAAGGTTAACTCCGTCATCAAGTGGTTGTCATCATCAAAAAGGGGGAGATTATCGAATCTTGTATTTTGATGATGAAACCACTTGATATGTGTTTATAATTTAAACTGCAATTTGAGTGATGCAGGTCTACTCGATAAGGATTAGACAGTTAACGCAGGAGGAATTGACATTGCGCCGGAGGAGATCACGTCAGGGTATTGAACAGCAGAAGGTTTCGAACGTCGGGCATCGGGCCAAGGAGAGCGGAATTGTGCCAAGAATATCGGGGTTACGGAGGTCAACCGTCGATTGGGCAACAAGCCGCAAGAGAGGACGATGTGCTGAAGAATCGGATGAAGCGCCAACCAATGACGTGCCGGGCAACAGAATGTCAATTCGC
Organism: Musa acuminata AAA Group; assembly: GCF_036884655.1. Classification (NCBI taxonomy): domain Eukaryota; kingdom Viridiplantae; phylum Streptophyta; class Magnoliopsida; order Zingiberales; family Musaceae; genus Musa; species Musa acuminata. Next base: position 28,049,548 of record NC_088353.1, on the reverse strand, counting down.
GTTGTAATAATTGTCTAGATCGGAGTAGAGTTTTTACTTGTGTGTGTAGGATTAACTACGATAACGATGAAGACATAAAGTAAAACAAAGTGTCGGAGTTAAGCGCGAAGGATTTTTTGCGAGTTTGAGAGTTCGACGGAAGTCCGAAAGTTCATCGAGAATGCTACCGGAACTAGCCGAGAATGAGTAGGGAGCTTGCCGAAGGGTTTTTCGGAAGCTCGCCGGAAGGTTCGTTGGAAGTTCGCGGAGCTCGCCGAGAAAGATCAGAGCTTGCCAAAGAAGCTCATCAGAACTCGCCAAGATCAAATCGTGAAGTCTAGGAGCTTGCCGAGAGTCCGTAGAATGATTTCCGAGAGTTTATCGGAAGACCGTCGGAAGTTCGTCGGAAGCTCGCTGGAAGAAGTCTTGACTTACGGACTTTGTAATAGCTTAAAAAATGTCTTTAAATTCATAGTTAGCATGTTAATTAGGGTTAGGATTAGGTGTTAATCCTATAACCCAAGTAGGGGCCAATTGGGCCCGAGTTCGGATTGGTTTGGGCCAAGTTTGGAGCCCAACCAGTGAGCTGAATTGGCCTAGGCGGTGGCACCGCCTAAACTGGGCGCTAGCACCACCCAGCACCTGAGAGCTAGGCGGTGGCACCGCTTGGCTGGGCGGTGGCACCGCCAGTCCACTGTCAGTGTCAGACACTGACAGGCGGTGGCACCGCCACTAACAGGCGGTGGCACCGCCGGCCTCGGAAACCAAAGAGAATTCAAATTTTGGAGCCCAAATTTGAATCCTCTTGAGGCCTATAAATACCCCTCATTTCTCAATAGAGAAAACAACCTTTTGGAGAAGCTAGAAGTTGAGAAAAGCTTTAGGAAAAGTCTTGTTTTCAATAGCTTGAGTGTTCACCTCCTTTCTTTTCATTGAAATCTTTGTAAAAGGGTGAACCACTTGCAAGAGGTTGTAAGAGGGGTGTAAGAAGGAGGTTGATCTTTGCCCAGTAAAGGAAGATCATTAGTGGATGCCGGTGGCCTCGACGGAAGAGGAATCGGAGGAGTGGATGTAGGTCACGATTGACCGAACCACTATCAACTACCGTCTTCTCTGGTTTGCATTTATCTTATTGTCATTTATATTACTGCAAACCATCTTCATTTTGATACTCTACTTCTTTGTCTCCTTCTTACATATGCCTTCAAGTTAAAATACAATCGAAACGGTTTCAAACAAAACGTTGCTTTTATCGTACGAAGTTTCCGTAAGTGTTTAAATCGTCGAAAGTTTATCATACTTTACCATTGCACTAATTCACTCCCCCCCTCTTAGTGCCGCTCTGGTCCTAACAATTGATATCAGAGCCCGGTATTTCTCATTTCGGATTTACACCCGAGAGAAATGGCTCTTCATGGCTTTCAAGAGGGCTTATCGGTCTTTCATCCACCGTTGTTTAACTGATTGGACTACACTTATTGGAAACTCGAATGAGAGTTTTCTTGATTTCTATGAATTTGGATTTATGGAATATCGTTAAAAACGGTTTTGAACTTCCCTCTAAACCGATGAACGAATGGTCGGATTTGGAGAAGAAGTATTTTTCTTTAAACGCAAAGGCTATGAATGCCTTATTTTGCGCTTTGCACAAAAATGAGTTCAATCGGGTTTCTTTGTGCGAAACGGCTTTCGACATATGGCACACTCTTGAAATCACACACGAAGGCACTTCTAGAGTTAAAGATTCGAAAATCAACATTTTAATGCATGGTTTGGAGCTTTTTCGATTGAAGCCAAGCGAAACCATTGTTGACATGTACACCCATTTTACGGATGTTGTCAATGGTTTACAAGCTCTTGGCGAATGTTTCTCGAATTTTGAACTTGTTAGTAAAGTTGTAATCACATGAGGAGGCGTAGCGGAAGCATGGATGCGATAGCGGGACCCACGAGATGGACGATCGCGTTGCATGAAGATGCATCAAGATGTTAACGGAACCGACGAGGACGAGATGGACGATCACAGGGCATAGAGATGCACCGTTGGACACATAGATCTTGATGTGAGTTATTAGGCCTATTGGCTCGGGCCTAATCATATTAGGTTGTGGTCCATGATCATCTGGTATGATTGCTTATACACATACTAGATATGTATATATATTTGCATGCGATGTAGATATATATTAAATATGTATATGTGTGACATGTCATATTAGGAGACCAAATCATAAAAACATCTCTCTCAATAATATTAAGTCGATAAACATGAGGTTTAGATTAACCCACGTGGCCTTCCATCGTTATAAGTAGGAACCGATTCCTTGTGTAGGTTGAGTTGGTCGAGTCCCTCGAGACTTACCTATATCGTGATTCGCTATCTTGCTTATGACATAGAGATGTCACCGGTGACCTGAGGACATGGTATGCTTGGTCGAGTCCCTCGAGGGTATATCATCAAATCAGACTTATCTTGTAACGAAAGTGTTGACTTAACCGAGTATCATGGTTGGTCGAGTCCCTCGAGACCATGATGATTCGGAGGCCGAATAGGACGGGAATCACTAGGAGTTGTGATCGGCAAGAGTTGCCTACCTTTTAGGCTTAGTGTGATTGGTGAGTCCCTCGAGGTTACACTAAGATGCTGATTGGATCCTGATCCCCACTAGAAGTCTGTCGGAGACTTCCATTTCACGTGCTGAGGGTGTCGCATGACTTGTTAGTAAAATAGTAGGAGCATATTAAGATAGAAGTCTATATCTTGATAGTTTATTTTTTGTAAAATCTGCATGTTATTCATTTCTGTTGCATCTTTATTTTCAGAAAATGTCGCTTTCAAATCCCTTACGTGGCATACTTGATGTCAACTGCCTCACTGGTCCAAATTATATGGATTGGCTCTGTAACTTGAGAATTGTTCTCACGACGAAGAAAATCGTATATGCCCTTGATACAGTGATGCCTACGCCCGAAGAAGAGGCAAGCGAGGATGAGATCACTCGCTACATGAAGTACATTGATGACTGCACTCTTGCTCAGTGCTATATGTTGGGCTCTATGACTCCTGAGTTACAAAGACAACATGAAAAGATGGTTGTCAGATCCATTCTCCTACATGTTCGTAAATTGTTTGAGGAACAGGGAAGGACTCAGCGATATGAGATATCCAAGAGCCTCTTCCGCGCTAGGATGACTAAGGGGACACCGGTTCAGAACCATGTCCTAAAGATGATTGAGTGGATAGAGAAACTCACAGGTCTAGGAATGGTCCTAGAGGATAACTTGTGTGTGGACATTGTGCTTCAGTCCCTACCAGATTCCTTTTAACAGTTTATAATAAATTTTAATATGAACAAGCTTGATGTGACTCTCCCAAAGCTCCTCAATATATTGAGGGAGGTAGAGAGTACTATTAAGAAAGAGAAGTCAGTTCTCTACACTAGTGAGACCAGAAAGAAAAGGAAAGCAGAAAGGTCCCTTAAGAAGGGAAAGGGCAAGGACAGACCAGGTAAAGCAAAGATTGCTAAGAAAGACCCAACAAAGGACAAAGGTCAGTGCTTCCACTGTGGTAAAAATGGGTACTGGAAGAGGAACTGCAAAGAGTACCTTGCAGAAAGGGTGAAACAAAAGCTTGATGAAGCTTCAGGTACATTCATGATTAGTCTCTATTTGTCAGACTCTTATGATAACACATGGGTATTGGATACTGGTAGTGCTTATCATATATACAATTCGTTGCAGGTTCTGGCAAGGCCTAGGAGACTAGAGAGAGGCGAGATAGACCTCAAGATGGGTAATGGAGCAAAAGTTGCTGTAATAGCTGTTGGCGAGATCGCCCTACATCTGCTTGGTGGAGCTTTTATTGCATTAGATGCATGTTATTTTGTTCGTTCTATTATAAAAAACATTATCTCCATTTCATGTTTGACAGTTAGTGGATATAAATTAGTTTTTGAGAATAATGGTTGTTCGATATTATTAGATGATAAGATCATCACGAAAGGAACATTGCATAAGGGTTTATTTATGTTAGACATTACTCCACATATCATGAATGTAAATGTGTCCAAGAGGAAACGAGATGAGATGAACAATGCATATTTGTGGCATTGTAGGCTAGGTCACATCTATGAAAGAAGGATTCAAAAGTTGCTAAATGATGGATATCTAGATCCATTCGACTATGTGTCATATGCAACTTGCGAGCCTTGCCTTCGTGGAAAACTGACCAACTCTACATTTAGTGGAACTGGAGAGAGAGCCACTAAGCTATTGGAACTCATACATAGTGATGTATGTGGACCCATGTCAACTCATGCCATTGGTGGTTACTCCTATTTCATTACCTTTACTAATGATTTCTCAAGGTATGGATATGTGTACTTAATGAAGTACAAGTCTGACGCCTTTGAGAAATTCAAAGAGTATAAGAATGAGGTGGAGAATCAAACTGGAAAGGGTATCAAAACTCTTCGATCAGATCGAGGGGGTGAGTACTTAAGTATAGAGTTTACTCAGTTCCTCAAGGACCATGGGATATTATCCCAATGGACACCTCCTTATACACCTCAGCTCAATGGTGTCTCTAAAAGGAGAAATAGTACGCTATTAGACATGGTACGGTCCATGATGAGTTTCGCTGACCTACCCATCTCATTCTAGGGATATGCCCTAGAAACCATAGCTTACCTTCTGAACAGAGTTCCAACTAAGTTGGTAGTGTCTACACCATATGAGATATGGAAAGGGAAGAAGCATGATCTTAAGGTTGTTAAGATTTGGGGCTGCCCTGCCCACGTTAAAAGACATAACCCCGATAAGTTAGAATCAAGGACAAAGCGATGCAAATTTGTGGGATACCCCATGGAAACTTGTAGGTATTATTTCTATCATCTCGAGGACCAAAAGGTCTTTGTAGCTAAGAGAGTAGTGTTCCTTGAAAAGGAACACATTCTTGGCGGAGATAGTGGGAGAATGATAGAGTTGAGCGAGGTTGGAGAACCAAGCTCAAGCACCACTCTATAGCTCGAGTTTGTTCAGATACCTAATACATAAGTTTCAACTTTACGTAGGTCTGATAGAGTATCTCATCCTCTTGAGAGATATGTGGGATATATTAGAGGAGAGGATGTTGAGGATATTGATTCTCAGACCTACGAAGAGGCTATTATGAGTATAGACTCCGAGAAGTGGCAAGAAGCCATGAATTCTGAAATGGATTCTATGTACTCCAATAAGGTTAGGAACCTAGTTGATGCGCCCGAAGGTATTGTACCCATCGGTTGCAAGTGGATCTTTAAGAAAAAGACCGGAGTAGATGGAAAGGTAGAGTCCTATAAAGTAAGGCTAGTGGCTAAGGGGTATCGTCAAAGGCAATGTGTTGACTACAACGAAACCTTCTCGCCCGTAGCAATGCTAAAATCCATCAGAATTCTATTAGCTATTACAGCACACTATGATTATGAGATCTGGCATATGGATGTGAAAACTGTATTCCTCAATGGGAACCTCGCTAAGGAGGTGTATATGATGCAACTTGAGAGACTCGTGTCCAAGAACTGCCTAGATAAGTTGTGTAGGTTGCTTAGATCCATTTATGGACTAAAGCAAGCTTCCCGAAGTTGGAACATAAGATTTGATGAGGCAATCAGATTTTATGACTTCGTTAAGAACAAAGATGAGCCTTGTGTGTATAGGAAAGTAAGTGGGAGTGCTATCACATTTTTTGTGTTATATGTGGATGACATCTTGATAATTGGGAATGATGTAGGAATACTATCCATAGTAAAGACTTGGGTATCTAGACACTTCTCCATAAAAGACTTAGGGAAAGCATCCTATATCTTGAGGATTCGGATCTATAGAGATAGATCTAAGAGGATGCTTGGCTTGTCCTAGTTCAAGTACATAGAAATCATTGTCAAAATGTCTGGCATGAAAAATTTTCAAGAGAGGTCTCATACCGATGAGACATGGGATATCGCTTTCTAGGAGTATGTCCCAAAAGACTCCTGAAGAAAGGGCGAACATGGATATGATATCTTATGCCTCAGCGATATGGTCTATCATGTATGTCATGCTATGTACTAGGCCTGATATAGCGTATGCTCTGATTGTCACGAGCAGGTATCAGGCGGATCCAGGCTTGGGGCACTAGAAAGCAGTAAAGTGTATCCTTAAGTACTTGAGAAGGACTAAGAATCTTTTACTAGTATATGGAGGTAGTAGCCTTAAGGTTGAAGGCTACACAGACTCAAGTTTTCAGTCTGATGTCGATGATAGCAAGTCAAATTCGGGGTACGTGTACAACTTGAATGGAGGAGCAATGTGCTGAAAGAGTTCCAAGCAAGATACCACTGCTGACTCGACCACAAAGGCAGAGTACATTACTACATCAGATGCAGCAAAGGAGGGAGTCTGGTTGAAGAAGTTCATCAAAGATTTGGGAGTCATGTCGGGTAGCGAGGAGCCAATCTCCTTATATTACGACAACAACAGGGCGATTGCTCAAGCGAAGGAACCTAGGTCTCATAAGAAATCTAAGCATGTTCGGAGGAGGTTCCACCTTATCAGAGATATCATAACCCGAAGAGATGTAGCAGTGGAAAGAGTTCCATTCAAAGATAACATACAGATCCACTGACAAAGTCGTTATCTCATATTGTCTTTGAGCGTCAAAGGGGTCTGGTGATGATCATACACATAGTGATTGGCTTTAGGTCAAGTGGGAGATTGCTAGTCATAGGTGCCCAGTAAGCCAATCATGTGAGTGATGGCACGTGTGACTTGATATAGAATCTTTTTGCTTATTATATTTTGGCATATATCACTTTATAACAATTGCATATATATATATATATATATATATATATATATATATATATATATATATATATATATATATATATATATATATATATATATATATATATATATATATATTGTGATGTCCTTGGATTTGTGCAATGGGAATCGGATCGTGATGAGATCACGAAAATGAGATCGATTCACCTTTAAACACATATCCTAAATAATCCCGGTCATAGGTTACTCGAGAGGGACATCGTGATAATCGGATAGACTGGTGTGCTGTATACCCGTCCATATGATGGATGCAGTGGGTCTCATAGCTGCTCGTGTAGGGATACTAGGGATATAATACAAGTGCTCATTGGAGAATGAGTTCACTGATTGATCTGCTTACGGAATGCCGGATAGTTGATGATACCTTATTGTCAAACAACGATTCCGTAGTCCTAGTGGTATATCTAGTCCTTAGACTTGAGACACCAAGGATATCCTATATGAGTGCTCCACTCTTTGATACTAGACTTATAGGTTTGGCTATCCCAGATCTAGTACAGTTGGTCATTGGGAGTGGTAGTCGACCTTACGAGAGCTATTGAGTGTCAATATAGGATCATCCACTCTCGGCATCATAAGAGGAATATCCCATGTGTTCTTGTTCAGACAAATCTCTAGGTAGGGTCATTCGAGTTGAGAGAGAAAGAGTTCTCCAGGAGAATCCGATTAGAGCGAGACTCGAGTAGAAACCGTATGGGTCTAATAGCACCATGCTCGATATACGGTCTCTGGGATATTAGATGGATGAGGGACTATAGGTACACGGTAACTGAGGACAGACAGGTCCAATGGATTGGATTCCCTTGTATCGTCTGGGGACTACGGCGTAGTGGCCTAGTACGTCCGTAGTCGATGAGTCAAGTGAATTATTACAGAGATAATAATTCAGAGAGTTAGAAGGAGTTCTAACAGGTATGACTCACAGCCAGCTCGATATTGGGCCTAGAGGGTCACACACATATGGTAGGCATTGCGATGAGTAGAGGTTCGGATATGAGATATCCGACGGAGCCCTTATCTTATTGGATATCCAATAAGCCCCTGAATTATTGGATCCCATGGACGAGATCTAATAAGAGCCCATGAGAGATTCTTGGATAGAGATCCACTAATATAAAAGGCTTGGGTTATTAGATGCAAATCCAATACCCACTAGGTGAGAATCCATTAGGGTTTGACAGGGGGCCTCTACAAATAGGAGGGATTCAGAGCCTCATAGGCTAGAGCCTTTGCTTGCCTCTCCTATTCTCATTTCCCTCTCCACCTCAGAGCAGGCCTGAAGTTTTGAGGAGCGTCATCGTAGCCCTGCTGTGTGGATCACCGCTAGAGAGGAGGACGCTTGACCTCCTTCACCCTCTCATAAGGATCTGCAAGGAAACAGGGATATACGATCTCCCTATGTAACATAATCTACTTTATACGTAGTTTTTCAGTTTCATGGATTTTGCACACCAATCTTCACACGACGATGAACATCTTTTTGGGAATCGAGGATTTTGTTTTCTTATTCTTCCGCTGCGCATGTGATGTCACCCCCAAAGATTTTCCCAACATGTCCACCTCTATTCTAATCGATGCTTGGTTTTTGGGTAGCTAAGTCTCTCTGGACTCATCATCACTTCCTCCCCCCTTTTGACCCCCTACTTTAACACATTTGTGTTCTCCAAGTAGTATCTCTTGGTCGATAGAAAGATAGACTATAACTCCCATGCATGGCCTTTACCAGTATGTGTAGGGTTTGCATCAATTATATTCTCCTTAGCTTTCTTGGTAGTAACGTTCGCCTACTCGGCCTTGTCCTCTGACTTGTCGGGCTCTCTTAAGTGAATATGGGCTCTGGAGCAATCCAACTCTCTAACCGCTTTAATTATACCTCTACATGATCAAGTCCCTCCTATGAGACTCAATAGTACTTGCATTTAAATTTTTTCTTTGGTGGAACACAACCCCCATATGTTGATGATTAAGGCTTTCATACGACACAAAATTTGATGCACGCACGGAAGACTCGTATGTGCAGTACCATTATTTCACTCCTTGAATCTATAGCCCTTCTTGTTATCGTGTTGTTTACTAAATTGAAGCTCCCAATAGCTCTCAATCATACCTATGTATGATATAGTCCCTCACGGTACTAGATTTGTTTGTATCACATTACTACAAATTGTTCCACCATGATTTACTGCACTATGTCACCTCCTGGTGACATCTCCATTGCATTTTAATCCTTGTGGGATGAACTCAGATTGTGATCCCTCCATGTGTGGTCTCTGCCAACACATCATAGGGTCTCTTCCAGCTTCGATTGTATTCACTTCTTTTGCAATCGACCTTTGTCCACCCGCTCTTGGGTCATACTATGAAGCACTACTCTAGGACAGTCCATCGCCTAGTAGCTCCCAAAGTCTACTGACTTCGCTAAAATTAGTGCACCATTGTTTGGATCCCGGGCCTTTGCCCCTACTAGCAGACTCTTTGTTATGCACTACTTCCTTCATGACAACTTGATTGGCAGCACTATGGCATATTCTTCAAGAGTATCCGCCTTCACGTCCTCTTGCCCTGTGCCAAAGCCTTTTGAACCCAACTTCGCCTCCGTAAGTTGAGTTACCTTAGTTCCTCTATCAAATGCTTCTCTAAGGTAAGGTACATGTGCCTTGAAGCTCTCTTCATCTTTGGCACCATGCAGAATGAGCTCGCTCTATCAGAATGGGGGACCCATGGAACAACATGATCCTGCTCTTGCCTCTGCAAGAGTTCATGTCCTTGACCTTTGTCCAAAGAAAGCTCTGTGCCTTCGTTCCATATTTCATCTTCTATTCCAGCTCCCTTTATACGGCTTGGGTACTTTGCCAAGTTATACCCAAGTTGCTCCGCTACTCGATTTGCATTGAGTTGATGATGATCCTCATGCCCACCATTCCACAGGTCAGCTCTCCATTATATCCAATCTCCATATCGACTACAAGTGTGCCTTCATTTGTGTTGCCTTGGGTCGCTCCCCTACTTGATCTTGCAATGTATCCCCTAAACGAATTATCTCAACTGAGATCTGTTGGGAAATCTTGGGGGCGACATCACATGCGCAGCAAAAGAACAAAAAAAAAATCCCCTATTCCCAAAAAGATGTTCGTCGTCGTGCAAAGATTGGTGCGTAAAAATCAACAAAACTTAAAACTGCGTATAGAGTAGATTGTATTACCCAGGGAGATCGTATATCCCTGAATCCTTCTAGATCTTTAGGAGAGGGTAAAGGAGGTCAAGCGTCCTCCTCTATAGTGGTGATCCACACAATAGGGCTGCGACAATGCTCCTCAAAACTCCAGGCCTGCTCTGAGATGGAGAGGGGGAGGAGAATAGGAGAGGCAAGCAAAGGCTCTAGTCTATGAACCATTGAATCCCTCTTATTTATAGAGGTCCCCTCTTAACTTAACCCTAATGGATCCTCCCCTATTGGGTATTAGATCTTCATCCAACTATCCAAGCCTCTTAGATTAGTGGATCTCTATCCAATAATCTCTTATAGGCTCTTATTGGATCTCATCCATAGAATCTAATAATTTAGGAGCTTATTGGATATCCAATAAGACAATGGCTCTAGTGGATATCTCATATCTGAACCTCTACTCATCGCAATGCCTACCATATGTGTGTGACCCTCTAGGCCCAATATCGAGCTGGCCGTGAGTCATACATGTCAAAACTCCTTCTAGCTTAGTGAATTATAATCTTCATAACAATTCACTCAACTCATCGACTACGGACGTACTAGGCCACTAACCCGTAGTCCCCAAATGATACTGGGGAATTCAATCCATTGGACCTGTCTGTCCTTAGTTACCATGTACCTATAGTCCCTCATCTATCTAATATCCTAGAGACTATATACCGGGTATGGTGCTGTTAGACCCATACGGTTTCTACTCGAGTCTTGCTATAATCAGATTCTTCTACAGAACTCTTTCTCTCTCAATCCGAATGACCCTTGCTAGGGATTTGTCTGAGTAAGAACACATAGGATATTTCTCTCATGACGCCGAGAGTGGATGATCCTTTATCGACACTCAATAGCCCTCGTAAGGTCGACTGCCACTCCCAATGACCGGTTATACTAGATCTGGGACATCCAAACCTATAAGTCCGGTATGAAAGAATGGAGCACTCATACAGGACATCCTTGGTGTCTCAAGTCTAATGACCAGATACACCACTAGGACTAAGAAATTGTTGTTTGACAATAAGGCATCATCAACCATCCAGCATTCCGTAAGCAAATCAATCAGTGAACTCATTCTCCAATGAGCACCTGTACTATATCCCTAGTGTCCCCACACGAGCAGCTATGAGACTAGCTACATTCATCATATGGGCAGGTATACAGCACACCAATCTATCCAGTTATCTCGATGTCCCTCTCAGGTAACCTATGACTGGGATTATTTAGGATCCGTGTTTAAAGGTAAATCAGTCTCATTATCGTGATCTCGTTACGATCTGATTCTCATTGCACAGATCCAAGGACATCACAATATATATATGTATATATGCAATAGACAATATAAAGTAATAAATGCTAAAATATAATAAGCAAAAAAGATTCTGTGTCAAGTCACACATGTCATCACTCATGTGATTGGCTTGATGGGCACCTATGACTAGCAATCTCCCACTTGACCTAAAGCCAATCACATGTGTCTGATCCCCATCAGACTCCCGTGATGCTCAAAGATAATCTGAGATAACGACTTTGTCAATGGATCTGCAATGTTATCTTCGGATGAAACTCTTTCCACTACTACATCTTCTTGGATCATGATCTCTCTAATAAGCTAGAACCTCCTTAGAACACTTCTGATGAGACCCGTGTTCACTTATTTGAGTAATCGCCCCGTAGTTGTCATAATATAAGGAATTAGCTCCTCGCTACTTGGCCCGACTCCTAGATCTGTGATGAACTTCTCCATCAAGACTCCCTCCTTTTCTACCTCTACTGCAGTAATATACTCTGCCTCTATGGTCGAGTCAGCAGTAGTATCTTACTTGGAACTCTTCTAGCATACTACTCCTTCATTCAAGGTGTACACACCTCAAATTTGACTTACTATCATCGACATCAGACTGAAAACTTGAGTCTGTGTAGCTTTCAACCTTGAGGCTACTACCTCCATATACTAGTAAAAGATCCTTAGTCCTTCTCAAGTACTTAAGGATACACTTTACTGCTTTCCAGTGCTCCAAGCCTGGATCCGCTTGATACCTGCTCGCAACACTCAGAGCATACGCTATATCAGGCCTAGTACATAGCATGACATACATGATAGACCCTATCGCTGAGGCATAAGGTATCATATTCATGTTTGCCCTTTCTTCAGGAGTCTTTTGGGACATACTCCTAGAAAGCGATATCCCATATCTCATCGGTATGAGAACTCTCTTGAAATTTTCCATGCCAAACATTTTGATAATGATTTCTATGTACTTGAACTAGGACAAGCCAAGCATCCTCTTGGATCTATCTCTATAAATCCGAATTCTCAAGATATAGGATGCTTTCCCTAAGTCCTTCATGGAGAAGTGTCTAGATACCCAAGCCTTTACTGTGGATAGTATTCCTACATCATTCCCAATTATCAGGATGTCATCTACATATAACACCAAAAAGGTGACAACACTCCCACTTACTTTCCTATACACACAAGGCTCATCTTCGTTCTTAACGAAGTCATAAGATCTAATTGTCTCATCAAATCTTATGTTCCAACTTCGGGAAGCTTGCTTTAGTCCATAAATGGATCTAAGCAACCTGCACACTTTATTTGGGCAGTCCTTATATATGAATCCCTCGGGTTGTATCATATACACCTCCTCTTTGAGATTTCCATTGAAGAATGCGGTTTTCACATCCATCTGTCAGATCTCATAATCATAGTGTGCTACAATAGCCAATAGAATTCAGATGGATTTTAGCATTGCTACGGGTGAGAAGGTTTCATTATAGTTAACACCTTGCATTTGACGATACCCCTTAGCCACTAGCCTTACTTTATAGGTCTCTACCTTTCCATCTACTCCGATCTTTTTCTTAAAGATCCACTTGCAACCAATGGGTACAATACCTTCGAGCGCATCAACTAGGTTCCAAACCTTATTGGAGTACATGAAATTCATCTCAGAATTCATAGTTTCTTGCCACTTCCCGGAGTCTATACTCATAATAGCCTCCTCGTAGGTTTTGAGGATTAATATTCTCAACATTCTCTCCTCTAATATGTCCCATATATCTCTCAGGAGGATGAGATACTATGCCGGATCTACGTAAAGTTGGAACTTGTGTGTTAGGTACCTGAACAGACTCGGGCTGTAGAGTGGTGCTTGAGCTAGGTTCTCCAACCTCGCTCAACTCTTTCATGCTCCCACTGTCTTCGCTAAGAATATGTTCCTTCTCAAGGAACACTGCTCTCTTGGCTACAAAGACTTTTTGGTCCTCGAGATAATAGAAATAATACCCACAAGTTTCCTTGGGGTATCCCACGAACTTGCACCGCTCTGTCATCGATTCCAACTTATCGGGGTTGTGTCTTTTAACGTGGGTAGGACAGCCCCAAATCTTAATAACCTTAAGATCAAGCTTCTTCCCTTTCCATATCTCATATGGTGTAGACACTACCGACTTAGTTGGAACTCTGTTCAGAAGGTAAGTTGTGGTCTCTATGGCATATCCCCAAAATGAGATGGGTAGGTCAACGAAACTCATCATGGACTATACCATATCTAATAGTGTATGATTTCTCCTTTCAGACACACCATTGAGCTAAGGTGTATAAGGAGGTGTCCATTGGGATAATATCCCATGATCCTTGAGGAACTGAGTAAACTTTGTACTTAAGTACTCACCTTCTTGATCTGATCGAAAAGTCTTGATACTCTTTCCAATCTGATTCTCCACTTCATTCTTATACTCCCTGAATTTCTCAAAGGCCTTAGACTTGTATTTCATTAAGTACACATATCCATACCTTGAGAAATCATCAGTAAAGGTAATGAAGTAGGAGTAACCACCAATGGCATGAGTTGACATGGGTCAACATACATCACTGTGTATAAGTTCCAGCAGCTCAGTGGCTCTCTCTCTAGTTTCACTAAATGGAGAGTTTGTCAGTTTTCCACGAAGGCAATGCTCGCAAGTTGCATATGATTCATAGTCGAATGGATCTAGATATCCTTCCTTTAGCAACTTTTGAATCCTTCCCTCTTGCATGTGACCTAGCCTACAATGCCATAGGAATACACTGTTCACCTCATCTTATTTCCTTTTAGACACACTTACATTCATGATATGTGGAGTAGTGTCTAGCATAAACACTACTATTTTAAGCTCATTATATAAGTTATTTATATTTCTTAGTAATGTCTAGCATGATCCTTTTTTAGCTATTTATATTTCTTACCAACTATTTTAAGTTCATTATATAAGTTATAAAATGCATCAAGTAATTCATTATAAGATAAAGAAGTTTCAGTTTAGTCACATACCTCATTGTTGAAAGTTATAAGTGCGTAGTTTATTACTTCGTCTTCATTGGTTTACTCTTCGTCTTCTGATGCACTTGATTTGTCCCAAGTTGGCTTTTTACATTCATAGCAACTTATTATGTCCATTTTAAATTTATTTTTATTCTTATATTCTTATTTTACAGAGTTTGTTTTGTTTCTTTTCATGAACTTTTTAATTTTTCTTGTGAGGAGTACCAAGTCATCATTATTACTTGAGCTTTCGCTCGAGTAGTCTTTTTTTTATTCTAAGTGTAATATCTTTCTTGTTCTTTGGAAGATTGTCCTCTTGTTAGTCATGTGCCTTGCAAGTCATTTCATAGGTCATTAATGATCCTATGAGTTTTTCAAAAGAAAAATTGTTCAAGTCATTTGCTTCTTGAATTGTAATCACCTTTGGATCCTAACTTTTTGAAAGAGATCTTAAAATTTTGAATCTAATGCTTGTATAATTGAAATACCATACAAAAATGATCTATGATTGCTTTAAAAAATAATAATATGTATACTATTGATATTGATGATTTTTACAATGAAAACATGTTTTTCGGCTTTAAACAATGATTAAGTCATGCTAGCATGAAACTAATTCTCAAATTTCAACTAGAGAACTTGTGAGAGAAATGTCTAGCATCAAGTTTGTCAAAAATAAATTTTATTATGCATGTCAATTAGAAAAATAAATAAAAAGTAGTTTCAAATACAAAGACTCAAATAAGCACCTCTAGACCACTACAATTGATCCATGTGAATTTATTTGGACCAATTGATACAACAAGCTTAGGAGACAGTAAATATGTCTTTGTAATTGTTGATGATTATAGTAGATACACTTGAATATACTTCTTGGCACATAGAAGTGATTGCTTTAAATATTTTTTAAAATTTTATAAATTAGTTTAAAATGAAAACGGTTTTATGATTACCTCTATTCGAAGTGATCGCGGTGGTGAATTTTAAAATCATGATTTTTAAAACTTTTATGAGTCAAATTAATACAATCATAATTTCTCTACTCTAAGAAATCCATAACAAAATAGAGTAGTAGAAAGAAAAAATAGGAACTTACAAGAAATGGCAAGAACCATGTTAAACGATCATAGCCTACCAAAATATTTTTGGGTCGAAGTCGTTAATACGACATGCTATGTCATGAACAAGGTTCTCATAAGACCATTACTTTCCAAAACTCCCTATGAATTATGGAATAACAAAAGACACAATATTTTATATTTTAAAATTTTCGGGTGTAAATGTTTTGTTTTAAATAAAAAAGATGTCTTAAGAAAATTTGATACTAAATCCGATGAAAGCATTTTTCTTGGTTATTCCTCTATGTCTAAATCTTTCTGTCTTTAATAAAAGAACTTTAGTTATAGAGGAATCTATTCATGTTATTTTTAATGAGCTTCCTAAATTTAAGAAAAATAATTTTGATGATGATTTTGATTTTTGATACTTTAAAATTGAATAAACACTCTCCTTCTCCAAGCAACTTTTATGTATCTTTTTCTAAAGAATTCTTACCTAAGGATTGGAAGTACGTAGATACTCATCCTAAGGAGCTAATCATTGGAGACACATCAAAAGGTATTCAAACTCGTTCGTCTCTTAAAAAATTTTGTGCGAATACAACCTTTTTATCTCAAATTAAACCTAAATGTATTGATGAAATCCTAAAAGATGATTCATGGGTCCTTGCAAAGCATAAGGAATTAAATCAATTTGAGAAAAATGAGGTGTGGAAGCTTGTTCCTAGACCTAGTGACCATTTGGTAATTGGTACTAAATGGGTCATTAAAAACAAGCAAGATGAACTTGGTATTGTGGTTAGAAACAATGTTAGATTAGTGGTCAAAAGTTTCAACCAAGAAGAATATATCGATTATGAAGAAACCTTCGCTCCTATGACTAGACTTGAAGCCATAAGGATTCTCCTTACCTATGCTAGTTGTAATAATTTTAAGTTATTTCAAATGGATGTTAAAAGTACTTTTTTTAATGATTTCATTTTCGAAGAAGTTTTTGTTGAACAACCACCCAGATTTAAGAATACCACTTTTTCAATTCATGTGTTTAAATTGTCTAAGGCTCTCTATAGTTTGAAACAAGCCCCAAGGGCTTAGTATGAGATACTTAATTCATTTCTAATTAAGAATAATTATATGAAAGACAAGATCGATACTATATTATTTATTAAATATTTTAAAAATAATTTTCTAATAGTTCAAATTTATGTTGATAATATCATTTTTGTTCTTCAAATGAGTCTTTATGTGAGTCTTTTTCCAAGTGTATGGGCCAAGAGTTCGAAATGAGTTTAATGGGAGAATTAATATTTTTCTTAGATTTACAAATCGAACAACTTAGTGATGAAACTTTTGTTAGTCAAACTAAGTATGCATTATATTTATTAAAATTATTTAATATGGATAGTTCTAAGGCTATGAATACACCAATGAGTACTTCTACAAAATTAGATATAGATATTAATGAAGAATGTTTTGATCAAAAGACTTATAGGGGTATGATAAGTAGTTTATTATACCTCATAATAAATAGACCCGATATTATGTTTAGTGTCAGACTATGTGCTAGATTTCAATCAAATTCCAAGCAATCTCACTTAAAAGCTATTAAAAGGATTTTTAGATACCTAAAAGGAACTCCTAATCTGGGATTATGGTATCCAAAAACTAAAAATCTTAAATTGATTGCTTATGCCAATACTAATTTTACTGGTTGTAAAATAGATAGAAAAAGCACATCTAGAACATGTCAACTCTTAAGTCATGCACTTATCTCTTGGTCTTCCAAGAAACAAAACTTGATTGCATTATCTATAACCAAAGCTGAGTATACAAAAGCAGGTGCATGTTGTGCACAAGTTATATAGATGAAAAACATATCAGAAAATTATGAAATTCACGTGAAAAACATACCTATAAAATGTGATAACACTAGTGCAATATGTTTAACAAAAAATCTTATTCAACACTCTAGAACTAAACATATTGACATTATGCATCATTTTATTAGAGATCATGTTAATAACCATGATATATCTTTAAAATTTATTGATACAAAATATCAATTAGCTAATATTTTTATGAAACCTTTAAACGAGGAATAATTTGATTTTATTAGAAGAGAATTAGGCATGTTAAATCTTCCAAATACATGAATTCCTTTATACATTTTTCGGATTTCTTGATTTTTCATAACTTGATTTTTCTTTTTAAATCGAGATCGTTTCCTTTTTTAAATTGAGATCATTTCCTTCATTCCTTCTTCTTGCAATTCACCAAAGAAGAGAGTCTATTCATAGATTTTTTATCCTTCATGAGAGAAGAGTTTTTATTCAGCCTTTTGGTATACTTAGATCTTTCATGCAATAATCATTTCCTATGAATCCTTCTTCCTTCTATTTATAAGAAAAGGGATTTGATTCATGAATTTTTAGTATGCACATTTTAATCTTTTTTTATGAATCCTTTCTCTTTGCAATAGTAGAGGCTTGATTCGGAGTTGGGCCGGAGTCAATGATCGGGCATCGGGTCGGATGAATTGGAGGATACACTGAAGGATTAGATAATATAGTGAAAGCTCACCGGAAGTTCACCGGGAGTTCATCAAAAGCTCATCAGAAGATTGCCGGGAGTTCGCCAAAAGTTCACCGAGAGTTTGGTTGAATCATTGATACGCAGGACAACTTAGATTGCAAGTAGAATAATTGTTATAGCCTTAACTGACTTTGATTTGAGTTAGTTTTTAAAGAAATCCTACTAACTAAAATAGGGGCCAATTAGGCCAAAAATAGGGTTGAATTGGGCCAATTGGATGGCTCATTCAGCCACTTGGAGCCACGTCAGGCGATGGAACCGCTTGGGGCTCAACCTCCTAGGTGGTCTTGGCGGTGGTGTTGAATCTCGGATTTTAATGATGAAACCAATTAAGAGTGTTTATGATTTAATCTACATTTTGAGTGAAGCGGGAAGCTTCGACCAGGGAGAGACAATTAAAGCAGAAAGAATTATGTTGGGCCGAAGTGGAACATGTCAAAAGATTGGACGTCGAGCTAGAGGATCGGTCGACGTATCGACAGAAGGCTTCGGGCCATGAGTTCGGGCATCAGGCTAAGAAGAGCTGAAATTGTGCCAAGAAAATCGAAGTTGCAGAGGTCAACTGGCCGATTGGGCAATAGGCTGTAAGAAAGGACGATGCACTGAAGAATCGGACAAAACGACGATGAACCAATGACATGCCAGACAATATGATTCAAGGTTTGTAATAATTATCTAGATCAAAGTAGGTTTTATTTGTGTAGGATTAACTATGATATTGATCAAGGCATAAAGCAAAATGAAGTCCCGGAGTCAAAAACGAGATTTCGTTGGGAGTTCGAGAGTTCGTTAGAAGTCCGGACGTTCATTGGAAGTTCTGTCGGAATTGACCAAGAAGTCCAGGAGCTTGCCGAAGAAGCTCGTCGGAACTCGCCAAGAAGATTATCGTGAAGTCCAGGAGCTTGCCGGGAGTTTGCTGGAATATTGCCGAGAGATCATCGGAAGTTCACCGGAAGCTCGCAGGAAGAAACCTAGGCTAACCGGACCGGATTTGCTTAGTGTATGCCTTAAATTTCATAGTTAGCATATAATTGGGATTGAAATTGGGGCAACCCAATTAGGGGCCAGTTGGGTCCATGTATGGACTGTGTTAGGCCAAGTGAAATGCCCAAACAATGACCCAATATGTGGCATAGTCTCCAAGACTATGTCAGGAGGTGGTACTGTCAGATTGGGTGGTGGTACCGCCTAGTGTCAGTGTCAGGCGATGGTACCGCTAATCTAGGCGATGGTACTACCAAAACACAGTCTCTTGGGTGGTGGTACCGCCTAGTATTAGTACTACAAGCGATGGTACCATCAGGACCCGGGAAACCTGGGATAAGACCTTTTTAGGCTCCGTTTAAATCAACTTGAGGCTTATAAATACCCCTCTCATCCCTGGTTAAAACACATAAACACAGAGAACTTAAAAGTGAGAAAATGCTGTAGAAATTACTTAAGAGATCCCCTCCTCTAGCTTAAACTTAGAATTCTGTTTAGAGATGAGTGTATGCTTGTAAAAGGTTGTCTCCTAAACTTGTGAAAAAGAGAAGAGGGGTGTAAAAGGGTAGTTGGTCTTCGCCCATTGAAGGAAGAATGTTAGTGGATGTTGGTGGTCTCGACCAAAGAGGAATTGGGAGTGGATGTAGGTCACGACGATCGAACCACTATAAATTCTAGTTTGCATTTGTTTTGAGTAATTTACTTTAATTATAAATTTTCTTATTTGCTATACTCTTTGTATGCTTTCAATTTAAGCATCTTTACAAAACGGGTTTAATCAAAACGAAAGATCTTAAACCGATGATTTTATCGCTGCACTAATTCACCCCTCGCCCCCTAGTGTCGACTCGTTCCTAGTATGTGGTACTGCCCAGATTGGGCGATGGTACCACCGATAATTAATGCTATCAAGTGATGGTATCACTAGAGCCCGGTCTCCGAGGCTCTATCAAGCAGTAGTACCACCAGACTAAGTGGTGGTACCACTTAGTATCAGTCTACAAGTGATGGTATCATCCAATAATGGTGGTGGTACGCTAGTATCCTAGAAACTAGGGATGAGACTTTTTTGGCTCCATTTTTGAACCCATTGAGGCTTATAAATATCCCACTTTTTTCTGCATGAAAAAGTAATGAAAGGGTGAAGAAAAATCTTGAGATTTCTGGTTGTAAAATTGCTAAGTGTCCTCCTCCCTTTCTAGTTTTGAGATCGTTCAGGAGATATATGAGGCTTGTAAGGGTTGTCTCCTAAACTTGTGAAAAGGAAAAAGTATTGTAAAATGGTGGTTAGTCTTCGCCTATTAAAGGAAAACCAATAGTGAACGCCGATGGCATTAACGGATGAGGAATCGAGAATGGATGTAGGTCACAACTGAACTACTATAAATCTGTAGTGATTTATTTCTGTGTTATTTCTTTCATGTTTTTTATTATTATCTCTCACTGATTTCCTTGCTCATTGTCCTCAATCACTTACGAACATTTTTAAGTTTATACGCTTTTTATCGAAAGCACTAATTCACCCCTCCTCTTAGTAGCAACTTGATCCTAACATAGCTAACTTAGATTAGTTGCCGATCTTAATTACTAAGTTTGAGTCATTTTCAGACTAGGAATCCAGCCATGTGTTGCGCTAATGTGAAGCTAACTTGGATTAGTTGCCGATCTCAATGACTAGGTTTGAGTCATTTTAAGACTAGGATTCCATCCATGTATTAGGGCTAATGTGGAGCTAACTTGGATTAGTTGTCTCTTGCTTCAAGTTGACATTAGATGTGATTCGGAGGAGCCATGCAATGAGTTGCCTCTTGCCTCTTGCTCTGGTTGAGATTGAGTTTGACTTTACTGGGCAAGATCATCCTTGATCACATTTAGCATAATATTAGTTCATTAAATTTATCAATTGATTTCATATAAAAAAATTGAATGTAAAAAGATTTAATGCAAAAAAAAAAAAAGATAGGCACAATATTGTTGGAATAGTTTTTAGTTACGCCCTTAGCTTGCTGAAGAGAATTGAGTTGCTTCTATACTTAGAGGACAGAGACATAAGCTGAAGCATATATATATTAATATAATAAATCTACTAAAACTACACTTTTAAGGTCTCCATTATATATGCTTCACTTTTTATTATAGTCAAATGTTATCGTATGAATCTTGATCTAATCAATTTGAAGTTTGCATAGCTAGATTTATGTATAATTTAGCGTTAACTCATGATTAAGTTGGATATCTCTCTGACACACAAACATAGAGATTTAGTTCCATAATGTTAGTGCAAATTCGAGTTCCTCTATAAGTGATAAAAAAGCTAAATATCAAAGCAAATAAGATAATTAATTATGAAATACAATATATAAAATCTAATTGGATAGATGAATTAATCCATTAAATCTATGTAAATATAACTTGCACTTTTACGTGAATCTTAATCCAATCAATTTTAAATTTAAAATAGCCAGATTTATGTATAATTTAGTGTCCATTCTTTGAGCTCTTTCTATAAAAGCCAAATGAAATATCAAAGCAAGTCAGACCATTAATCATGAAATAAAATATACGATCTAATTCGTAATCTATTAGTTTGATGAGTAAGAAATTTATCTTAATTTATTTTTTTTTCCATATTTTATAAAATACTAAATCGGGATCTGTCACAACTAAAAGGAAAGACAAAACTGTTTTGGATGTCTGGATCTGATACAATACTTGGGCTTACGTGACTTGAGGCCCAAAATAGCCCAAAACTGCCCGCGTTTGTGGTCCGTTATCGGATCACATTAGAAGAGTCTCCGTCCTCGCGATCGAGCCCTAACCGGACTGGGCAGGGAGAGAGGAGAGAAGGCGGGGGCGGATCTGAGCCGAACAAGAGCATCGAGAGTCATGGCGGCTGCAGTGAGTGTGTGGGAGGGGCTGTACCGCGTCCTGATGCGCCGCAACTCCGTCTACGTTACCTTTGTTGTTGCCGGCGCCTTCGTCGGAGAGCGGGTCCGATCCCCTTCCCCCACTTTTTCTCTTCCTTCAGTGATGCGATTTGTGTTAGGAGCTTTTTCTTCTTTATTGTTTGGACGTCGATCATTCTTATGTTTGTGCCGCTCGTAGAGTCCTTTCCTTCGATTGTCGTCGATCACCATTTGATCAAAAACTATGCTTGCAACAATTGATAATTATTCCAATTTTCTAATTACGGTGATTAGTGAGGTCGAAAGCATAAATCTTTGAGTTTGTTAGGACTTTCTTATCGACGTGGTTATTGGTTGCAGATGGTTGACTCCGGCGTTCACAAGCTGTGGGAGTACAATAATGTTGGGGTAATATATATCATAACTCAAATTTCTTCCTTGTGCATGCTAGGTTGTCTTTACTGGAATCTTCCTTTCTTTTTTTTTTTTTCTTTGGTTATTTGCTTTTAAGGCTGTTCCCATGTTTTGAAGTGGTGTTCTTTCTCGTTATTTTGCAAGAGTGGCCGGCCCTTAAGAATAACTTTAAATAAAAAGGAAAGCCAAGGAGTAGATGAAAGGCTTGCTGCTTAGCCAAAAAAAAAAAAAAGGTTTAATCTCATAAATTGTATGCTGAACAGCTGAACTTGGGATTTGGCGTATATTTTTGGTGTTCTATCGTGGTGATATTGAAAGGAAAGCTGCCTCGATACTGCTAGATAAGAACTCGTATTTGTGAATTTTTATCATGTGAAACCTCTTTTTTGTTGTACTTTAGATATTTAAATGAGATAGTTTTGGCTGATGCAGATATTTTATGATTCTATATATATGAAACTAGTAATGCTCAAGTATCCATAAGCATTGCCTTCAACAAATCAAATTACAGGAAAAGATCCATGTTAGTCGGTAATATATGTCTTGTTATTGTTGTGTTGCACGTGTTTCAACTTTAAGCAGTTATGTTTGCCTTTGCTGAAGCACCAGGTAATTTGTTGGTAGATGAGTGATAAACTTACCTATTAGACATTTAAGTCCTTGGTCGTATCTATAAGAAAGCATACACATGCCAAATGCATGAGGGTCAAACAGGGCAAATCTAGAAATCCTAGCTAGGAGGATTGGAAACGTTAATCTATGGTGTTGTATCTTCTAGTTGTAAAATGATGGTTAATTTAATAAAAGATAATTGGTACCTAATATTTCGTTTTAAGCATTGATTATAATTTTAAAACAAGTTAAGTTTATTAGTGGTTGCATATCATATCTCTGGATATCAGATCATGGCAAGTCTTTGTGAGAAAATACTAATTACAGACGTATTAAAATTATTTGTTTACCATGATTTTGTTTTAAGAGATGATAGAATTAGTTGGCATAGATATCTCGATAGAAAAAAGAATTATTTTGGTACATTTATTTTGTGTCAAAGTGTTAGGGTCAGTTGTTGAATGTAAACTTTGAAAGAGGGACCATCCATGAGAAAATACAGTACTTGGGGAAAGAACCAATAGATTTGAGAAAAGTTGTGGACATGATATAGCCTTGCCAATGGTGGTAAAGTAAAATTTGGTCAAATGTGATAGATACATAACTCGTGAGAGCAACATGATTTTAATTAAATTTTTGTACATCTGCTTTTATAGGTGATAATCAATATCCAGCATCTATTGCAAACTATAATTAAAAAGAAAAAAAAATCTCAAGGGAATAGGAGATCAGCAAGGAAAGGCAGCTAGTTTTCCATTTACTTCAGTCCCCTTGCTTTATGGATGTCTTTTTTTTTTAAATCTAATATAGGTACTATATTCGTACATTTGATTACATTTTTATATGGATGCATAATCAGGCCTTTTGTGGACTAATGATGAGCAATTAACACCAATCGGACTCATGGAGGCTGTTTCATCTAGGATAACAAACAGTCAGAACCATTGAAATTTTAATTTTGTGGATTACTCTTACGAATGAAAAATATGCTTTGTTTCTGTCAGTTGTTTCCGATGACAAATAAAGATAATTTTGAGCTTTGAATTTGAGGATAGCATGGGCAACACATGAGTAATAGTTTTGGTCTGTTCACATCGGAACAAGATCAAATTACTCGTTGTTCTGTTTTATATTAAATGTTATGCTATGAGCCTGACAGAAAATGTGAAATGCTCTGATTGTGTTGAAACTACCGAATTTGCATCATCCAAAATCTGGTCTCTAATTACCCTTCTCTTTAAATCTTTTTGAAGGTAATGACAAATCAATTTGTTTCCTTTTACTGAAAGCATAATACAAATCTGAGTTGTTTATACATGATAGACGATGTTTATCACACTTTGCGAGTCCATACGTAATAGAAAAGATTTCTCCAATTGTTCATCACAAACAACAAATCTGTTTCAGTTTGGCTTGTTCTGCACGATATTTTTCTTGAACTGAAAATTTGCATCTGATTTTAGCAAAATGCAAAACCAATGCGTGATATCGAGTTGACATCCTTCTTGGTAGGGTTGTCAGTTCTAGTTATAAAGATGCTGATTCTATATTTAATTTGCAGAAGAGATACGAGGATATTCCAGTATTGGGGCAAAGGCAATCAGAATGATGTTTATGGAAATTCTAAATATTTTCAAGGATGCAGAAGGTTATGTGACCCTGTTGCAGATAAGGAAACTTTTTATGCTCTCTAATAAGGAACTCTAAGCCTGTTGATACGCATGTCGAAAAACAAGTGGTCAAATTCTTTTCCTGATCTACTGGTTGCGGACTGGCTAAACCGCTGTTGTGCAACCTTGCATTATGTTTGTTGTTTCCCCCCTTTACTCTCAAGAAACATGGCAAATAAGTTTCAAAGCTTTTTTGAGCTGCTATGGTTGAAGATTTTTATCATATTGATTTGGAAGTTTTAAGTCTCAAGTATTAAATTACATTCACCCAGGTCTCCTCATATCAACAAAATTTCATTTTTATGCTCATATATTTTAGTCAGTCAGAGAAATGATTCCTCTGATTCCTCTACCGGTGAAGTGTTAATATGTTGATCATCCCCACTGCTTAGCTTTCTCCTAATAATCAAAGGAAACGTTGGGAATTATGTTCTACGATTTCCAGGTTTTCCTGTTGCATCAGGTGTGTGTGTGCGCACGCGTGCGCATCCCATTACAAACTGTGAAAACTATATAAAAAAGAACAAATATATAAAATGTTCTTTTGGAAGATTCCTCTTGTTAAGTTGAGTTGCAGAACAAATACACAGAACAAGAGGAATCTGCAGTTGAGTTGCAGATTCCTCTTGTTAAGTTATATAAAATGTTCTTTTGGAAGTTATTTAGCAATAGGTGTTGTGTTGCCTATACCAAATATGTCGGCTCGGGGGGTTGAGTCTGCTTATTATGTCTGCAAATTCATACAAATATTTGTTTAG
Source organism: Musa acuminata AAA Group (assembly GCF_036884655.1). Classification (NCBI taxonomy): domain Eukaryota; kingdom Viridiplantae; phylum Streptophyta; class Magnoliopsida; order Zingiberales; family Musaceae; genus Musa; species Musa acuminata. The sequence continues at coordinate 28,024,187 of NC_088353.1, read as the reverse complement.
TGTCCCATCCGGTTTACGCTTCCAGTGTTTGTGCTCTTTGGTGAGTTTGAAACCACTTCAAATTTGTCTTCCAGTGTTTGTGCTCTTTGGTGAGTTTGAAACCACTTCAAATTTGGCTTCCAGTGTTTGTTCTCTTTGGTGAGTTTGAAACCACTTCAAATTTGGCTTCCAGTGTTTGTGCTCTTTGGTGAGTTTGAAACCACTTCAAATTTGGCTTCCAGTGTTTGTTCTCTTTGGTGAGTTTGAAACCACTTCAAATTTGGTTGGCAACCATGATATCGTTTGTCCGCTGAACTATTGCGGTACTTCCTTTTATAAGGTTTGAGGGGATCCTCCACCAACTCTTTTTTAATTGTCTGTCTCAAGATAGCATAGCATTGCATTGCATTGATTTTGATGTAGAGTTACTCCAACTTGGTTGGGGTATCCAAGGGGACTTGATTGGCGAAGACAGAGTGTATTGTTTGTCCTTTTAATGAATAGGGTTGTGATAATTTAAATTCTTTCTATACATAAAATGAATGATCCAATATGTTTTACGTACATAAGAGAAGAGATTATCATGATCTGAATCTATTATATTTATAATTTTTTAATTAATAAAAAAATTGTATTGTATTAGATAACATACACATACAGTGTGCTCAGAGATCTATCACTTTTGTAATAATGTATTAACCACTCATGTATTCCAATAAAAATTGAAGGAATCGAAAACAGAGCTTTCCAAAAATCGATGAACAAGAAGATACTTGCAAGATTGGAATGAGAAAACACAAAAAAAACAAAAGCAAGACAAGATTCAAATTTTGGTTTGTACGGTGGTGTGTGTTGAAAATTATCAACGAGGTTTGGGGCAATGGTTTCATATATTCTGCAAGTGGTTGGTGTTTTTGTCATACGAGTATGGTGGAAAACCTAGTTGCTCAAAGAGTTAGCTAATTTTGGTGGTGGTCAGCATCCAATTGCTGCTGATTGTGTTGTCTTTCCATTGGTTTTATTTCTCACAAAGACTTGGCCTATGACCTCTCATCAATCATCCGATTTTTCTGTGATCGGGCATTTGAAAGTGTCAGATACATTATTCAAATGAAAATGCAAGTGTCAATATGAGACCAACAGCATGTCCTCCCGGGATGAAGAACAAATGACAAGTTACATTGCACAGGATTTTGTTTTCCTTCACCAATGCACTCGTCAACACATACATCTTTAACACGACCAGATGATGCACCCGAACTAATTTAGACATTGATCTTAACAGACGATGGCTTATCCTTCCGAGTCTCACATCGACAAAGATCAGCCTCCCCATCGTCTTCTCCTCTTAATGTGGTCATCGATTGAAGAGAACTTCATCGAGTTTGAACTGAAAGATGAAGAATTTAGTATGTTAGGGTATTTCAGCTTTAAAAAGATTACCAAGTTGTATAAACTGGGGAAACTCCTGCTGCAAAATGGGCAAGAAGTTAGAGAATGATCAAGCTCATAGAGATTTGGATGGAAGTAGCAAACTGAATATATTAGTTCTGGTAAAACATAACTATGGGAAAACATGCATATAACACTGGTAAACTCGAAGTAGCAAACTGAATATATTAGTTATAACTTTATAATAATGGATGGAAAGTGTGATTCCATGTTCAATGTCAAAGAAATCAAGGCCATGACTGAGAAGTTGATTTTCAGGCTAGAATCACAATGACTGTGTAATAAACAGAAAAGCAAAAGATGATGAACAAGAAAAGCAAAAGATGAAAAAAAAAAAAAAAAAAGTGTATATGGAAACCCCATGTCAAACCTACTTGCAAGGATATAAGCAATCACAAGAACAAGTAGATCTGATAATGTCAGAAACTAGTACGAAAACAACTGCATGCCGGGGTTCACCGAAGACCAACAAACTTGGTACAAAATTTCTTTGGGAAGCAAATGTGCAGTGCCTCTTAAGAAAGAAAGAGAATTAGGAGCGATCATAATGACCTTAAAAGCAGTAGAACCCTCATTTTAGATAATTTCACACAGAAAATCTTTCTAAGCAAACATGAAGATTAGTTGGTTATCTTTAGTCTATTAATATGATATTGTCTAAATATGCTTTTGAAGACTAGCTTCTTGGTCATGATAGTATCATAGAAATTTTGCTGTGCCGATTCAGGTAGAGTTAATTGTTTGCATTAGTTGGTCGCAGATAAAGGGTTTCAATGCTTGGTAAGACAAGTAGATATTGTGTCAGTATATATTGGTCCAATTGATATTTGAAACCTTGGTGAAGTTGTCACCCTCACTTCTGCAAGGTCAGTGTCATTTTCTGATTTGAGAGGCTTTCTTACAATCACTGAAAACTCAATTTTCAGCAATTCCATCCCCAAACAATGATGGTTTTTAAATTGTGATGGTTCTGCTAATGCTTCTACTAAGCATGCAGGTTCTGGGTTTCTTTTTACATCTCTCTCGAAATCATTTTGAACGGCTAACTGCCAGTTCTGACAAGCTCATAATTCAATTGCTGCTGAATGCTGAACAACTATCTATGATAGTCTTCACAGGGCCAAGCCATAGGATTCACCAATATCTGTGCCAACTCTGATTCACTACCAGTGTCAGAGTAGCTAAATGTGTTCTGAGATATCCTTTGGCAAATCAAGAATTTGTTAAAAATTATATTGAAAATGATCAACATGTTAATGTGGTCAAATGGAGTCATTTAGTTTGAAAAACAAGGATGCCTGTATTCTTGCAAATTTGGCTAGAATTAGTAAAATATGTCAATATTGGGGTGTGTATGCTCCCCAATTACTTATATATTCGACAAGGAATTTGGTCATATAGTAAAAAGAAATCAACAACGTCTGAGAGTTCACTGAAGTAAGAAAAGGTTGAAGTCACAAAATTGAACTTTCCTGATCTTCATTTCTATATACGATTGAACTGCCTCTAATGTGCACCAGAAGAAAAAGCTCTATGTAAATCCCGAATGCAGAAACCAACTGCAAAAGGAGGCTTTGAAAGCTAAGACGAGCATTTAGAGAATCCCCCCTGGAGAATAATTTAACCAGTTGCACAAGTACTAAAATCTCTATTTTCCCCTTAGTTTTTTGACATTTCAATCCATTCATCACATTTGGGCATAAAACTAGAATACATTTAAAGCTAACATATTCTCAATCAAAATTAATCAGTCGAGCCATCTCACTAATTCACCTTACATGAGGATTAGAAGTTCCACCAAAGGATTGCAATGATCAATCTTCCTAACCAACTTGTGCACTTTATCAAACCATATAGTAGCAAAGGATTTATACAATGACCAGTAGCTGATGTAGCATCTAAAGATACTGTGTAACTCAAGATTGCAACTTCTGAAACTTTCTACTAACCTTTTAGTTTTTTGTTTTATTTTCATCATCGGGATTCCTCAACCTTCCTTCCGAAGCCATTATCTCTATTCTGCATGGGATATTTCCTGCTGTGGCTACCTTCCCTGCTGAATAATTCTGTGGTTGGACGCAGGGTTACTCGTTCTGACTTGGACCTACTATTGCCATTGCTGTGCCTTCCATTGCTCCCCATCTTACTCCTTTCAACATTACCAGCATCAATGCCTTGGACCACATTTTCCCTAAAACAAGCCCCAAATCCCTGGTTTCTGCTATGGTTTCTTGGGCTAGCATTCGGCCTAGCAGAATTAGCTTCTCCACCCTCCACCTTCAAGTTCTTAAAATCATCAATTGTTTCATCAAACTCGTTCCATCTGTACTGACCCCGCCGAAATCTTTGCCTCTGTGAGTTGCCATGATTTCTTGATCTAACAGTCAGCCTGTTGTCAGCAGCTACAGTCTCTCCGCGTGAATCAATAGCAACACCACGCTGTGCAGAAACCCTCCGATCCTCCCCTGTGCCACTTTCTTGACGAAAGGAATTCCTCGGTGATCTTGAATTCTCTGAGAGAAAGATCAGATTTTGATCGCCTCGATCAGTTCCTTCGTCCAAATTCTTGGGTTTAAAATTGATGTCCTCCTCCTCTGAACCACGATTGTCTCCACTATTCGAGGACCTTCTTGACCTCCTCCTCCTGCTCCTCCTGGTCCCTCCCGCTCCCCTCGCGATCCAATCGTCAAACCTGGGTTGTTCCGAGTCTTCCTCTCCATCCTCCCCCGAATCCTGGCCGGGTCCCCGGGCGAGGCCATAGGGCTTCACGCTGTGCACGACTCCCTTAGGGAAGAACCTGGCGGACGGCAGCCCGTCGACGGGTGAGCGGAACACCTGGGGGCCGTCCCGGTCGTTCCACATGTCGAACCCACCGGAGCGCTGGAAGCGGTCCGCGAGGACCTTGAGCTGCTCATCAGCGGCAACGGAGAAGAGGTTGGGGGCGCGCTCGACGACCTCCCAGGGCCGCTCGAGCTCGGACGCCGCCGCACGAAGCTCGGACCGCTTGCGCATCTCGTAGAGCTGGCGCTCGCGGCAGAGGCGGGCCTTGAGCAGCTGCTTCGACTTCTTGGCCTGCATCCGCTTCCACTGCCACTTGGACACGCCACCGGGGTACGTCCGGGGGCCGCCGCCCATGCGGATGACGAGCTCTCGCGTCGAGCGGCCGCGGGCACAGAAATCGACGGAGAGGGGGTGGAGCAGGGGGAATTCATGGGCACCCGACAAGAATCGAACGGAGGATAGCGTGCGACTGGCGGTGGAGGGGGGTCGGGGAACGGCGACGGTCGAAGGAAGGATTGCGGTCGGCATCCTTTCGGTTTGGATTGAATTGCTCAGCCGAGGAAGACGAATGCACAGAAGACCAGAAAAAAGAAGTAAATCGAGGGTTTTTCCCTCTTCGATCTTTTGAGAACTAAAATGAAGGCAAAACTATAATTAAAATAATCGTATTATATTTTAATATTATGTATATAAAATATATTTTTTTTATTTTCATAATATTATTAAAATATAATATTTTCATTACCACATTTTAATATTTTTTTATGTTACTAAAATAATGTAAAAATAAAGTATGATATATAAAAAATATATATTAATAATAGGACTGACTGGTTGACCCCTATTATGTATGAACTATATTACCTCTTAGAAAAATAACCAAGATTATGAGAGATATTTCAAGGATTAGATTAAAAAAACATTATTAAAAATTTTGAAAATAAGAATTATTTTTTTCCGAAAAGAGAGAGGCTCTTAATTTACGATTATAATTAGTAATTTTTATATTTTGTTGTAGTAAGTTTAAAATTTATATACACAACTTAATTATTACCTCAAATTTAAATAATCTTAATCATCTCCCAAAGTCCATTATAGTGATACTAATATTATGGATTACCGTAGGAACTCAACATTAATGTTTAAGTTAATGCATTCGTGTATAATTTTCTTTCCCGTAAAATAATGAACATATGGATCTGAAATCACAGATGGAGGCCATATTTGATGTTAGAAAATTAGGTTTAATATCTTTCGAGAGTCTTTGTGTTTCCCAACATTAGTCTTCTCTCTATTGCTTGAACTTGGAAGTTGAAGCGATCCTTCCTCGGCTACCAACAAACTCTTCACACTCTGATCTCTTAAAACACAGCTTAATCTATCATCATGCAAATTCTAAGATCGATCAAAGCATTTCGGGCATTCTTCCACCTGCTTGCAATGGTTGACCAATAAAAAAGGACGACTTTTGATGCTTTTCCCTACTATGTATCTCACGGTCTTGGTCTTAATCATGCATGCACGCTCGAATATGTCTGTCTCATCAGAAGAAGAGATCAACCATTATTAGAAGACATCCATTATTATTCCATCGGCATCAAAACCAACGAGGCGGAAGTAAAGCTACAACAAAGCGACGCCCACACAACCACCGCGCAACCAGCCGAGAACAGTACAAAACCAAACCCAAACCCAAACCCAACGAAGACGACGATAGCAGTAGCAACAGCCGAAATGGGAAATCAAATGCAGATCTGATCTAATCCCTGCCGCCGGGAGGAGCAGCAGCCGCCTCCTCGTTGCCACCACCAGCCATGCCCAGCGAGCTCTTCACAGCATGAGCAGCCCCAGCCGCCACGCTCTTCACCTGTTCCCCAGCCTGTGCCAAAAAGAACCTGATTCAGAAACAGTAGGAGAGAAACAGGAGGCCATTGGTTCGAACAACGTGAGGACGAGGACGAGGACTTCACTTTCTGCAACACGCTTCCGGTTTTCTCCTTCCCGGCTTGAGCGGTGTCGCCGGCGGACTGAGCTGCCCGGGAAGCCTTTTCCTTGGCCGCCTCCGCCGTCTCCTGCATGTAGCCTCCGGACTTCTCCGTCCCCTCCTGGGCTCGCTCCTTCGCCGATTGCGCTGTCTCAGATCCCTTGTCCTTGGCCTCGTAGGCCTTCTCCTTGGCGGCCTCGGCTGTTTGCTGGCCCTTCCCCATCATCTGACCCGTCTTCTCCTGCAAACGCATCAACCACTCGTTCATCAAAACTAGAGCTTCATATATTTATATATTTCTATACAGTTCACCTGAGCTTGGCCTTTGGCTTCGCCGGCCTTGTAGCGAGCTTCATCCTGGTGGGACGCCATGGCGCTCTCGTCAAATATGGTTTCCACGAAGTCGTCTTCCCGCTGCCGAATCAACCCGACGAAGAGGGGCGTGTGCGGAGAAAGAAGAAGTTGGCGCGGGGATATATGTAGGCACCGATTCACTCACACGCTTGACGCCTGTCCATGCTCGGCGCTTGTTTCACGCCACGTTCGAGCACACGCGTTGCGACATAGTTTAACGCAAGAAAAAGAATTATCCGTAGTCTTCTTGTTTTCGTCATCTTTGGTAGAAGCGGAAGCGGAAGCGGAATCGGAATCGAGAGATGTATTAAAAAAAATTATTTGGTTTGAATATATTCGTTTTTCTCATGAAAAAAGATTAATGCATTCAAAAATTCCTTACGACCTACGTGGATAGATAAAAAAAGAGCGATTAAAGAATGCAGATTATCCCAATAATATTTGATAAGAGAAGAAAATAATATTTGTAAACTAGGAAGATTTTATACTCTCTTTTTGATTGATTGATTGATTTATTTATTTATTATTTATTATTTTATTTTAATATTTTTAAAATACTTTTCTACAAATAAAAATATTCACAACATAAATATCCTTCTCTCCTTCGTGTATTATAATAAAGCTCTAACGTACTACTACTACGGATAATAGGTTTTTGAGAGACTAAGGATATAAATCAATCCTAAACTAAACACGAGAGTGTAAGTAAAATACAAAGTGTTATCCCTTCGAATGGGTTCCAAAATCAACCTTAAGATCGAATATAGGCAGCCCCTCACAAATTGTATCCATTCGGGTTGAAACTCCCTCGGATCGTAGAACGATGACACCCGTAGTCCGATCCAGAGGCCCTCCATCGCAAAGAAAAAGGTTTCTTTCTTCTTACGGGTATATATGCATATATATGCAACAACAGGCAATTCTAATCCCACATGAGATACGTCCATACGTCAACGCACGTAATAGTAAGCAGCAGCTGCGTGTGTGTCAGGGAAAAAGCCAAGTCTTTCCGGAGACAGTTTCTGACCATGAATAAAAACATTAGGCGGAGCAAATGTCGTCGGCAGCTCCACTTCACGCCGCTGAATCCGCCTTGGTCTCGTAGCCGAGCTGCAGGGCTGTCTGGTCCTGGTGATGCGAGTAGTGAGCTGCTGCCTCCAATATGTTCGCGTGGTAGTAGTTCCTGGAGTCGAATGCTCCTGGAATAGCATCGTACTCCGCGCCGGCTTCCACGATGCTCAGTTGCTGCACTCGTTCGTTCTCTGCTATCTGAACCCCAAGTCTAAGAATCAGCTTCACATCTTTGATTCTTGTTGCGATCAGGCCTAAGAGAAGATGTTTAGCTTGTGCTCACTTACCTTGGCTCTGAGGTACATGTTGTCACTTTGAAGCTCCACTTCCTGCCATCATCCAAGGTAAGGTAGATCAGTCATCAAGAAATAGAAACCAAGTCATCGGTGATCGATGCTTACCCTTTTCTGCATATACTCGATTTCTGCAAACAGCAGCTCATGCTTCATGATAGGAAAATGTATCAGTACTCGGAGACGACAAGATGCAATAAGTTGTCGGTAGCAGATTACCTTCTTCGATCTGATCCTTGTGATGCTTCTTTCAAGTCGGTTTTCTAGTTGCTTGAGCTCCTTTACATTAAGAGAACTTAAAGCGTCGCCCATCAAGTGCCTGGAAGAGGAGATTTAGATGGAACACAGAGCATCAGTGATCTACTTACTTTGAGATGGGGGATGCCAACTCACCGATTCGCATTCTGTAATATCTGGATCTGGTGGCGAAGTTTGGCAGATTCTTGCTGATAGTAGTGCTGCATGCATCAACGAGACACAACTTATTTACTTGTGATATCTGAGCTTCCTAGCAAAAGAAAGTTTAAGATCCTCCATCTCTTCATATGTATACATATATATATATATATATATATATATATATATATATATATATATTTATATATTTGGCATTCCTGTCTTCCTTAAAATCGATTTCTTGGAAATTACTTTTTTGATTCACTGATGGTACGATCGATTTAATTGGTATTCCACCTTGATGCATAATAAAAAGCACCATCTTTTTTGACTGACAGACCACTAGAAGAAGGCCTCCTCATTATTCTTTGACGCTGCAGTACACAACCTAAGTGGAACAGATGAAAAACAACTTAATCGTCTCTTCAACATAGATTAGTAGCTTGTGATGTTAAAGGAGGATATGTTGAGCTGTTTTATATTTCTCTGGCTACATCGTCCATCCCAAAGTGATTATATAGTAGTGTTTTTCTTAATGCATTATTAGATTCTTCATTCACTCATAGGAAATCTAACCAACAACATCCGGTATGACTATTAAATGTTTGCTATGTAAACCTGTTTTCTAGATATCAATGGAGCCACAGATCACAGGTATGGTTTTCAATATCAACTTGGCAAAAGAACAAAATCATGAGCATGATGAATATGCTAAACATAAAAGTTTATAATGCATTATGATGCCATGAAAAGCAAACTGAATCTAATAGCTCACAAGATCACGTAACCATAGAACGGTAGGCACACTGATGAAGTTAATCCAAAACCACTCATCCGTTTGGAGCAGTTTCAAACGGATGAGTGGATGTGGATAAGTGGGTTGTCTTATTAGTTTTATCTAGGTGATTTATCATTTATTTTAAATTTTTATAATTTTTTTTTTTTACTACTATAAATATATGTTTTTAGACTCATCCAAGACACTACTATAGATTGGAAATCTTATTTCTCTTCGATCTATTGAGGTTTAATAGATCGAAGATCAATAGATCCAGAAAGTGAAAATAAAAATATGATAGACATTAGAGCAAGTGTTTCCAATCAATTTCTTTCCATCTTCAAAGTTGAAAATTATTAATTTTAGATAATTAACATAAAAAAATTATTTCGTAAGGATTATGAAATTTGATAAAACTTAGTCTTGTTGAGTATGATCTATAGGATGCCAACATTACCAACGATAAAAAAAAATCAAATGAATGAAAATATACAAAAAAAAAATGCAACAGCCCTCTACAAGCTACAAAGTAATAGATGAGTCCATATTTCCTCTAATCATGCCAGTATCAATATTAACAAAAACTTAAAAAATCTTAAAAAATGTGATCTTATAATGAAAACCTAAAAGATCAAACAATAGTAAAATAGTTTGATATGATTTCTACTTATCTCTACAGTTTGATATAACGTGATCTTAAACTTATCTCTACAATTTGATATGATTTCTACTACTATAAAAGAAGCTAAAGATATAAATGCATTATCTATTGATGAATTAATAGACTCACTTTTAGTTCATGAACAAAAAATTGAACTGATCTTCAATTGAAACTTCACAACATGCTCTTCAGATGAAGATCGATTCTAAGAAAAATTAAAAAAAAAATCCAAAAATCAAATCTCAAGGCAAAGGTTAGAATGATAGAGGTTGTTAACAATTTAATTTTCGAGGTAAAGGATAAGGTCGACCAAACGAGAGTTAACGGAATTTCAACGAAGGTAATAAAAAAACCCGTTAACGTGTCTTTGTTGTAAAAAAAAAAGGTTAGACATATTGAAAAAGATTATCGATATAAAAATAAAAATCTAAATATACTTTTCTTCTCTTATTGAAAAATATGATCTTTTTGAAAAAAAGTTATTAGAACAAAAATTAAGTAAATTATTATGAAAAAAATAATGATGAGAAAAAAGATAAAAATAATTTTTTTATAACATCCAATAAAGAATGTTTTAGTTTTGTTTGGTTTGGTTTTTAAATAATGAATGTAATAGCCATATGATAAGTGATCAAAGTTTATTTCATGGTTTGATCAAGTACATAGTGTAGATGGAAAATAGTAGTGAAATTCAAGTGGAATGGGAAAGGAACCATTGTTTTAAACATCAAATCTAGTAAAATATTTATTGATGATATTATATTTATTTTTAGATCAAAATAAAATCTCATTAGTATAGGGAAATTGATGAGAAAAAATTATTATAATATTTTCTATGATAAAAATATTTAATTGATAATACAAATTTAAAAATTGATAGCAATTATGAGGATGATAAAAAAAAAAAAGATGCATATGTTATTATTTTTTATTTTTTATACTTGCACTCACTTCTATTATTATTGATGAATCAATACTATAACATAGAAGATATGACCATATGAAATATGATATACTAGAATTGTTTAATAAAAAAGCTATGGTAGTTGATTTACCAAAAATTTAGAATAAGTATAGTATTTGTAAATCTTACGTCTTTGGAAAACAATACAAAAGTTTATCTCAGAAACACCATTCTTAGAGAGCCAAGGAATGGTTGGAGCTTATGTATGTAGATATTTGTTAGCCTATACAGATTATCCCACGTGATGAAAGTAAATATATTTTATTATTTATAGATGATTGCACAAGAATGATATAGGTATATTTACTTTGAAAAAAAAAACTAAAGCCTGTTCGATTCATAAAAATTTCAAAGCTTACATAAAAAAATAAAGTTACTATTTTATTAAAACTCTATGTATTGATTAAGGAGGTGAATTCACTTCTAAAGATTTTTTTAGATTTTACAAGAATATAGGCATTCGCAGAGAATTGACTGCAAGCTACACCCCCAACAAATTAGAGTAGTAGAGCAGAAAAACCAACAAATTAGAGTAGTAGAGCAGAAAAACTAAGTTGTTGTCGAGACAATGAGATATATGCTTAAAGGAAAAAAAAAACCAAAAAAGAGTTTTCGGCAAAAGTTGTGAGTGCGGTAGTAGTGTATTTACTAAATCATTTTTTCACATTCAAGGTAAAACACATTATAAAGCATGGTTTGATCAAAAAAGTTTGATTGAGCCACTTAAAAGGTATTTGATAAAAAAGAAGTAAACTTGATAATAAAAGCATTAAATGCATATTTGTGAGGTATCATAATAAAATAAAAGGCTTTAGACTTTACGATCCTTCAACTAAAAAATTGATCATAATTCATAATGTTATTTTAGTGAAGAAGTTTAGAATTCTAATGCAGTTGAAATTTCGATAGTTGTAGGAGAAGAAATCTATAAGGCACATGATATATTGCCCATTATTAAAACCTTACTTGAATCTTCTCGGATTTTGAGTAGTTTTGATTCAAGTGACTAACGATAATGAAACACATCTGAGAAAGTCTTGTAATCTTTCACAAATATATCCAACCTACTGATCTTACATGTTTTGCTTTAGAACTTGTTTTGAAGTTGCAGCTCAGAAAGAAGAATGGGTGCACACAATGAATGATGAACCCCGAGCTATTGAAAAAATAAGACTTGAAAGCAAGTAAATTTGCCCCTAAGAAAATAAATAATTGGACTTAAGGGGGTTTATCACAAGTCAAATTTAATACTGATGGCTTGCTATAAAAACATAGAGCCAATTTAGTTGTCAAAGGGTATGCTCAAATTTCAAGTATTGATTTTTTAAAAATATTTTCTTCGGTTACAAAAATTGATACGATTTATTCAATGTTAGCATTTTCAGCTAAAAAAAAATGATATGTTTATCAATTTGATGTTAAATCAACATTCTTGATTGAAAAATCGTAAAATGAAGTTTAAACCAACCAATATGAATGATTTAAAATAAAAAACAGGAGGATAAAGTCTACGAGTTGGAGAGACTATTATACGATTTGAAATAAGCACCGTGGGCATACTACAATAGAATTGATAATTACTTCTTTCAATATAATTTTTTTTAAAATTTAAGTGAGCCAACCTTATGTATAAAAGCTCAAGGTATAAAATTTTTTATTGTCTATTTATATGTGAATGATATGCTTTATATCGAAAATTCATTGGATATGCTTATTGAATGTAAGAAAAATACGGTTGACTCGGGGCTTTTATATTATTTTATAGGAATGAAAATTATTCAAGATATAAATAAAATCTTTTACTGTCAAAAATAATGTTAAAGATTTATTTAAAAAGTTTAATGTGACAGTTTATAAGTTAGTAAGGACTCCAATGAATATAAATAATAAGCTGGTGTTAGATGATAGAGTTGAAAAATATATATATGAGAAGTAGTATAGAAATATAATTGGAAAATTAATTTATCTCACACATTCAAGGTAGAATATTATGCTTGTAGTTAGTTTGTTGTTCAGGTTCATGCATGGCCCTACAAGGTATCACTTTAGAGGAGGTAAAAGAGTTCTATGATAGTGATTAGATTGGTCGTACAAATGATTAGAAAAAGTATTTTAAGATTTATACTTAACCTTGGCTCAGGGATGATTTTATGGACAACTTCAAAATAAAAATTTGTTGCTCTCTCAACTTCTAAGGTAAAGTCTGCTGTAGCAATTTCATGAACTAAAAAAATAAGAATATGTTACTCTTTCAAGATCATGTCGTGGTTACAAGCACGACATATCAAATAATTTAACTTTGAAGAATTTTAATATATTCTCAAAAAAAAGCAAGATAGATCAACTAAAATTTACTACAACAACAACAAATCTACTATTACAACGATGAAGAATTTTATTTTTCATGAATGTACCAAAACAATGAAAAAATTCATATAAACTACTATTGCATTGAAGATCAAGAACAATTTCAAAACTCATTGTTTTGTAAACTATTCATCCGTTTGGAGCAGTTTCAAACAGAAGAGTACTTGATCTTTTTTATCTACGTAGCTGAGTTTATCATTTGTTTAAAAAATTTATAATTGATCTTTTTTTACTGCTACAATTATGAGGCACTACAAATTTAAAGTACTCTTCAGACTGTCTTTTCTCTCTCTCTCTCTCTCTCTCTCTCTCTCTCTTCTCTCTGAAGTTACTCTGTAGGAAGCCAACCCATAGGCATTCTCTAGCAAGTATAGCATCAATAATATCAGAAATCTTGATTAGAAGATACATCTAGATTTGTGACTGAATGCAGTATTAGTTAGCATTAATAATTAATACTGATACTGAATGCAGTATTAATTATTAATACTGAATGCAGTCTAGCAAGTTTAGCATCAATTATTAATACTGAATGCAGTGTTAATAATTAAAACAAATCACTAATAAGTAATAGAGAATAGCTAAAGATCATGATGCTCATAGTGCTACTATAGTTGGGGAAATTAAGCTTTTTGAGTACAACACAATGAATGAAGAAGATCTGAATGGAATAATATTCTTACCTGAGAATTGACGTCCACAATGGCACCCGAACTCGAACTGTCAGCGCATGCCTTCTTGTACCTCTCGATTGTTGATTTTATGCTGGAATGAGGATTTTTAAGCAACAAATTAAATTAGGAAGCAACATCGCACTTATGTTTCAGTAGCATCAATCAATGCATGCATTTAATGCTCACAGAATCGACCAAATAATCCTACAGGACATTGCAAGAAATGTTGAATGAAACCAGTGAATGACAGACAGATGTAATTATGACAACTTTGACAAGATGTAATTTGTCACTGCAGTCCATACTTTTACAAGATCCATTGATCTAAGCATGATTGGATCCACATATCATTCATGAATTATATGGATAACTTGTAGTGTACTTATTCTCGAAGGAAAAACACACAAATAAGGCCACCTTTTGCATGCCAAAGGAGAAGTTTCAGGGAAATGTTTGCATAATCAGATCACCAAATAACTTAGAAATTGGTTTTATTGATTATTTCTAATAGCTGTTATGGACAACTTAGAGAGGTCCCTAATGCAGTATTACAATGTATATATATTTGCAGCTACTGAAGACCCCAAGTTTTCATTTCTGCAATTACTTGTCTTTGCTCAGGAAATATGCATGAGTTCATGATAGAAACATACGAATTTACCTATACGCATGCACATAATGGAAGGGAGGTAAATGTAAAAGGACTCTCTCGATCTAATAATGTATTTAGGATCTTTTACCTGGTAGAATGTGGAGGAAGAATGTATTTAGGATCTAATAATGTTCAGCAGTATTGAAGGCTTTTTTTGATAGAAAACATATAGCCAGCCATTTCGCTCTTCTTTCCAGGGAAGAAAACATACAGAACATAATAGTCTACATCTAACCCCGTATACGATTTCATCTTGACCATAGGCACCACAAAAGTCCAACAATTTAACTCCTCTAGCTAAATATCAACTACTGACCGACGACTAGATCTCTCTCTCTCTCTCTCTCTAGAAATCTACCACACACACATACCAGGTCTACAGTCCAACAACGTATCTGGCGAGGGTGGATAGGGGGATTGCTGACAGAATCCATCATAGAGTACTCATGTGATGTGTTCCAACTTTTCTTTCCATTGAAGCGTCACATATCTATCACAAGGGTGAGTCTTTCTGCACACGTTCCAACGGAGCACCAATCCTTGAATCGAACTCAGTGGACCCCTCCCCTTTCGTCACCTCCATTCTACAGATATGGGCAAGAATCCTTTCCATGCAAGACAAAAGCTGCACCGAGTGGTGTGCAAGGTAGGATCGCGCCACTACAAAAGGCAAGATGAAAGATATATGTCTGGGACTGCAGTGATCCTGAACAAGGTTGAGCCACAGCTGGTTGGAACTCTCAAGGCGCGTACAAGCACCACAGCACAGGTCACCTCCATTGGTGGCTTTAAGGGTACAACAACACACAGTGTGTGGGGGTTCTTTCACTGTTCACATATCTTTATTACCTTGGCTACACGTACACAATCGCAAGGGTACAAGATGAACCTTGTAGGTGTGAGATGGAACCTAAGAAGGAACATGGACCATCATCCACTTGTGCTGGCATGCCAAAACATGGGAGGGGGGGATCTGAAGCCAACTGAGAAAAGCTACTGATGATCTTGATTTTGTCTAAAGAAGCCGACTCCAATCAGAAACTCAGAATCCAGTGTTGGATACAAATAATGGCCAACCCCAAACCCAGAGGACATAAACCAACCTTTTTTGCTAAGAAATTGGAAATATAAGAGGATGACACTGACACCACCATTCCTTGGAATAAGAGGATGTCTCATATTGGGATGAGAAAGCACTCTTTAACTGTATGTATGTATGTATGTATGTAAGTATGTAAGTAAGTAAGATGAAGGATAAAAAATAAGTGGCTAAGTTTGCTGACAATACGAGTGGGTTATGTTCGAATAAGTAACCTTCCATCCTACGTGACTCTGAGCAGGCACAGGATGTAAGACTTCAAATAAGCAAGAAAAAACACTGAGAAAAAAATACTTTTGGTTGGATATCTGATGTAAGACTTCAGATATATGGAATCATTACTTACACACAAACACAATTTCTCTTTTTGCTTTTTAAGCCGTTCCATTATTGTCAATATTACAATACAGCATTAAAAAGACTCTATCACTAGATGACCAAGGAGGAGCAACTATCATTAAAGACCGACTGATGTTACTCCTTCACTGGATGACCGAATTAAAATCAGTGATACTGTCGGAAGAATTCAATCACACTGACAACCTCAAGGGGTGAATTAAAGATTAGACTCAAAATTAAGGTGACACCCCTCTTGTTTGACGGATGACACGAGAAGCAAAGCAAGCAAAAGTATCTCGTACTTGTTACGAGAAGTTGATATAAAGTATGATGTCAAGTACGATATTTGATTTTTCTTTTTCGAAAGATGAAACGATGGACAACAAGTATCTATCATACTTACTACACACTGCGGAATGGTCAAGCAGCAAGTCATGTTTCCGAGGATGGGAAACGAATGTGTAGATGAAGCAGAAAAGCGAGATGTAAAAGAAAGTGGCACAGAAAAGGAAAAGGAATTAGGGTTGGTAAATCTAAGAACATGTTAGTTTAAGTAAGATTCACTAAAAAGAATTCAAAAAAGTGATTGGTAAATCTCATATTTCTTTTTATCAAGATAGATAATTAGGGTTTGGTTTTAGTCGATCCTAGTAATCTTAGGAAGAGGTTTTTGATTCAGCTGCACTCTTGTTGTAGATATTTGATCCTGAGCCATAAACAACAAAGATGTAATAAACAATTTATTGATGCATATGATTGTCAAAAGATGGGAAAAACTTAAAATACTTGCAGCAGTTGTACAAGGTAAAAGTTTGAAATGCTTAACAACCACACAAGACATACAAATAAAGCAGTTAGTGAGGCTTTCTTTCAGAACATAGTCGAAAACATTTCTCAAACAGATATTTACATTTTACGCTGGGAATTAGAATAAAACAATGAAACATCATCATCATCATCATCAAAGTTTTCAGGGAGAAACCGTTCGAATACGGGCAATTTTCCCTCCAAACTTGTTCTTATTGAACTCTCCAGTCGTTCACAGGCAAACAAGTCCCTAGGAATCCTACATGTTGACAAAGAATGATAACACTGAACATGATGTCCATGGTGTTGATGATGATGATGATGATGATCACATTAAAACAAAAAAGACGATGAACAGGATGCCAGATGACTCAACGTGCATGGAGTAATTCTCAGTGTTCATACAGATCGCGAGACGAGCAGATCAATTTTAGCCAACAGTGAGCTTATTTTCTTTCTCAACCGCTTAACTCTCTTTTTTACTCTTTCATAGCTTCCCCAATGCCATCTCAAACTAGCCCAACTTTTCGAGCCAGATATCCCACAAAACATCTGCTCATTCTAAAACTCTATTCAAATACATGAATATTCTGGAAATAAGAAGAACCATCTTTAGAGCAATGCACCTAATCAAGAAAGCTGATTATATTTCTAGACACATACATACACGGAAGATTTCCAAGTAGATTGAGAAGAAAAAACCAGTTAAGAGTGGAGGCCGAAATAACTGAATATATAAATGCTCTTGAAATTACAGCCAACGACTACAATATGCCACACAAAGTAAGCAATTATCATCTGGACAATATATTAGCCATCAAGAAGATACGATCCATATCCCTTTTCAAAATGTAACCATACTAGTCATCTGATGTCATATCATACCATACAGTACCAGTTTGGGTGAGACCGGAGGCAATCCTCCCTTGTAGGCATCCATACAATAATGGTCATCATTGATACAATGTTCCAAAAGAAGGAGATATATTTCTCTTAAATGGCTGCGGTGACGAAATTATTCTCCAACACATCTCTACCTGGAAGAGGCTGAACACATCTTAAACGGTCACTAAATATCAGCTTGTTCTCTTCTCAAGAACTCTGATGGGCTAAATTACGTTTGATTTCCATCCCATATATCTGGTGAAGTTCTCATCCACTGGTCTTATGTCCAGTTTTCTAAATTTCTAAGCTTTCTAAGCCAGAGTATGCTTGTACACTCTAATCCAGATTTTACATATATATATATATATATATATATATATATATATACCCTAAGAATCTGTAATTGTTTTACCCAATACATATCTTTCAATTCTGAAGTTCATATAGTCCTCTAATACGGCAGTAATACCTACCTATATCTAATACCTAGAAAGCAAGAACATGATGCAGTGATAACACTGTCAATGGGAACTGGAGTCTAGAGATGTACTTAGCAGCAGAGTTTCTAATCAAACGTTCACCTTATCAGAGGCTTCACAGTGTGCTACATTTCGTCCTTTCTCCTTCTCAGCGTTCCAACCTCCCACTCTTGTAAATCATCATCCCACAAGATTGACGACGAAGTTAAGGTTTCGTCAAAAAGGAAAGACAAGATAACATAAAGAGGCCACCTTGGGAGAACACAAAATGGCCCGACGACACCCCACTCCTCGAGCGTGTAAGTGACGTGAATAGGCGCATGGCCCGAGAAGTAAAACCCCTTCCCCGGTTCAAGGCAATCATCATCACGTAGTACACATCTCCGAACAGCCATGCTCCCCTCATGGCGCATGGTGGTGAGGCGAGAAGAGAGAGAGAGAGAGAGAGAGAGAGAGAGAGAGAGAGAGAGAGAGAGAGAGAGAGACATAAGGTGTTGCACCAGAAAAGAAACCAATTCTAGCGAGGCGCCAGTTTCCCTGGTGGTGACAAAAGAGGCACAAACCCTAAGAAAGAGAAGAAATTTGAATCCTGGGCAAGGTTTAGAACTCAAGATGCAAGAGAGGCAGGAAAGGTGGTTTTGAAGGTAGCTGCAGGGACGGAGGCTTCGTGAACGCAATGCAAACACCAAAGAAAACAACAACTTGAATGCATAGAGAGATACAACGTTTTGGTGATACTAAAGAACCACAAGGTCATCAATGGAGACAGGTAATGCATCTAAAGGGAGCGTCTTTCTGGAAATGTAAGCCTATGGATTCTTGTCAATGGAGGGATCAGACAGGCACTAATTGAAGGCAGGCAGAAGCCACATCAATCCCACACAGAGATAGAGAGATTTGACCAGGCAAAACCAAACAAGAAAAAGAAGGATAAAGGGAAACAAGAAAACCTTACGAATAGCCTTGAAATTGTACACACCTTACAGTTAGTAGAGAGAGCCATCTTCAGGAGAGACTGCAATTTTTTCCGAGTTGAAGATAGGAACATCCTATTCCTATGCATCGTTTCGAATCCCTAGCCATTTATAGACACAAATGTTCCACAAGTAAAAAACATAGATAGTGGTATCTAACATCTATCCATTCCCCCCTTCTTCTTTGGCCACTACAAGTACATACAAAACCTTGCAAAACATCATCAAAAAGGAAAGGATGGACTTAGCTGGAGCTCGATCTCCATCCCCGACATCCTTTTCCTTTCTCTTCTCCCCAAAGGCCCAAACGGGCACGGAGTGAAAATTATATGAGGTAAGAAGCTGATCCATAACAATATCTACAGATCCTCAAAGCAATTCTCTTGTAAAGTTCTTCAGCAACTTGGTGTATTATTGTCAAGTCATTATATGATCAAGGGAATAGCATGAAATGTAGAGTTCAACACACCGACATACTTGTTATTGGCGTACTCATATAGCCTGCCGCGGCTGGAGAACACGATTAGGGCGACCTCGGCATCGCAAAGCACAGACAGTTCGTAGGCTTTCTTCAGCAGCCCATTCCGGCGCTTGCAGAACGTCACTTGGCGGTTTGTGGTGTTCTCGATCCTCTTGATCTCAATCTTACCCCTTCCCATCTTTGTTGATGTCCTTTGCACCGAAGCTGAGCTGAAAAAAAGGAAGAATTTCTAGTCTTAACAACGGCAACACAAGAAACCTAATCTCCATTATCTCATCTTGTGTTGGTATCTAATTAGGAGGCTCGAGGATTCGGGTAAGTCAGTATATATCCATGCCGTGAACGAAAATTAAGAGCCAAAAATTAACCGAGCAGAAGAATCTTGAAGAACTTCTGAACTGTACAGTTGGGAAGAACGAAATCAAGCTTCAGTTAAAGAAGAAATCTAAAACTGTCTCAGAAAATGATCTGTATTCAGATCAGATATGACTGGGTTTTTCTCGCATATATATGGAGTCAAAACATGATCATGGTTCTCAAAGTTTTGAGTACCCTAACACCCAAACAAGAATCAACAAGAAAGAAAGCTCTCCCACAAGAAACATCAGCCCTCTCCTCCAAGAAAATTAAACCAGAAACATCAGCCCTCCCACTTGCAACACCGAGGATGGAAATCTAAGGGAGCTGAACGAGAGGGGAAAAAGGAGTAGTAAAAGAGATTAACCTCCAAGCACTCAAGAACTTCTTCCTGACTAAAACTAAAAATCAAAGAAGATCAAGAAATCAAGGCCACTCGGAAGCCACCGTTACCGACTATGATCTCTTCGACAGGAAGGTGTCGCCGACTACTCCGACTCCCAAAAAAATGCGATGGCCAAAGGTACAGAAGTGAGATTGGAGAAGCAAAAACAAGAAAAGATTAGTGGATCTCGAACAATTTCACGACCTTCTTTCCCCTCGAAAAACTCCTCGAAAGAAAGATCGGCGTCTGCTCGGGCTTCGTCTCGCCCGCAGTCTTCGGATTCCTCCCAAGGATGGAGGAGGAGAGGAAAAGAGACAAAGCAGCCGCTGCATGGCCACACCAGCGTCCTCCTTTTTGATGGCCGCTTCCTCTTTATCTTGTCCTTCGCGTGCATCTCCCTATCGTACGCCGGCGGGCGGAGCTGCTCACCCCCCTCTCGTCACAAACTTTGTCCGTTTTGGGTTATCTCATTTCGAGTAAACAGTTCTGGAGGACTAGTTGACCAGAGAGCGCGCAGAAGCGCTCGGCACGTGCGGTCGCGGGTGTGTTTCGGGCTCAACCGGAACCCACCCGCGACGATTTGGTGTCGTCGACAGCTGTGAACCGTACGATCGACGGGCCGTTCTTTTTTGGGTTGCCAAAAAGTGGGTAGACCGGGGTGGCGATCGGGGAGGACCGGAATTGGGTTAAAACGGTGGTGTCCGTATCGCCGATTCGGAGAGGAGGGGTTGGGAAATGGCTGTGGCCCACTTATTGGACGGCAAAAGATTGGGCACGTCACATCACAGATCGCAGTGAGCGAGTGACATCGGTGATGGACTCCAATTAGGAGAGGCGTTCCGGTGTCCACGACGCCCCCACCGCGGGTGCCGTGACACCATCCTCACCCGTGGGCCCACAGGTCAGGCTCACGTGAGAGTCACATCGGATGAGTAGCCTACTTGAGTTAAAGAGGATGGGATAAATATAATCATAATTATCAGAATCTCCCAAAGAGAAAGAAAAGAATGGAATGGAATGGGCTACGGATTATTGTTGTGAGCTTGCGTCCAGCAGAAATGGAACTCACCTCATTCAACCCTCGGTTAAGAAGGAAGCGTGAAAGGGACATATGATGAATAAATAATATGTTGTCTTCGACAGTGATACTTCCAAGGATGATATTAGTGGATAAAGTTGATTTGTTAGATCTTCTACTAGGTCTCATATTTTTATTTTCTGCCATTTGGAGGAACAGGTCGTGATGCGTATCCATCATCTTGTAATAGTAGTCATTAGTAGATAATATGTCTTAATTCAGTGACAAAATGTCCAGGAGGTTTACTTATAAGACAATAAATGGGCAAGATCTCCACTCGAAGGACAAATAAAGTGAGTTTGTGTCTTGATAATCCAACAACAGCAACTTTGATTACTGATAGTACAAAAACACTGAGCTGAGCTAAAAGTCAATTAGTAGATCAGGAGTGGGATTGGTTGTCTCTCATTTTAGTTGTCTGTCTTATTTCCTATTTCCATGTCTTGCTCTTCCAGGAGCATTTACAGAACAATAGCAAGGTCAGAGAGACTAGACTGCTGCCTCTTGACTCCTAATGCAATCCAGATTTCAACCATTTGCTCTGCTCTGCTCTGCTCTGCTCTGCTCTGCTACTATGTTGAGTTCAGCAGTACAATACATATTTATTTGTGCCTCAAATCAAATCTTAGATTTTCATGAGTTCACATGTAGTCTTTAATGAAATATTATCGAGAGTGACAACTCTGTCAATTAATAATTTCAAGTGATTGACACCTGTTTTCATAATTGGATATCTGTTGGTGGGTGCTCTATCCACTCTTTTTTTTAGTATATGATAAACTTTAGATTTATTATTATTATCTTCCTTGCCAATAGTAACAAATGGATGATTAGAGAAAATGCTTGAAGATATATTAAGTAAATAGTAATCCCCATCATCATCATCATCATCATCAACAACATCTTCAAGTGAGGACAAGTGTTGTCTTGCAGGTGGGCAGGTCAATTTCTCTTTCAAGAGTTCTTAATCAAGACAAGAGATCGAAAACTGACTATATTTATTAGATTTCCTATTTGAGTGGTGATCCAAATATAGAATTCAGTTCCGAAAAATTGCTCTCTGGGGTCCCCCAAATTTAATGGGGGGTGGAGTCCCTTAACCTAACTTGTATGTACAGTTAAATTCTGCAGGGTGAAGACCACAGAAATTGTTTCTCCATTCAAGCTTTCACATCTCTACCATTTTCTGCCTCTTTGTTATGTTCATTGATCCATGCACACTCGAGCACTGCTGGGTCGGGTCGTACAATAGATGGATGGATAGTCGTCATCTTCTCTTTGTTTGTGTGTGAGGAGACTTTTGCACACCTTTTGTAGTTGGGCAATCTACTTTTTTTACAGTTTACTGTAATATTGTAACTTGCCTGAGATACATTCTCTTTCTTCTTCTTCTTCTTCTTTTCTTCTCTCTCTATCATAATCTCCATGGATTTAATACACCTCCGAGCATGTCCACTGTTCCAATGAATCCCATTACTAAGAATGGGGGAGTTGGCCTTGGAGATTGGCCATGTCGGGAAGACTTGCATGCAAGATATCTTGCTCGGTACAAGTTGGTAGGCACCAAATCCTATTCCCTACGTACTACACAAGTGGGTGGTGGACATTATACCATTTCAGTGCCTATCTATCTATTCTCCACCAGCACAGCACGTAGGACAGCAACGGAAGAACAATTCCCTCCGCCTGAAACTTGTAGGACAGATTTATGGCAAACATTTATCGACTCAAATTGATATATTTTACAATGCCTCTGCTAATGAAAGGTACATCTTCTTCTTCATCTTCATGATGAAAGTTTAAAATTTTTGGACTACTCCGGTGAAGGTCAGTAAATCCAACATGATCTCAAAAAATGAAAAAGTATCCTGATGTGCAAAGTATTTTTTAATACCCTAATTAGTTTTACGTCGGAAGTAGATAATGAGTATGATTGACTTATATGAGCACGATGAGTGTACTATATAAACTTTAACTTAAACATTTTGGTCTGTAATTTAGATCAAACGGAGTTATTGACCGGTTCACTCATCAGACCCAAGATAAGAGGATCAAATTAAGAGAAAAGCACTATTTATTTATATGCTGGATTAATTGCTAAGGTAATGCAATTTCAATTAATTGGTAAAAGAAGAGAGCAATCAAGGAATGATATCTCCCTCGTCATAGCAGACAAACATCAAATATGCTTATGAGGAAACGAAAATTTGCAATTTTAGATGGATAAATCAGTAATAGATATTCCCAGCAAAAAAAAAAAAAAAAAAAAAAAAACAGGATTCTTGCTGCAATTTTAGTCATAATTGAAACTACTTAGAAAAACAGTTGGTCATGAAATAATAAGAGGCTTTACTCAAACAAATCTATTATCTTCCACAGCAACTTTAATCCCTTTTTTTTTTATATATACAGCAACTTCAATTAAGGTTTCACCTCACTGTGTCACACATTCTCCAACAATAATTGGTTGGCAACCCACGTTCTACAAAGCTCTTTAAAGACAAAAAAAGAAAAAGGTAAAGTGTGTCTAAGGATCAAAATGGAACACTAGAAATTGATCAAACCATATAATAAAACAGCTTGCAGCATTATAAAACCCCTAAGAATAAGATAATAAAACAGCTTGCAGCTTGCAGCATTACGCAACATAGACTCCACTCTCTATGTTCTAATGAGCTTTAGCTTCTCTTTCATGTGTAAGGCTGAAGCAATCCATAGCAACAATTTTATGAGGTTATCTCTAATGAGGATACAAGTCAATAAGATTTGTAGATCTAAAAAGGTCTAGTAGTTATATCTTAGGAGGAGCAACTCACAAGAGTACTACCATTAATTGTGCACTAGTACAAAAAAAATGCATATCTTGTAGGAGATGACAACAACACTTGGCTACTTCAGAGCTTGTAGGGCAAAGAAAATGAGGCCTTCTTTCATTCCTCAGATACAAGCACAGAAAGAAAAAGTGATGGATATCTAACTCGTGGGGAGAACAAGAGTTCCTTCTTGTGTCATAAATGGTGTGGCATTGGGTTGCTGCAACAGTTTGGTAATGCAGAATAAGCTAGAGAGATGGAGCTTTAACAAAACCTGCGAAGAAGAGTAATAAAATATGTAGCTTTCGATATCTCATGTGCATACCAATAAGGAGATGAAAAAAAAATCCCAACAGCATGCATGAATAGGTATTTGCCAAAAAGTCTTGAATGCCTAATTCCACACATCTCAACAAATCCATCTCTCCTCTTTGAATGCCTTGGGAAGACATATGGTTGTCACGGTAGGTTTATTCTTACAGAAATGCTTGACCTCAAGAAGCCAATGCCTAACTGCTCAGATCAAGAACATTTCTTTTATGACACATTCATGGTCTTGAAACTTCTACAGCTCTGGTTGAGCTCAAGATGCCAAAGCTCCTCAAATCAAGTACAACCAAAGTTAAAAGAGCACCTATAATTTAGCCAATACATCATCGTGAGAACTAATCAAGCACTGTAGTCAAAGTGGGGTTTCCAAGGAATCTTAACTCCATCACCTCATCCGATCAAAGTGCTGATGTCCATGAGAGAGTCACTTTCATTGCCAAGTTTAGTTCAGCAGCATCTGCCACCGGACAAGCCATGGGGGGACAGACCAAAAAGAAGCATGAAAATGGCAGTTGTGGTCCAAAGGAAATATACAGAACTGATGAGATAGGAACAAGTTTGATGGACTCATTGTTCTGTATTCTCTCTGGCTGAAGAGATCAGGATGGCATTGGATGCCACTACCCCTTAACAGATGAAAATGGAATCCTCAGGTCTCTAATCTAGTTGAAATCCTCTGCTGCCAACACCACCGCCACCACCACCATCACCACCCATAGGCAAAGCAACCCAAAGTGGGTGGGTGCCAATCAGCCATGTGCCGTACCGAACCCAGTTGTCTTCCATTTTCCCAAAGATCACAAGTGAAGATACACACCAGACTTGTTATTATGGTTTTAGTCCACTCCAAAAGCAGAGCTCTAACTTGGTAATTTCTGAGCACAACTTGGATGAGACTTGATCCTTGCATGCATCCAATCTTTATATGGTCTACAAAAGGATACAGGAATTAGCTTGTGAAATATAAACATGAAGATCCATAAATTATCACAATCCGACCCGATGAGAAAACTCACCATGTGACGCAAAATAATCCAAAACCAAAAGGTAGCCCAATATTATGCCCTAATATGTGGCATGTGAGAACCAACTTTCTAATGTTTTCACACTGTAATGCGCCTCCGACTTCATTCATATATAATAGTCCTTTCCTAATTGAACCCTTTATCGCACCTTATCTAACCCTAATACCAATTATTGAGATCAAACATGATAGGAAAACTGGTCATTTAACTTGATGAGCCTAGAAACATATGATCTAATATACATAAGTTAACGGTTGTGAACTCATTTACCCACACGTAGAGTCACATATATCCTCTCACTTATGATGTAGAATAAAATCAGGGTGTCACAATCTCGGAGTGTCATAATAATAACAACAGTATATTCAGGTGATAACGAAAGAGAGAACTCTGAATTAGCAAGGTAAATGATTGGATCAATTTGAATGAATACAAGCAAGAACAAGACCATAACCATCATTGGCAATACAGACAAGCAAGATCAGTAAATCAGTGTAATCTTTTTAGTTGATCTTTTCCAAACAATTCTACCAATAAGAGACTATTAGTTGATGACAATTTCTGCAATACTTCACATTGAAAATGATCCGTATCAAGGGATTACACACCCATAACATACGTGGGAGGTATGGAATTGTTCCTTGTTCAGAACACATGAGCTATCTGCTCTAAGAACCACCAGTGTGACATCCAAGGCCCAAGTGATGATTATTCCGTGTCAGCAAGGCACCTATCTGAGGAGACATTGGATGTTAGCAGCAACCTTTTCATGAATGGCTAAAGAAAAGAATAATGCAAAAAAAGAAGAAGAATGAGAGGATCTGAAGTGGTGTGTCTCCTATGCATTCCCTGGTGAAAACATCCATAAAACAAAAGCATTACAGAAGGCTGAGAACAACAGCTCATGAACTTCTACACAACAGTAGCAACTAACAAAACTGAATGTAAGAACTTAAACCTTTAGAATTGTGTTTTCCATGCTTGGACATCTTCGTACTTCTTTACAGTATCCATCAAAGCTTAGCTTTGCAGTTCTTCTGAAACAATCTGAAGCTACTACAGGGGCTCAGATCTCCATCTGAACTTGAAGTACATTTCCATGCAGTTGCCAAAGCCTACAAGTGTTCTTTTCTTTGAAATTCCATTGCTGGTCTTTGGAAAAACTAAAACATTCTCACCATGCAAAATACAATGATGCACACAATACCAAGCTATGATTTTCATCAAGAATATGATGGGTCTATCAGGATGGGGGTAGAAAATCTGAAGTATGGGCTGCCAGATATCACAATATTAGTTTCAGTCGAGCAGACAACTACGTTTCATGAAATTCTACTCCTAGCAAGATTGAGAGAACATCTATGACAGATTCACAAATAGCTCCGAGCTCTTGCAGATTATTCAACAGTTATTTGCATCATCGACTACTTATATTGCCATTGTACTTGATGGAACCCAACACTCCACCAGATAGCAAGTCCCTTGGTAAGATCTTGAATTCTTGACTAAAAATCTGGATGCCACATTTAATCTGTCAGGATTTATGAAAGATAAGAATAGTCTTTCTAGAGAAAGGTTGCAGAAGGGCTTGATCACCTAGCCAAAGTCCACAAGCAAGTAGGCTTTCTCAAAGGCATCAACAGACTTACAGAATATAGCCACAAATAGAAACCATTCAGATGTAGATTTTAATATAAAAAGGGTAGGTATTGTTAATCCACTTTAGGGGGGATTACCTTGCCTATTTCCTAAAATAAACCAAAAAGAACACTGACATTCTTTAGAACTACTTGCAAACAAATTGTGTTTCGCATAAAATTTTCCCAAAAATCTTCAAATCTATACTAAAAAGGATCAAGATAAAGAAAAATATTGTATATGTTATAGCCAATAATGTAACAATTACCTCGTAATTGCATAATTTTATCCCTGAAACCTTTTATCAGAGATCAGAATGTAACTATTAAATCTGATCATAATATAATTCTGGCTACTCATATTATCCTAATAACTACAGAATGATAATATAAAATCAATTCTCAATCTAGCACCAGCTGCTTACTCGTTCGACAGTATTCTGCCCTTGTACATATCCAAGGTTCATTTCCAGCTAGTGCAATATGTTCTTCGTTATGCTTTTGACAGTATTCTGCCCTGGCACATATTCAAGGTTCATTTCCAGCTACTGCAACATGTTCTTTGTCATGATTTGAGCCAGTGCTTTTTATGCATAGACAGGTTGAGAGGTGTGTCCTTCATCATGCTTTGAGCCAGTGCTTTTTATATATAGGCAGGATGAGACGTGTGGCTATGAATCCTACCACAATTGTCAATACTGAACACCCAGGCACATATACAACCACCTAAAACACTGGCCAAGGGTACTACTAGCTGTGTACCATTTGGTGGTTTATCACCTCATGGATCTATTATCTTTCAAAGTAAATGTTACAATCGTTGCACCTAGTATTATGCAATAAGTTGTACACAAACCATGCAGTAGCTCTATGAATGTATTCCAGAGAACATTATCATAGACAGTTCTAATTTGGAAAATGCAAGACTTTAAATTTCATTGTACAAAGATAAGCCTTTACTGTGCTAGCATGATGCCTATCAATTGGCACATGTGCTATGCCAAACCAAAACAATGTAGGTTTAAACTGGTACAATCAATACCTACTAGAATGGCACATGATAACAAAGACAAATGGGCAATTAGATCCATGGGCACCTCATCATTATAACTTCCTACAAAATCCAAAAAAACTTAAATCCCACAGAAATATATACAAGCATAAAATGCAAAAGTTGAGGGGAAAAAGTTACGTTCTTTTTTATTAGAAAGAACTTGTTTGGCAACAAGGACATTGCATCTCTACTATTATAACACTAGCTACGAGGTGTCATGCTGATGAATGATGTGCCTTGAAAATTAGTATGTCATAATTTTAACTGTTGTATTCTTCATTGAACTAATAAACTTATTTTGTTGCATTAATCCAACGTCTTTAGCTGTTCCCACTACCAACTCATACGGCCTAAAGGGCCAGTTTTAACTAATTACATAATAGCATGTTAACCACAAGATATAGCTTCAAGGGCCTAAATGAAAACACAATTCCCCACAAATCTCCCAATGAATATTTAAACATAAGTCGCTAAGTAATTAATCTAAGCATAATCCGAATATGATATTGGTACATAATGAACAAAAGAATAGTAAATTATGAGTCAAAATTAACTGTTAACATCAAAGCGCGATATGACGATTGACGAATACTACATGATGCAAGATCAAGATCAATTATAAAACCCTACACAACGATCACAAATTTCACAATATTATCAAATAGTCGGCCAACACAAATTTGTGTCAACTCATTTATCTAGCTCCCAAAGGCATTAATATACCTAGATCTCTTGGTATAGGTTCGTTGACTTGACAGACATTACCTTCCAAATTGGTGTATCTCACAACTTCGTATCATGATACACCTGAATACCTACATAATTACCTGAGGTTGTCAACCATGAAACAGATAGTAAGCTATTCTTCACTTCTAGCACATGATAGACATTCTCCAACCGCACTTGATACAGGCAAAATCAAGGTAACATCAGTCTTACCAACATGTGTACTCGGAAAGATCATGAAAGTAAAAGATGATATTTTTAACCGTAAATCAATTCCAGAATTATGAAAAACAGGTTTAAATCTTTACAACCAGTACAAATATCTAACCAGGAAAGCATTTCCAACTTCTCTAAGTTTGAACACTAGTAAAAATCTGAACCTACTATACAATAGACCTCCCAATAACGCAGGAAAAATGTTATGCATCTGATGAAAGTTGACAAATTTAACGAAAAATATCTAGCAAAAACGGAATCGACATGGATTAACAAACTAAAAAAACACTTATTTTGCAACCTGTTTATACCATTGCATATATTTAGACAGGTAGCGAACACTAGAAACGAAAGCAAAAGTACTATCCACAACCAGAGGAGAATAATATGAAGTTAGTCTACAAAAGGAAGCCTGATCGATCTCTCATATATCGAGGTATTTACTCAATAGAGCCTTTGTTTGGAGAAGTTACGATCTTTGACGAGCAATTTTATGAGGTGCACAACTGAAAAGAACACTACAAAGATCAAATCATCGGAACTCTTCACGCAATCGACTTGTCTAACGATACAATAAACATGTAGAAATTGGAGAAGAGCGAACCTGGTAAATCCATACGAGGACGTGAAGCCGAACGAGTAGTCGGCATTCTCGCTCTTCCGCTCTCGTCTTCACTCGCCTCTCACCCTCCTCCATCTTCCGAGCAAACAAATTAACCCTTACTTTGATTAGATTTACACTAGAACCTAATATGGATCTTCGAATTACCGGGTTGATCCTGAGTGCGTCCGGTTTACACTCCGACCCGATAGAGGAATAGCTGTTCCCGAGATCACGGGTCTAATTTCTCGAATCCGCCTGGTTCAGATATCATGTACTCAGCCAGGCTCGGGTCTAATTAGGCCTAAAGTTATGACCGGTCCAATTCTAAGACTCGGGTCGCACCATACTTCGTGGTGCGCAGTTCTTTCGCTCCTTTCCCACCCTCGCCGCTCTTTTCCTACTCGACTGCCTCCTCCGATCGAGTCGGTGGAGAGACGTCATCGATCGCAGGTATTCTTCCGTGCGCCTGGGATCATCCTAATAATCATTCGCCGCTGCGGCCTCATCCGGTCGACCGCGTTTCTCGTCTTAATTTGGTTCTCCTCTTTTTGTGTTTGATGTTTTGTGGCAAAAAAAATCTCCTTTTTTGTTTGTATGTCTCTCTGTATCTTCGAATCGAATATACTTATTTTTTTCCTTGATGATGAGTGTCGTGATTCCGCAAATTTTGGTGGGTGGTTTTGGGGTTTTGGATTTGGTGGAGGGATCTGGTCGAATTCGTAGTGGTAGTTGCATGATCTAGGTTTACTAAGCTATTAGTGGATGCCGAGAAATTTGCTGTGATCGGGAAATGTATTAGCCTCAGTGTAATCGATGGAACCAATTCGTATTGGTGGCTTTTGCCTCCTGTACTAGCTGCCTTGGATGCTTCCTGTTGATCGCATCCTAAGGTAAAAGAGCCCTACGGTAAATCAGCAAGATTTTTGTTCGAAAAGATAATGGCGAGTCTTGTTTTGGACCCAAGTGTCTGTTCTGACATTTCAGTGCTAGTCTTGGAGGGCATAGAATAATGAAACTGGCAATGATGGCAATATCTGTGATGTTCAACTTAAATACATTATTTTTTACTTCTTATGTTATTTTGTATATTTGAAATCTTAAATTTGCATTTTTTTTATTTTGCTATTCTTTCGCACTTTTCACATCATTTGCTTTGCTTTATAAGAACTTAATTGCTTTTGAGGGACACCACCTACATCCTCAAGATGCACTTTGGGGCATTTCGTTGGCATTTAACAAGTTTTTTATCGCCAGAAATTCTTGCTGTTGTAATGTTATCTCTGGATCTTCAGTTTCTATATCTTATTCAGCTTTGCTTTATAAAGAACTGGGATGGATCAACTTATATTCATGTATCTGCAACTAACCTAACCTTGACTTTAAACTAATAATTTCTGTTCTTGGTTCTATAAACCTAGACTTGATTGTGACACTTTGTTTTTTAGCCACAGTTTATATCTGTTAAATGGATCTAATGACTTGACATGACAGTTGGATATCATCCAGTGCTTTGTGGATTTTACATTTAGATCATACGTTTTCAATATAATGACAAACTCATGTGCTTTCTCGCATGTTTCAGGATAATCAATTTGGATTGCAGAAAATGCATCCTCCTCTAACTTTGCACAGGCATCCTATGTGTGCTGAAGTATGTGCTTCTTCTTTTCTTCTTACGTCGGACGCACTTTCTTATATTATTAATATGTTGATGTTCTATCTTGATACTATGGTTTCTCTATCATTTCACTTAATTTCCTTGTTCAGTTAGTTGTATGGAGAATCACCCGATACGACATGCTTATTTCATGATTTTTAAAACTCGTCCCAAGTTATTAACTCTCTCTTCAAGCTATATAACTTGATCGTAATTAAAAGTTGACCTTTATTTGGGACTTACGTTTTTGTTGTTATTGTTATTGATTCTTTCCTCTTTCGAGATTTTTGTGATTGGACATGCCTTTTGCTTTGCAAATTAGATTGAGATTCAGTTTTTTTGTTGTTCGTCCAGATTATTGAGGAGTTCCAGAAGTGTCATGCAGACCATCCAATTGGAAAGTTTTTCGGGGAATGCACTGAACTAAAGATAAAGCTTGACCGATGCTTTCGACAAGAGGTGATTTTTTTTCAGATTTTTTTCCTTGATTTTTCAAACTTGTCTAGAAATATATTTGATGTTTGTAATTCTTTCCCTTTTTACTGTGTTATGGTTTCATGTTGCTCTTGTTTCATTTCCTTCTATGTCACTGTGTTCTTTGGATAGAAAGCTGTGAAGCGGAAGGCTAACTTCGAGGAAAGCAAAAAATTCAAGGAAAGATTGCAGGCCTACAGAAAAGAGACGGCACAGAAAGACATATAGGGATATCCGTTGCATGGATCTCTGGGAGATGAACAATTATGTACACCGCCTAATAAGTCTAAATTGTGAACGACATGCATCTCCTGGTTTGACTTGAGCCATTAATATACAGTTTTGCATCAAATGGCCTGCACCGTCCTGTGGCACTGGAATTAATATAATTTGTTGTTTTATATTTTTAATGTACTATGATAACTAGTATAATGCTTAATGATATTTATCCAGCTCTTCTTCTTCTTCTTCTTCTTCTTCTTCTTCTTCTTCTTCTTCTTCTTGTAAAAAGACATGTTTTATTCACCAGTATATTGTGTACCCCAAAATGTTTAGTAAATTATGACTTGTTATTTTCTGGAACTGATGACTTTATTGTATTGCATTTGTTCTTTGGAATCTTTTATAAGTTCAACAATGATATTTTCCTTTCTCAACTTGGTTTCTAACAATCATAAGCATAACATCATTTTCTCTCTTAGAATTTGAATATAATATATAGATTATTCAAAGCTTTAAGGTTTAGTAATGTGGGATTCTGGAGTTTACAGTCCATAAGTTTTCTTTTAAATAAATACATATGTATCTAGCAAATAAACTTGTGAAAACCCTGGTTTGGATTATTTTTCTCATGAACATGTCCTAACAAAACCTTGTTTCATATAAATAAACGTCTGAAATATGTATGTAAATGCATGAAATATCATCAAACAAAAACCCAGTTTCTTGTTCTCCAGATCCAGTCAAATATGAATTTAATCAAAAGGTGTATGCATTGCTGCAGTTGCAAATCGAGAAGATGGCATGCAGCCCCTGTTGCCTCCTTCCCCTTCATCCAACATACAAATGAAGCATTTCTACCGACTGCTAGCAGGATATTTCTTTGATCAATGTATATACAGTTTTTTTCTTAAAACAAAAACATATATATATATATATATATATATACATACACATACATATATACATACATATATATATATATACATACATATATATATATATACATATATATATATATATATATATATATATATATATATATACATATATATATATACACACACACACACACACACATATATATATACACACACACACATATATATATATATATACACACACACACACACACATATATATATATATATATATATATATATACATATACACACACACACACACACACACACACACACACACATATATATATATATATATATATATATATTACGATAGACAATTTGCCTACATAATTTTCCACATCATCTTCCAAGCTTTTAAACATATGTGTAACAACTCAAGATGTAAAATAATTCTCTTGGGTGAAAATTACCTTTCTTTTATCATAATATCTTGTTTCATAATGTACATGTGTATCAAAGTCACCACCTAAATCTACTGCCACTATCATTTCTATGGCGGCCAAGTAAGGCTATTATTACAACTGGTTCTCAAAATTTCGTCTTGACTTTGTCGATGCGTGATTTGCGAACTGCTTGTTGGATCTGCCTCTCGTGCTCTTTGAGCATATCTTCGATGTTTCCACCTGGGGGCATCAAAGGACCCGAGTAATGGATTCGTCTAATTCGAGTTCCATATCCCTGTAATTTAGTCAAAACATGCAAATGCTTTCATCAACACAGCATAACTAGCAGCAAGAAAGTTCTATGCTTGTTCATTTCAGAGGTTGAACCCCCACAATAGCTGAGTGTTGATTGCAGGGCGATGCCAGAGAACTTTGCATTGCATTAGATACTGCATATAGAAACACAGGAAGAACTAACTGGTAGCTTAGATGCAAGAATCTGTTACTGGCATAAGCATCCTTGTGACTTTGTTATTCCCTTTTACAAACACCTATCCAATTTCTTGTATTGTTCTACTAATGGTCATGGTTTGAGCGTCAAAATATTTCTCCATAGAATCATCAAGAACGGTAGTTGTGGAATGAAAAAGAATTCAATATAGTTATTCCACAACTAATCATGAATAGTTTGTCAGAGGAGAAAAACCACTTGCAATCAAACATCACTTGTAATGAAAAAGGATTCATTATTAGTTGTAGAATAACTATATGCAGTTTGGATACGTGAGTCTGCTACTGGGATAAGAATCCTTAACTTTATTCCTTCAAACACCTATGTTATTTTTTGTTTTGAGTCCCAAAAAATTCTGTGTAGAATCATCAAGAATAAGTAATGAAATTCTAGTGCAGAACAAATTGTGCAATAGTAATTTGAATGTCAAAGGAGAAGAACCACTTGCAATCAAACATCACTTGGATGAAAGCTGACTGATGATTAAATGCGGAAGAAATATTGGTAGTTTGCATGCAAGAACATGCTATTGGAATAAGCATCCTTGTAGCTTTGTTACTTCTCTTTCCAAACACCATTCCCATTCTTGTATTGTTCTACTAAGAGTAATGAAATCTAGTGCAGCTCAAATTGCACAAATGTAATTTGAATGTCAAAGGAGAAAAAACATTTGCAATTAGACATCACCTGGAATGAAAAAGGATGCATGATTAGATGTGGAAGAACTATTGGTACTTTGGATGCAAGAATCTGCTATTGGTATGAGCGTCCTTGTAACTCTATTATTCAATTTATGTTCATGCCTTGAGTCTCAAAAAGTTCTTGTGGGATCATCAAGCACGGTAGTTAGATTCAAGTGCTCAAATTGTGCAATTGCAATTTGAACTTTTGAGGAGAAAAACCAGTTGCAATTAGAACTTACTGTTGTCTGATCCTTGCCTCCTAGAGAGTCATCTTTCTTATGGGTAGAGAGTCTATCAAGTGCATGCCTTGCTGCAGGCTCAGCAAGCCGGTTATGAGTGGAGTTTGCAGTGTTTCTTGCCGCCAATGAACCTGAGATGTCAGAGAAGTCGGCAACCCCTGGCTGTGGCCTGTATGACATCTGCGTTTTCAATTGAGGACCATTTGACACCCTCACTGAACTGTATGTTCGGCTAGGCATTTGCCGGAGCTGTTCCTGGTTCCTTTTCCTGGTCCATGAGGGTCCCAGTCCATTAGGGTGCACACCAGAATGAGAGAAGCCATTTCGTGCTGTTGCTTCAGGCCCAGTTTCATCTTGTGGATTATACTTATGACTGATGCTTTTGGGATTTGCCTGAACCTGTAGCTTCTATCCAGCAAAAAAGAAAAAGCATAAAGAAGAAGAAAGAAATGTTAGCTTTGAATCCAATGGAGAGTGAACAAGAGTCCAATAACTATTTTCTTCATCAGACAAGCAGATCATGCCAACTTCATAAGATAAGTTCTCTTTTGTTATACTCTGAAGCAGCCATATCTGTGTGTTAAAACCATCAATAGTAAATCTGGAATTTAATCAGAACCTCCTCTTTTACTGTCCTCTTATGAGAATTTTGTTTCCTGAAGATTCACAGTAACACTAATCTTATTCTTTTCAGGAGCAAACTATGCCAATGGACACTCATGATAAAGCTTGACATATATAATGTTGTGAAGGACTTGACCAGAGAAGGTATAAGTTGCATTTGATTTACATCAGATCACGTTGTTAGCATA
Source organism: Musa acuminata AAA Group (assembly GCF_036884655.1). Lineage (NCBI taxonomy): Eukaryota > Viridiplantae > Streptophyta > Magnoliopsida > Zingiberales > Musaceae > Musa > Musa acuminata. Next base: position 27,988,588 of record NC_088353.1, on the reverse strand, counting down.
AACAAATATGAGCAAGTTCATGCATATCTTTTTGTTTATTTTCCATGCTATCACTTGGGGTGAAGTGCAGAGAGTACATACAAGCATAAAAAGAAGTTCTTTCCATATGCCTTATAATCCCAAGTTCCTAATCTTTTATGCTTAAACCAAGAATCGATGCACTTGAATATATAGGTAGATGTTGTTTTCCATCTTCTATTAGTTGGTCATGGATATCTGTTGTTTTGGAATTGTAACATATTATTGGACATCTGCAACCAAGAACAGTGTCCAACATGAACATGAAATGATGTAATTCCTTGAGGCACATTTGTTTTAATATCACTTTGTTTCTCCTTGTACTTCATAATAGAACAATTTTTAAGTACATGAAATTGCACCTGCAGGTCTATATTGGCATCTGGAGCTGGCATTGCTTTGAACTCTCGCCTTCCGGGTCTGACAGATTCACATCCACGTCCGTTGGTAACTTCTGCTCTTCGCCTGCAGAGATTTATAATGCATAATGGTAAATTAATCAACTGTCAACCAAAAAAAATTAGGTATATGTCTTGCATAAGTAAACTTGCCTCTAGAATAATTAAAACGGTTTTTAAGTAATTTGCCGGTGCAAAGTATATGATTAAATACCTCCTTGCCTCATCTTGGAGTTTAGCATCATACTCCTTGCTTGGTGGATATTTAGGCAAATTTGAGGGGTCGCAGGCAAATGGCTTGGTCAAGAAGAACTGGAAATCATGGTAACAAGATTATCCATGGAGAAAGCATATTCTATTACAAATCTATTAATCATCATCACATTAAAGGTTTTTACATCAAGAAGGTGGTAGCTAGAGCATAACTCAGAATGATCCATAGAAATGAACATATTAGCAGATGTGGTAGAAATGAACTATATATAGATCACTTTAAATCTAGTGTGATATTTACAGAAGCATATTTTGATTTTAATTCTCTGCTTGAAAGAACCTAAAGGACAAAAAGAGTTGGACATCATATCCCAGTGACCAGAAATAAGAAGCCGCAACTTACTTTGCTCTCGAGGGCTGAGACTGCAGTTCCCCGTTTTTCTGGTTCTATCGCAAGAAGAGAATCCAGGAGAGATAAAGCTGAAGGTGGAAAATCCTTGAAGATCTCAGCAAAACAGCGTCGATACTGATGTTGAGGTTTGAATACGGTTGCATGTGGCAGCTTTTCTCTCTCCCAGTACTCTTCTGATGGTGAACCACACAGCTTGAAGATCTTGTGCAGTTGTTCCACCTAAAACAGTTTGACCGTCAACATTTTGAATGAGAAATGAAACAATAGGATAAATCAGATTCCAATGAAAAATTAATCTGCATTTGGAAAAAATAAATTAAATTGTCTCCAAAAAATATCTGCCTAAAATTGAACTTTAGCCATATCAGTATGTTAAGCTTTAAAGTTGCAGAATTTTCTCTGATGAAAAATAATGCTTTTGTTACTTCAGTACCTCCTAAAAAGGAGCATACATAGGTACTCCGGATTAATATATTCACCATGTGAAATTAACAATGCTTGGCTGTCTAGCACGTCCAAGAAAGAAAATTGAGGATAAAAGAAAGGAAACAAGGACAAAGGAGGTGTTTATGATTGATTTTTCAGTTAGAATCAATGAAAAGAAAATTATGATCTCAGCAGCAATAGCATAAAAATGATATTGTTTCATTGTTAATTAATGTGTTTCTGAGAACAACACAGTAATTAGTTGTGTATCATTATAGTGCAATCTAAAATACTGTTTGGGCAAGGCAATCAAACTAATGACCATATGATTCTATCTATAATTGGATTATCCTTTTTTTCAGTAAGGTTATGATAGCACAGCCAGTATATTTAACATGTAATTATAAATGTTTAATATAATTAACTAATGCATGTCATGCTATAAGTAATTGAATATGACAAAATTTGAAATATCTTCAGAATAATATATGGCATATTCAAGGTCAAGTGGTATTTTTTGGGTAGACAAAGTCCAGTTAGCAATGCCAACAGACAAATGAGGTTTTTCTAGTCGGAAATGACAACTTTTCAGCATCACACTCTGTAAAAACATTTTAGACCTAATTGAATTTTGCAAAACATTTTAGAAAATTCTTCTGATTTCATGGTTGCTTATGCTTTTATAACATCTACTATAACGGAACAGTAATGGAAAATATAGGAACTCAACGTACCTCGGTTCTTCCGGGCATGATGGGTTTGCCAGCAAGCAACTCTGCGAGGATGCAACCAGAGCTCCACAAATCAACAGCAGCACCATACTCTGTAGCACCAAGCAGAAGCTCAGGAGGCCTATACCACAAGGTGACCACACGGCTTGTCAACTGCTGGTTCTGCTCAGGATTGAAAAATGTTGCAAGTCCAAAATCTGCTATTCTGAGTATGCCATTGTTGTCAATCAACAGATTTGAACCCTTGATATCTCGATGCAGAACACCACGCCCATGACAGTGAGCAAGACCTTCAAGTAGCTGCCTCATATAACACTTTACCTACAGTTGATATGAAGATGTTCAGAGGATACATGTTCCCAGATGTTCGCTCTAACACATATGTTAAGGTTGTGATAGAAAGTACCTGTGGTTCAGTGAACCTGAGACCAGACCTTGCTAAGAGCCCAGCAAGATCATGCTCCATGTACTCAAATACAAGATACAAGTTGCCCGACATCCGTGATGTTACTATACCTTCAAGCTTTATAACATTTGGGTGATCAAGTTTACGCAGTATATGAATTTCTCTTGCCATAAAGCGGACGCTTTCAGGATCCATGTTAACAAATCGTACTTTCTTGAGGGCAACAATTTTACCAGTCTCAAGATCACGGGCTCTGAAAACATTGCTGTAAGTTCCTTCTCCAATCTATAATGGAATGATTTCAAGTTTTCAACAATGACCACATGAGAAGGATTGTTACTATCACCACGAACTAGAATAATTTATGTTCAATTCTGAGGATCAAACCATGTGAAACAGATTTCACAACAAGAAATATACTAAAATCCCATTGGGGATTATATCTGTCGGTCTTACATTTATCTGACAACATGTTCAGCAAAAACTTTCAGATCCCTGTCCAACAAAATCGAAGATAGAAGACAAACTAAAAATGAAGTATTCAAAAAACTCATGTATTAGTTTCCTAGTCGAATTCAATCTCCATGAATTATGAGTGAGGCAAAAAAATTGTATTAAAGGATGATATTGAACAATGGTAATCCATACATAAAAAACAATTCCCCAGAAATGAGATTCTAAATAAGAAATAATTGAACAGCGGAGCATCCTGATCAAATATTCTGCTTAAAGGCTCTTTCACAAAAATTGACTGGAACCTTCATCTTGGAGGATAGAATTATCTAAAGTTTCTTGTCAATAGTAAGTTTACAATAAATAATCCATTCTAATAAACATCTTCAGAATTCTCCATCAAATCATTTTTCTTGGTTATAGTTTCAGTTTCTACAGGAAAGTTAGAAGATCCACATTTTTAATTAACAAGATTAAAATAACTTAGCACATCATTTGAGGCATCATGGTTGTAGCAGGAACTTTACTTGTCAATAGTGATTTGGCTTTACACACCATATTAGGCATCCACGTAAACCAGATAATATTTCTTTTTTTTATCTTACTTGTTTTATAAGTTATTAGATTTACTGAAGATTTCACAATTAGAATGAGTTTGATTTTTAATTCAATGGAGGGAGTCTAATAATGCCTCTACTTTCTATAATAAAAATCATGATCTAGTGGCATTATGAGAAGAATATCAACAAGTTCCAAGTACAAGGAATTCTTTGGCATAATAAACAAACTAAAAAGAAAAAATTGCTTTTAGATTATCAAACTCACTATGCATCCAATCCCCAGTTGAAGTCATTAGATCATCAATTCTCATGCTTCCCTTTGCACCAACCAAGCAAGTTGAGATAAGGTTTTACCAACATATTAAAAGAATATATCAATGAAATGTCACATCTTTCTGTAGATATTTCCATCTATATAGCACTAAAAACCAAGCATAAAAAAGAAATGCATTAGAGACATGAAGAAGAAATAGAGTCATTCAAAAGTGTAGGCAGAGTTCAAAACCCTAACCTTGTCTAATTTCTCGAACGAATCTCCTTTCCTGGGCAACCAACCACTAATAGCTTCACCGGCGACAGTCGCCAGCCAAGAAGGCCAGCCTGCTGCAGCATGCTCTCCTGCAATACCGTCGGGCACGTCGACGATCCCCAAATCATCTTCTATGTTATTTGGAACACAAATGACTCCGGAACCATCTCTATGTGCCCCAACATCCACAGTAGCCCGCCTCTGGTGCGCCCTGCCTTCCCTCGTGGAATCGAAGGTTGTGGCATCTTTCTTCTCTTCTTCATCCGAGGATGAAGAAGACGAGCTGCCGGTGTCTGCATTGTCCCGCGATTTGGATAAGAATCTTGAATTACCATGGCTTCCGCTGAGTGCGACGTTGATGATGGCAGCCACGACCTCGTCCTTCTTAGAAAGCGAGACAAGATGATTCAAGGATGTGGCTCTCTGTGTCACACCATCTTCGTCGAGGACGAGTCCTTTGGAACACAGGCAGCCCATAAGCAGAAATTTCGGACAATCTCTACCTCATTTCCATTTGCATTCATTCAGGAATTGAGATTGCAAGACCATTGAAATCCCATCAAGCAAATCTCTCCAGGAAGAAAGAAGGAACCCAGACATTCAAATGGAAAGCTCCGGTAAAACGCACCGATTTACCCTAAAACTTACAAAAAGAATCAATCTCGTTTCCGAATTCTGCAAGGAGTGTTCGATGCACCGATTTACCGGAACCAAATGTGCCGCCTTTCAGAGCTAGCCAGAAACGGGAACAAACGATCGGATCCCCACGGAGATGGAGGAACAGAAACCCCAGCCACCGACAAACCCCAGAGGAAAGCGGCCGTGGGGATCGCAGGAACCGGATCAGGATTCCACCTTGACTCGGGAATCACGAGGGGAGACGACTGATCCGTGGTTTTGTCGGATCATTCGTCGTCCATCGTCGTGCGGCGGAGCTTTCCGCACCGCAGGTGGCTCTTTTTCTTCGTTTCCGCCGTGAACAGGCCCGAGGGAAAGGCGGAGAAGACGATCAAAATAGGAAAGGAAACAAAAATCGCATAATTAGCTTCAAAACTTACCTTTTTCCCTGAAACTGTTTGACTGAAACAAACAGAGATGGCAGGTTCGATGGAACGCAACGGAAGCGGAGTGTTTGTCGGATTTCCCCGTCGCCCTCACATCTCGCCGAGCCTGTCGATTTCTTCCTGCCATCTCCCAGCCCCGATGGGTTGGACTCCTCTCTCTATCTCTATCTCTCTCTCTCTCCCTCTCTCTACTGCAGTGACGTGCGCGCCAACTAGTTTTTGTTATGTTGATCCTTCAACGTTTTAAAGGTTTATTTTATTTATATATATAAACCCTTACATCTTACATTTGTTATTTAGTTCTCCAGTTAGATCTGTTTGTTGGAGAATTCTCAATATATTATTTCACTAGGCATTAAGTTGCTAATAAAGTAACAATAACATATCATGTTACAGAATATTTTTATCTATACGGTTTTTCATGTGAAAAATCCTTTTTTTTTTCTTAGGCTTTTGTTAGATTATAATCCCATTTTTAGTTTTTTTTTATTTAGTGTCCTTAATTTTTTTAATACTTTAAATATCTTCTATCATCATTTTCATCTCACCATAGGGTCTTATCGTCTTATCATCTTTTTTTTTTCTACTCTATTACATTCTAATCACATTCGTTTCGTTTGACCACTTTGATGGTATCATCATCGTGATGAAAGGAGAAAAAGATATTGATAATGACAAATGGCATCAAAAGAATCGAAGACATCAAATGACAAAACTAAAAAATGAAGACATCAACAGACGACAGCGTAAAAAAAATATACTTTTTCGGACAAATTACCCCAAATCAAATAATAACATTGCCCTTAATATTTCTTTATATTTAAAAAGTTCTATCACTGGTTTCCAATTTTTGAATCATATGCTGAATTGTGTTAGACTTAAAAAAATAAAAGAGGTTTTTAGTAAGTTTGATTGACTTAAATTAATAAAAAAAATAGGCATAGGTTCTAATATGCAAGATTGAAAGGGATTATGGAGAACATATTTGAAATGTGCACTAAGGCCCAATGCACATTTCAATTGACATTTGATAATTTTTTTTAAATGTCTAAATATTATATTAAAAATATTCAAATGCTGATGGGATAGTATTAGCATTTTAGTATTTGTAGAAGGCTACTATAATCTTTTAAATTCTAAAAATATCCTATGACTCTATCAAAAATTTTAAGATTATCAAGATGATATATTGAGAAACAAATATGATAAATATTTTTATAAAGGTAGAATTTTATTTATTTATTTATAAAGATTATTTTATATTTATATAATATTATGTTTTTATTTATTATATATTTGGGCCATATAAAATTTTTATAAGATTACATACATACATAAATTTATTTCTATTATTTTTATTTATCAATTTAAATATATATTTATTTTGAATAAATATTAAACTATTAAAAATATAAATTTATCATAAAATATTCTATGGACTTTTGAAATATAATTTTACTAAATAACACATACATCAATGTGTATTTAAAATACAGTTTTTATCTATTATTTATTAAACACTTAAAGTATTTCACAACTGCACATTCACTCAAACCATTTTCTTCGAAAGTATATTAAAAATGAGAATATGTTCCCAAATGTAACCTATAAATATATTTATATAAATAATAGAATCTCTAAATCTTATACACGAAACTAAAGGAATTGCATACTAAAAATATAAAAAAGTTTTACATATATATATATATATATATATATATATATATAACCTTTATATTTTAAACTGTTTTATATATGCATGAAAGCTCTTTGAATCATAAGTTCGAGAGAAAACAATCAACAGAGAACAATTGGGTCTCTTATTTTAATCAAATTAAAATGCAAGATAATGATTCAAATAGTTAGGTTTTTAAAGATAAACAAAAATCAAATTGCAACTCCTCTTTTATATTCTTTGCACAATTTTTCTTATTTCTCCAGTTTTAATGCCTTCTTTCCTTATATACTTAGCTTATCAAATTCGATATAGACATATAAGCCTTCTTTTTATCCTTTTCTTTTTATTTTCAATTAGGTATTTGGTCATCAAGCATGCTAGAAAGTTTAAAGTGATTCAATTTTGTTAGCATTAAAATTTTCTTCAATCTATCTCATTCAAATGCTAAAAAGAAATTGTAATACACACTCGAAAATTATGTGGCAATTGTTTGAAATAGGCAATTCAATAATTTAGATCCAACTCTATAAAGAAATCTCCTTATATGTTAAATAGACAAACACTAATATAATTTTGGTTGGAAAGTAACTTTTAGGGTTTTAATTACATTCAAAACTATTTGGAGGAATCATAATTAGATTCTAACATATTGTTTTTGGAGATTATGATTTGAATTAGAGATTCAAGAAAAAAAGGAATTCTAGTGAAGATAAGTCCTTGATGAATTAGGATTTTTTTTCTTATAAATATATAATAAATATCAAGATTTTGATGAAAAAGAGAAATATAAAAAAGATACTTTGGATTCTCCTAAGTTATTTTCAGTATAAATTAATTTAGAGTTTGGGTTTGAGTAATATATTTGTATGCAAAAAAGTATGGAATCACATAAATTTTTTATTGGCTTTTACTTCCTCCAAAAAAAAAATAAATAAATAAAAAATACTTTGTTTGGTGAGAAAAAATTTAAAACTAAAAAAGAAATCTCATCCCAAAAAATAATCATCAAAGAAGGATAATTTATCTAAAAAAAACTCCAATAATGAGGTTTTACTAAGAGGTACTTTTCTTTTTTTTTAATCAAAATACCTTTTATAAAATTTAAAAAAAAATCAATAAGGTGTACTGTAGGCTATTGAGTTGAATTGATTTGTTTCACATTAGATTCGTTCAATAAAAATCTAAATATTTAATTTAATTCCTTCAACGCTTATATTACCTTCTTTTTATTGAACTACCTCAAATTATCCCGTTACCCTTATTCTCAAATTACCCCCACCTCTACTCCACCTCTATTGCCTACTCAAACTCTCACTTGTTAGCTTCTTCCTCCTAAACCTCCCCCTTGGTTTTCCTTCGCTTTCTCATTCTTCTCTCACTTCACCTCCATCGCCACCTCCTCCTTCCAATCCTCCTCTCACTCCACCTCCTCCTCCCCTCTCCCTCTCTCTCATCCACCTCTCCCATCCCCTCTTCCTTCTCCTCCTTTAACTCCATCTTTACCACTTACTCATCCTACTTTGTTGCCTCCTACCCCTCCCCATTGGCTTCATTTTGCCTCACTTTCATCAGTTTCTCCTCTCTTCCCTCTTCCCATTCCACCTCTACCTTCTCCTACTCCAGTTTCATTATCACCGCCTCCCTCTTGCTCTTAACTTTCTCCTCCTCAACCTCTGCTTCTACCCCCTATGCTTCTCCCTCTCCCTCTCCCTCATCCACCTCCCTCAACCCCTCCTCCTCCTCATTTTCCTTATACTCCTTCACTATTGTCACACCCTTAAGATAATATTCTACAGGTATGAACCTATTATAAATATAATATAATTTTTTAACTATCCATAATCCAAACTTAGGATCCATAACATAGAATTTGAGAATACTATATGCATTTAATTCTTATTCACACACTCTATAAAATCTGTATAGTTTATAATTATTCAATACATCACTTAGATGACTCCATAAGACTCAAAGATAACTTAAAAAATTATTAACAATCACTTACAAACTCATAAGACCAATGAAACACTATAATTATAAATCAGTCATTTATCACAAGTTTATATTAACATAAAAACTTCATATTTAACAGCTAAATTTCAAAATATGAAAGATCTTTTCACATTTATAATAACACACATCAACTTATATTTTTGAATAACATTACAAGCAATGTGTTACTTACAATAATGTTTTGTTAAACCATCAAAAATATATCATAAACTTCTAGCATTTCACTATCCAACCCAAAACTAATATGAGTGATAAGCTAACCTAAAAGATTTATATTGTAATAATATAAACTATAAAGTGCAGTAAGTAACTATCATATCCATGACATAGCGACGATAAATCATGTAACATAAGCATCAAAGTGTAAAACATGGATTCAAGAGCCAATAAATATTATTTCATTATATTTATATTTAACAAAGAAGCAAAAAGCAACATATGAACATATCAAGAATAATTGCAAGGAATGAGCTCATGTAGAATCATATTTGATATTTCATTTGATTCATTAATATTAAAAGAATATATAACAATATATTTGCAAATTAGGATCATAATATAAGATACAAGCTCAAGAATCATGTTTGACATTTCATTTGATTCATTGATAATAAGGGAGCAAAGTATAACTTACAAGTTAAGATTCAAAAGAGCAATATATTAGCAAAGAGCTAGGAATAACATGTTAGCTAATTAATAGTAAAATGCAAGGTAATAAGGTTAAGAGTAGAGTCATATTTGACATTTCGTTCAATTCATTTATATCAAAGAAACATATAGCAATACATAAGCATATCCTTTAAATTTAAATCAAAAGAACATAAATATGAAGTGGGATCATAATATAGCATAATACCACCCATTTCTAGGTGTCTACTAATCTAGAGCTTATTATGGCTCCATAATATAACATAATCTTATTTAAATTTATGATAAAGGATCCATAATATCCCATAAATATTCTGATCAAGAAAGTATAAAGATACATAAAGTACACTGAAACAATAAAAATATACATATACGCATGAAGCAATATGAAAGGCAACTTAAACATATGCACAATTCATTCAATTATGACTAAGATTAATGACTAAGAGATAAAGGAGTTTAATCAGTAACATGAGTCTTATTGGGAGATGATTCTCAGCTGAAATCAAATTCCACAAGGTAGAAACAAGAATTAGTAAATTTGAGAATAATTCTGTTTAGTAGAATCTGTATGATAAGTTGCATAAGATGTTTGGATAGGAAATTATTTTCGAATTCATTCCAATAAGATATTATTGGAAATAACACATGTCTACTTTCAAATAAAATAGATTATGTATAAATTAGAGTTGTCTAAAAGGATACAAACAATTTAATACAAATAGGTCAGAACACATCCTCTCTATTTAACAGAATTCAAGTGATCGAAAGGAATAATCATTTAGGCAATCATTTGTACTTCAAATCATTCAAATAGGATAAAGATATAAGATTCTAGTTCTGTCAACATAGATTTTACTTGATTTAGAGCATTGTATGGAATACTATAGTTAAAACAATGTAGATATATCATATCATTTTGCCTTTTGTTTCATAAAATGAGTGATCAACTAAAATAGACATTTAGATAGACAATTGTACTTCAAATTATTCAAATAAAGTATTGATAGAATGATATAAGAGTCCAGTTTCCAAAAAACAAATTACTCAATTCCAGACTTTGTACATAATATTATAGTATTGTAAGTTTACAACTTGATTGAGGTTGATGGTATCAGAAAGAGATAAAGTTTTATAAATTATTCATAAATAAAAAGGAATCATAGATAAAAAATACTGTAAAATGAGATTGTCTGTTTGCCTTAAACAGCTAATCCCAAAGATGTTAAATTAATCCAAATTCTTCAACCAAAGAAAAAACACTTTACTTCTTTTTCTTCTTTTTTTCCGTCCATTCTTTCCTTCACTAGCCAGAGAGCAACAACTCTAATTATGTGTTAACTATGATTCCTAAAACATAATCTAAGTAAGATAAGTCCGGTTTCTTCTGGCGAGCTTTCAGCGATTTTCCGACGAACTTCCGATGATTTCTCGGTAATGTTCCGGCGGACTCCCGACAAGCTCATGGACTTCACGACGATCTTCTTAGCGAGTTTCGACGAGCTTCTTTAGCAAGATCCAGGATTTCTCGGTTAATTCCGGTAGAACTTTCGACAAATGTCCAGACTTTTGACGAACTCTCGAACTCCCAACGAAATCACGTTCTTGACTTTGGGACTTCATTTTGCTTTATGTCTTACTATTGTAGTTAATCCTGCATATATAAAAATACACATCAATCTAGACAATTATTACTAAGCATGAATCATGTCGTCTAATATGTCATTGGTCGATCGACGCTTCGTCCGATTCTTCAACGCATCGTCCTCTCTTATGGCCTATTGCCCAATCGGCCAGTTGACCTCGCAACTCCGATATCCTTGGTGCAATATCCGTTCTTCTTGGCCCGATGCTCGAATCCATAGCCCGAAGCCTTCTGTCGACACGTTGACCCATCCTCCGGCCCGACATCTAATCTTTTGACATGCTTTCCTCCGGTCCAATATGATTCTTCTTGCTTTAATTGTCTCTCCCTGATCGAAGCATCCTAAGTCACTTAAAACGCAGATTAAATTATAAATACTTATCAATTGGTTTCATTATCAAAATCCGGGATTCAATAATCTCTCCCTTTTTTATAATGATAACCAATTGATGACGAAGTTTACCTTAACTCCCAGAGTTTAAACAAACTCCCCGTATCAATATGTCATATTGATAGAACCTTGAATTCGAGCTGAATTAAAATCATTGTAAATTTCATCATGAATATTTGCAATGTGTGATCATGCATAACATGATCATACTTCTCCCCCTTTATCATCAACAAAAAGGAGAAGTTCTAACTATCAAGTATAAGTTCAAATCATTGCATGAAAAACATAATATCAAGTTTTATCATCATGCAATTTGTAAGCTAGAAAATTTAGCAAGTTAACATCATGCAAGCTATCGAGTTTTAGATATACAAGGTAGTAAGATAGCAAATTTATATAAGCTAGCAAAAATTTCGAAAGCTAATGCAAGATAGCGATGTTCAAGATAGCTCTTTCTTCTCTTTTGAGAGGTGTCATTTTTGCTTCCTTTGCAAAGTGCAAGCTAGCAAAATTTTACCACATTTTAAAGCATGCAAGCTAGAAATTTTGAGATGTTCAAGAAAGCAACTCTTGCTTCTTGAAATATAAGTTTAACAAGATGTGCAAGTTAACATTTTTTGCTTCTTGAGATAGGGAAGATAGCACTTCTTGGTAATGTTCAAGATAGCAAGTTCTACATCATGCAAGCTAGTGAATCTTACAATATTTTAGAACATGCATAATCACTAAATTATCATAAATTTTAATGATGTGCAAAATTACAAATTTTGCAAGTTTGCATTTGTGCATCTTGAGATTTGCAAGATAGCACTTCTTGCTTCTCTTTTGAGATGAGCAAGTTAGCAAGTTTTCTTCTTTTGCAACGTGCAAGTTTCCAAATTTTGTAACTTGAGCTAGCAATTTTTCACCCCCTTTGTCATTGTCAAAAAGAAGGGAAGAATATAATTTTGTATCTCTTTTTTCCTTTATAATAATTTTCAAACCAGATGAATAATCAAAAAATCAAGTTATGAATGTCAAAATAATTTTTTATCATGAATATTTTATCATTGCATGTATCATTATCATAAGTTGAAGTATGGCATGCATAATATCAAATCATCATTTATAATTACATTAATGTTTCAATCATTATTTCAATATGTTTATGCATCATTATGGTTTCAATTTACAACATGAACAATTTCAAAACTTTGCATAATCATAGCTTTTCAAATCATGATGATATCTAAATGTCAAATTATACTACATCCTATCATGCATGATCATAACTTCACATTTGTTTGCATAAATTCATGAGTATTTCATGCATAATTTCATATTATCACATGAAAAATATCAAGAGAATTTTGGTGATGAGATATACAAATCATGAAGACAAATTGTGAATATCAAGAGACATATTATGATTCTTTTGTTGAATCTCGGATTTTGATGATAAAATCAATTGATGGGTTAATTGATCTAATCTATATTATTGAGTTAAGTGTGCAGGTATAACTACGATAACCAGAAAACACAAAGCAAGAATACCGGAGTCAAGTTCGATGGACGTTAAAGAGTCCGAAGAATCGTCGGAGATGCTGCCGGAACCAACCGAGAAGAGATTGGGAACCTGTCGGAATTTTCGGAAGTTCGCCGAACAGATCGTCGGAGGTTCACGGAGATCACCGAGAAGGCTCGGCTACTTGTTAAAGTCATCACAAGTTCGGGAGCTTGTTGGGAGTCCGTCGGAAGAAGTTCGTCGGAAAGCTCGCCGGAACAAGACTCGACGTTCGCGGTTGAAAACTTGCTTAGGATGTGTTTTGTTATGTAGTTCACTTATAATTAGGATTAGGATTAAGAGATAATCCTATATCCTGGTTAGGGGCCAACTGGGCCCAAAATTAGACTTGGTTTGGGCTAAATTTGAAGCCCAACAAGTAGATCGAAGGGTCTGGCGGTGGCACCGCCTAGCACCCGAGAGCTGGGCGGTGGCACCGCCTAACACTGTCAATGTCTGACAGTGACAAGCGGTGGCACCGCCAGCATCGGGAACCCAAAGAGAATTCAAATTTTGGAGCCCAAATTTGAATCCTCTTGAGGCCTATAAATACCCCTCAAATCTCAGCTAAGATTACAACTTTTTGAGCAGCAATTGTTTGAGAGAAAGGCCTTAGAAAAGTCTTAGCTAGTCTTGTTTTCAATTTGCTAGTGTTCACCTCCTTCTTTCTTGCTGAAAATCTATAAGAGAGTGAACCGCTTGTAAAAAGTTGTAAGAGGGGTATTCACCCTTCCCTTTCAGGAGATTTGCTAGTGGAAGGTGGGAGCCTCATCGAAGAGGGGCCTCGCAAGTGGATGTAGGTCACTTGACCGAACCACTTTAAAAACGGCGTAATCTCTGGTTTGCATTTCATTATTGCTATTTACATTACTGCAAACCTTCTTACTTGCTTTATTTCCTCATTACATTTGCTGCACAACTTTGCGAATGCGCTTTCAAGTTAAGCACTTCCGATTCCGATTTTTATCATACGAAAGATTTGTCGAAACCAACGTTTTAATCCGCTGCACTAATTCACCCCCCCCCCCTCTTAGTGCTGCTCTGATCCTAACAATTGGTATCAGAGCAAGGCTCACTCTCATATTTGGTTTAATACCCAAGAGAGATGGCTTACTCCGGCATGCATGAGGGACACTCTATCACACATCCACCTATGTTTAATGGGTCGGATTACACGTATTGGAAGACCCGTATGAGGATCTTCCTCATTTCCATAGATTTCGAGCTTTGGACTATTGTCGAAAACGGATTTCAAAAATCTTCTCTTCCGATGAGCGAATGGAATGAATCGGAGAAGAAGGTTTTTGCTTTAAACGCAAAGGCTATGAATGCCTTGTTTTGTGCACTAGATAAAAATGAGTTTAATCGTGTTTCAATTTGTGATTCGGCTTTTGATATTTGGAGAACTCTTGAGGTCACTCATGAAGGCAATAGCCGAGTGAAAGAGTCCAAAATCAACATCCTTGTGCACTCTTATGAACTTTTCCGAATGAAACCAAGTGAGTCCATCGGAGACATGTACACCTATTTCACGGATGTCATCAATGGACTCAAAGCTCTTGGTAAAGATTTTTCTAACTTTGAACTAGTAAACAAAATCTTAAGATCTCTTCCTAAAAGTTGGGATCCAAAAGTTACGGCCATTCAAGAGGCCAAGGACCTCAAAACATTCCCTCTTAAAGAATTTATTGGGTCTATAATGACCTACGAAATGACATATCAAGCTCATGACGAGATCGAGAACCCCCTTCCAAAGAACAGGAAGGATATGGCACTTACATCACAAGAAGACCACTTGAAAGGAACATCAAGTGATGAGGACAATGACAATGACATTACACTTTTGACTCAAAAATTTAAAAAATATTTAAGAAAGAACAAATTTAAAAATAATACAAAAAATAAAGTTGAACAAAAGAAGGACCAAGTGATTTGCTATGAGTGTAAAAAACTGGGACACTACAAGAATGATTGTCCTCAAGCCAAAAAGAGAACATCAAAGAAGAAGGCGCTCAAGGCAACGTGGGATGATTCAAGTGCGTCCGAAGAAGAGGAGTCCAACACCAGCAAGTTGCTCATTACGCGCTAATGGCTTTAGGAGAAGAGGTATGTGATTTATTTAATGAAGATTTATCTTTTGAAGAACTCTCTATCACTTTTCATGAATTATTTGATGAATGTAGAACTATTAGCAAGAAGTTAAGTATCTTAAAGAAAGAGCATACTTTGCTACAAGATAAGTTTGATAGTCTTCAAACTCCTCCATGCTCTAAGTGTGAGCATTTAGAAGCAATAAAAACTGAAAATTTGCTTCTTAAAGAAACCTTAAACAAGTTTAAGGTTGGTAGCAAAGGATTAGATATGATCCTTGCACACAAGGGTCACGTTGCAAATAGAAATGAAATTGGATTTGTAAAAGGATTACATCAAAATCCTACCACTTTCGTAAAAGGACCTACATTACATGTTTCCTCTTATATGAAATGCAACTTCTGTTGCAAATCCGGACATATTGCCTACAAATGCCCATTTAGGAAAATTAGTTCACAAAAATTAATATGGGTTTCTAAAGGAACTATAAAGGATTCAATAATAAATAACAAAGTTAGTGGATCAATTTTTGAGGCACCCAAAATCAAATGGGTACCTAAAAGTCATCCTCTTTTGTAGACAAACCCACAAGCTAGGAGCAAGAGATGGTATCTTGATAGTGGATGCTCAAGATATATGACTGGAGATCCATCTCATTTCTCTATGCTCACTAGCAAAGAAGAAGGGTACGTCACCTTCGGAGACAACAACAAAGGCAAAATCATTGGCAAGGGAACTATTGGGAACAAATTTAGTTTTTCCATTGATGATGTTTTACTAGTTGATGGATTGAAACATAATCTCTTGAGAATTAGTCAATTATGCGATAAAGGTTATATCGTTAGATTCGAATCAAATATGTGTATTATCGAAAAACCAAATAATAACTTGACTATGATTGCATTAAAACAAAATAATGTCTACACCATCAACCTTGATGAACTAAGTAATGAAATGTGCTTCTCCGCTCTAAATGATGATGCTTGGATTTGGCATAGGAGATTAGGCCATGCAAGCATGAAACTAATATCTAAGATCTCATCTAGAGAATTAGTACGAGGGATTTCAAATATGAAGTTTACTAAGGACAAAGTATGTGATGCATGTCAACTAGGTAAACAAATAAAAACTAGTTTCAAACCAAAAAATCAAATTAGCACCACTAGATCACTACAATTGATCCATTTGGACTTATTCGGACCAATTGATACAACAAGTCTAGGAGGAAGCAAATATGCATTTGTAATTGTGGATGACTATACTAGGTACACTGGACCTATTTCTTAGTCCACAAAAGTGATTGCTTCAAGTGCTTCTTAAAATTTTGTAAACTCACTCAAAACGAAAAGGGCTTCATGATTTCATCAATTCGGAGTGATCACGGTGGCGAATTTTAAAACCGTGACTTTCAAAATTTTTGTGAAGTTAATGGATACAATCACAACTTCTCCACTCCGAGGAATCCCCAACAAAATGGAGTAGTTGAAAGAAAAAATAGAAACCTACAAGAAATGGCAAGAACTATGTTAAATGAACATAGTTTACCTAAGTATTTTTGGGCCGAAGCTATAAATACGGCTTGCTACATCATGAATAGAGTCCTAATAAGATCATCCTTATCAAAAACTCCTTATGAATTATGGAATAACAAAAAACCAAATATTTCCTATTTTAAATTTTTCGGTTGTAAATGCTTCATTTTGAATGAAAAGGATACCTTAGGAAAATTTGATGCTAAATCCGATGAAGGCATCTTTCTTGGTTACTCTTCTGTTTCTAAGGCTTTTCGGGTTTTTAACAAAAGAACGTTAGTAATAGAAGAGTCTATTCATATAGTTTTTAATGAAATTTCTAATTTAAAGAAAAATGATTTTGATGATGATCTTGGTTTTGATAATTTGAATTTAAATGAACCCCCTCCTCAAAATAGCAACTTGGATACACCTTCTTCCGAAATTTCCTTACCCAAGGAATGGAAGTATATAGATGCTCATCCAAAGGAGCTAATTATAGGAGATACATCAAAAGGGGTTCAAACTCGTTCCTCTTTCAAGAATTTTTGTGCTAACGCCGCCATCCTTTCTCAAATTGAACCTAAATGCATTGGCGAGGTCATAAAAGATGATTTTTGGGTTATTACAATGCAAGAGGAATTGAATCAATTTGAGAGGAATAAGGTATGGAAGCTTGTTCCTAGGCCTAGTGACCATTTAGTCATTGGTACTAAATGGGTCTTTAGAAACAAGTAAGACGAAAATGGTATCGTGGTTAAAAACAAGGCTAGATTAGTGGCCAAAGGTTTCAACCAAGAAGAAGGTATCGATTACGAAGAAACCTTCGCTCCCGTGGCTCGATTAGAAGCTATAAGGATGCTCCTTGCCTATGCTAGTAGTAATAATTTTAAACTATTTCAAATGGATGTCAAAAGTGCTTTCTTGAATGGTTTTATTTCCGAAGAAGTATATGTCGAACAACCTCCCGGATTTGAAAATTCTCTTCTTCCTAACCATGTATTCAAATTGACTAAGGCCCTCTATGGCTTGAAACAAGCTCCTAGAGCTTGGTATGAAAGGCTTAGTTCCTTTCTTATTTTAAATAATTTTACTAAAGGCAAGGTTGATACTACATTGTTTATTAAATATTTTAAAAATAATTTTCTTATTGTGCAAATTTATGTTGACGATATTATTTTTGGCTCTTCGGATGAATCACTATGTGAATCATTTGCCAAATGTATGAGTCATGAATTTGAAATGAGTTTAATCGGTGAATTAACTTTCTTTTTGGGATTACAAATCAAACAACTTAGTGATGGTATATTTCTTAACCAATCTAAATATATATTAGAATTGTTAAAACGATTTAACATGGATAATTCAAAAACAATAAGCACCCCTATGAGTACTACGACTAAGTTAGATATGGATGAAAATAGTGAAAATTTCGATCAAAAAACATATAGGGGAATGATAGGTAGTCTACTCTACCTCACCACGACTAGACCGGATATTATGTTTAGTGTAGGACTTTGCGCTAGGTATCAATCAAATCCTAAATTATCTCATCTTAAAAGTGTTAAAATAATATTTAGGTATCTTAAAGGAACTCCAAATCTAGGACTGTGGTATCCAAAATCTGAAAATTTTGATTTAATAGCTTATGCAGATGCCGATTTTGGCGGATGTAGGATAGATAGAAAAAGTACATCTGGAACATGCCAATTTTTAGGACATGCTCTTGTTTCTTGGACTTCCAAGAAATAAAATTCAGTTGCACTATCTACGACGGAAGTCGAATACATTGCTGCAAGTGCATGCTGTGCACAAGTTGTTTGGATGAAAAATACATTAGAAGACTATGGAATTCACTTTAAAAACATTCCCATAAAATGTGATAATACTAGTGCCATATGTCTTACTAAAAATCCAATTCAGCACTCTAGAACTAAGCACATCGACGTTAGGCATCATTTCATACGCGATCATGTCCTTAACAATAATGTTGTTCTAGAATTCATTGACACAAAGCATCAATTAGCAGATATATTTACAAAAGCCTTGAATGAAGACCAATTTAAATTCATTAGAAGAGAATTATGTATGTTAAATTGTCCCTAAGAATAAACTTGTTTGAATGGATTTTCCATAAAATTTTTCATTCTCTCTCCGTTCCTCGGTGAATATGATCATTCTCTTTCGATTCTAAATGACTTGTTAAATTATCTTATCCTATCTTGAGTCAAACACCGCTCCCATCTGATCAAGATTTATGATTTTATGATATTTTGAATCTCAAAATTGATTTTGATGACTTGATTATGAGTTTCAAGTTGACAAATTGAATTTAAATGGATTTGTATTCGAATTATGATCTTGACTTATTGGAGTTACTACTTGAAACTTTTTTTTCTTATCCCAATCTCTTCTTTGTACATCTACAATTTTTGTTATTTATAGAAAGAAGAGATTTGATAATATGGATGAATGCTGAATTTTCCTTTAAGATGAACTCTGCGTAAATATCTTAGCATACTTAATTTTGAATGATATAATCTTTGTATGATCAATGATAATATAGATGAATGATGTATGATCAATGATAAAATCTTCGTATGACAAATTATGTGCTTCAAGTCTCATTCCTTTTTTGTTGATGACAAAGGGGGAGAAAAGTGATGACTTGTATCATTTTAATAGCATGACTTATATGAATTGCAAAAGCTTGTGTGATATGAATATCTTATATGCCTTGCAAAATCTTTGAGAATATCGCAAGATCGATTGATCATATTGAAAGCATGCCTTACATTTATATCATAAAATTCATATTGAAAATCTTTATCTCCTGCCGTAGTAAAAATTATCTCTTATCATTCGACTTGAAAATGATTTTCATCGAAGTTTTATATTTACTATTGCTTAATGAGAATAACGATAAGTTCTACGGTTAGAACTTATCGGTTTATGCTTGAATTCAATGGATGAAATTCAAGTGTTTTCATCTTCTCATAATATGGCATATAGATAGGAGGAGTTATGTTTAACTCCGTCATCAATTGATTGTCATCATAAAAAAGGAGGAGATTGTTGAATCTCGGATTTTGATGATAAAATCAATTGATGGGTTAATTGATCTAATCCATATTATTGAGTTAAGTGTGCAGGTGTAACTACGATAATCAGAAAACACAAAGCAAGAATACTAGAGTCAAGTTCGATGGACGTTTAAGAGTCCGAAGAATCGTCAGAGATGCTGCCGGAACCAACCGAGAAGAGATCGGGAACCTGTCGAAATTTTCGGAAGTTCGCCGAAGAGATCGTTGGAGGTTCACGAAGATCACCGAGAAGGCTCGGCTACTCGTTAAAGTCATCACAAGTTTGGGAGCTTGTTGGGAGTCCGTCGGAAGAAGTTCGTCGGAAAGCTCGCCGGAACAAGACTCGACGTTCACGGTTGAAAACTTGCTTAGGATGTGTTTTGTTATGTAGTTCACTTGTAATTAGGATTAGGATTAAGAGATAATCCTATATCCTGGTTAGGGGCCAACTAGGCCCAAAATTAGATTTGGTTTGGGCTAAATTTGAAGCCCAACAAGTAGACCGAAGGGTCTGGCGGTGGCACCACCAGACTGGGCGGTTGCACCGCCCAGCACCCGAGAGTTGGGCGGTGGCACCGCCCAGCACTGTCAATGTCTGACAGTGACAAGCGGTGGCACAGCCAGCATCGGGAACCCAAAGAGAATTCAAATTTTGGAGCCCAAATTTGAATCCTCTTGAGACCTATAAATACCCCTCAAATCTCAGCTGAGATTACAACTTTTTGAGCAACAATTGTTTGAGAGAAAGGCCTTAGAAAAGTCTTAGCTAGTCTTGTTTTCAATTTGCTAGTGTTCACCTCCTTCTTTCTTGCTGAAAATCTGTAAGAGAGTGAACAGCTTGTAAAAAGTTGTAAGAGGGGTATTCACCCTTCCCTTTCAAGAGATTTGCTAGTGGAAGATGGGAGCCTCATCGAAGAGGGGCCTCGCAAGTGGATGTAGGTCACTTGACCGAACCACTTTAAAAATGGCGTAATCTCTGGTTTGCATTTCATTACTGCTATTTACATTACTGCAAACTTTCTTACTTGCTTTATTTCCTCATTACATTTGCTACACAACTTTGCGAATACGCTTTCAAGTTAAGCACTTCCGATTCCGATTTTTATCATACGAAAGATTTGTCGAAACCAACGTTTTAATCCGCTGCACTAATTCACCCCCCCTCTTAGTGCCGCTCTGATCCTAACATCTTTTTGGATAACTCAAATAGCGAAAAGAAAGAATCATAGTAGATAATCTTGATTTATAAAAAAATTTCAAGTTATAATTCTGAGAAATCAAGAGAAACCATGATTCATTTTAATAAACCTCCTCTTAAATAAATAACGAAAAGAATTCTTAGGAAATCATGATATAGATAAAATTCATTCAATCTTGTAGGAGAACAAGATATCAATTCATGCATATAAAATCCCTCAGTTCATTATGAATCATAAAAATTATAATTCTGAAAAATCATGATTCATTTAGAAAATTTTCTTTTTTAGTAAATAATAAGAAGAAATATGGGAGTTTAAAAAATAAGATCTTGATTCATAAACGATTTCAAGTTATAAATCACGAGAAATCAAGATAAAGCTCATTCAAATTCAAATCGTCAAATCAAAATCATTTTCAAGAGATTCTAAGAATAAAGATAGGTTCATTAGTCTCTCCTTTTTTAAAAAATCAATAAAATAGAGAAGTGTTTTTAAGAAGAAAGCTTTCTTCTTTTTAGTGATTCAATTTATAAGATTGATTTCATAGAGGCATGTCTTTTTCATTTTTTCTAAATAAAAATATGCATCAACATTTAGGATCGAAAAGTAAATTTCATTATAAAAACCATCAAAACAAAAAAAGTATAACATATTGAACATAAGGCTTGTTTAAACAAGAGATTTGATTTATCATTTTAATTCCAATGATAATATATTTACCTTTTTATGTATTTTATTTTATGTAATTTCATATAAGCATATTCAAGTTTTTCGTATGAAAACTATACATCAACGTTTAAAATGGAAAGATAAAAAATCATCAAGATCAAAAAGTGTAACATATAATTCCAAAACATTTGATTTCAAATCATTATTTCAAGTCCTCATGCATAAAAATCATCAAGCATAATGCAAATATTTATTTTCAAAACATTCATCAAGATAAGGCATATAAGCCAAAGAAAACATAAAGCATATTCATCAATCATGGTTTCATCGAGCATAAGGCATTTTCAAACAAAATCGAAAATCATCAAGATACACGTTATTTCTTCTTGAAAAACATATATAGGATTATCATTAGATTTAAATCTAACATTTTATTTCTTTATCATAAAACATGTAATTTTTATTATCATTTTCAAAATTACTAGCATGATAAGCATGATCCTATTTTATTTTTGTATTTTCATTACATCATTAAATATATAATTAAAAAAAAAATATTTTTTAAAATAAATTAAAAATAACTCATGAAGAACATCAAGTCATTTCAAAGTAAACTAAGGGAGTTTCGTTTGAGTTGTTTACCTCATTGTAGAAAGCTGTTAAGACGTAATTTGCCACCTCGCCTTTGTTGATTTTCTCCTCCTCTTCGGATGAGCTTGATTCGTCCCAAAGAGCTTCTTTCTTCTTGCGTTCATAGCAAGTAGTTGTGTTCTTTTTAAGTTTATTTTTGTTCTTTAACTCCTGTTTCATGAACCTTTTAAATTTCATAGTGAGGAGTTCATGTTCACCATCACTTAAGCTTATGCTCGAGTGGTCTTCGATTGTTCGAAGTTCGAAATCCTTTCTGTTTTTTGAAAGATTGTTCTCGAGTTCATTTTTTGCCACATTGTTCATTTCGTAGGTCATTAAAGATCCAATTAGTTCTTCGAGTGGAAGATTATTTAGGTTTTTAGCCTCTTGTATGGCAGTTGCTTTTGAATCCCAATCTTTAGAAAGAGAACATAAAATTTTGTTTACAAGTTCAAAATCCGAAAAACTTTTACCAAGTGATTTTAAACTATTGACGACATCCATAAAATAGGTGTACATGTCAACAACGGCTTCATTTGGTTTCAAATGAAACAATTCGTAATTATATATTAAAAGATTAATCTTTGAAACTTTTAATCTACTAGTGCCTTCGTGTGTGGTTTCAAGAACGTGCCAAATATCAAAAGTCGTTTTGTACAAAGAAACCCGATTGAATTCGTTTTTGTCTAAGGCACAAAATAGAGCATTTATAGCTCTAGTATTTAGAGAAAACGTCTTCTTCTCCAAATCATTCCAATCATTCATTGGAAGTGAAGACCTTTGAAATCTATTTTCGATCATATTCCATAAATTTAAATCAATCGAAAGCAAGAAAACTCTCATTCGAGTTTTCAATAAGTGTAGTCCGTCCCATTGAAAAAGGAAGGACGAATAAGAGAAATTCCCTCTTGAAAGTCGAAATGAGCCATTTATCTTGGGTGTTAAACCAAATGAGAAATATGAGGCTCTGATACCAACTGTTAGGAACAAGTTGGCACTAAGAGGGGGGGTAAATTAGTGCAGCGGTAAAAATCATGTTGGTTCTAAAAACCTTTTCGTTTCGTACGATAAAACTGATTTTAGAAACTTGCTCAACTTGAAAGCGTATTCGTAAACGTATTAAAAGCAGTAAGCAAGTAAGGAGGTTTGTAGTAAGATAAATTATACAAAAGAAAAGGCAAACCGATTTATAGTGGTTCGATTGTCGTGACCTACATCCACTCCTCTGATTCCTCTTCCGTCGAGGCCATCGGCATCCACTATCGATCTTCCTTTAATAGGCGAAGATCAACCTCCTTCTTATACCCCTCTTTTCCTTTTACCGAGTTTAGGAGACAACCCTTACAAACACACACACTCCTCTCTAAATAGAATTCTAAAGTTAGATCTAGAGGAGGGATTTCTCAAGTGATTTCTACATCATTTTCTCACTTTAAAACTCTCTGTGCTTGTGTAAGTTAACCAGGGATGAGAGGGGTATTTATAAGCTTCAAATTGATTCAAACTTGGAGCCTAAAAAGGTCTTATCCCAGGTTTCTTGGGTACTAGCGGTACCACCATCATTCTTGGGTGGTACTATTACCGCAAGATCTGCTACTGGGCAGTACCACCACTGGCAGCATTGCTGCCGGTAGTACCACCGCCAACGGTACCGCCCAGATTTCTTGGGGTGATGTTCCCTAGGCGGTGCCACCACCGGCCAGGGTTTTAGCACCCTGGTTGGGCCTTGAATCTGGCCCAAACCAGCCTACCTTCGGGCCCAATTGGCCCCTAATAGAGTTGATGTGATTACCTCCCAATCACAACTCTAATTATGTACTAACTACGATTCCTAAGACATAATTTAAGCAAGATAAGTTCGGTTTCTTCCGATGAGCTTCCGGCGAACTTCCGACGATCTCTCGATAATGTTCCGGCGGACTCCCGGCAAGCTCCTATACTTCACGACGATCTTCTTAGCGAGTTCCAATAAGCTTCTTTAGCGAGCTTTAGGACTTCTCGGTCAATTCCGGCAGAACTTTCGATGAACATTCGGACTTCCGACGAACTCTCGAACTCCTAACGAAATCACGTTCTTGACTCCGGGACTTCATTTTGCTTTATGTCTTGCTATAATAGTTAATCCTGCATACATAAAAACACACTTCAATTTAGACAATTATTACTAAGCATGAATCATGTCGTCCGGCATGTCATTAGTCCATCGACGCTTCGTCCGATTCTTCGGCGCATCGTCCTCTCTTGCGGCCTATTGCCCAATCAGCCAGCTGACCTCGCAACTTTGATATCCTTGGTGCAATATCCACTCTTCTTGGCCCGATGCTCGAATCCGTGGCCTGAAGCCTTCTGTCGATACGTTGACCGATCCTTCGGCCCAACATATAATCTTCTGACACATTTTTCTCTGGCACAACATGATTATTCCTACTTTAATTGTCTCTCCCTGATTGAAGTATCCAGCGTCATTCAAAATACAGATTAAATCATAAACACTTATCAATTGATTTTATTATCAAAATCTAAGGTTCAACATAAACCTATCTTAAATAAAATATAATTTTTAATTATCTAGAATCTAAATCTAGGATCCATAACAAAGAGTTTGAGAAGATCACGTACACTAAATTATTATTTATACATATTATAAAACCTATACAGTTTATAATCATTTAACATGTCACTTGATAACTCCATAAAACTCAAAGCCAACTAAAAAAATTATTAACAACCATTTATAAACTCACAAGATCAATGAAATACTAATAATAAACCAACCATTTATTATAAGATCATATCATAATAAAAGCTTTAGATTTAATATTCTAACTCATAATACATGAGAGAGAGGTCTTTTAACATTTATAACAACACATACTAACTCATACTTTTGGATAACATTACAAGCAAGCTGTTGATTACAATAATGTTTTGTTAAATCATAAAAAACATCATAAACTTCTAGCATTCCATTTCCTAGCCTAAAACTAACATAGGTGTAAACTACAAAGTTTAGTAAATGTCTATCATATCTATGAAATAGAGATGATAAATTATGTGGCATAAACATTAAAGTGCAAAGCATGAATTCAAGAGTTAATATGTTTCATTTTATTATATTCATACTTGACAAGAGAGCATATAATAATAAATATCATATGAATATATCAAGAAAAATAGTAAGAAATGAGCTCATATTTCATTCAATTAATTGATATCAAAGGAGTATATAACAATAAACAAGCAAATTAGGATCAGAATGTAAGGAATGCATTCAAGATTTATGTTTGAAATTTCATTCGATTTATTGATAACAAGGGGAAAAAAAAACCTTATAAGTAAGTCAGAGATTTAAAGACATGAGCTGAAGTGCTATATTTGATATTTCATTCAATTTATTGATAACAAAAGAGTAATAAGCAACATATTAGTAAATCACATCAAAATGAAAGGCAATGAGGTCAAGAGAACAATCATATTTGATATTTTATTTAATTCATTTATATTGAATGACATATAGCAGCACATAAGTATATCATTTGAAATCATATCAAATGAACATAGATAGTGAAGTAGAATCATAACGTAGCACAGTACACTCATCTTTTGGTGTCTATTTAGTTTAGAACTCTTCATGGCTCCATAACACAACACATACCCTTTTTCATTTTTAGAAAATGGTCTATAATATCCCATAAATACTAGAATACAAAAGGATGCTATTATCAAGAAAGAAGAATTGTACTGGAAGCACATATGAAAACATAAAAATATATATATGCACCTAACTTGAACATATACACACATTTCATTCAATTATAGCTAAAATCAATGACTAAGAGATAAAATAGTTTAATCAATAATATGATTCTCATTGAGAGAGGATTTTTAGTTGAAATCAAGTTTCAAAAGGTAGAAGTAAGAATTACTAAATTTTAATAACCAATCTATTGTGGCATAATTTGTAAAGTAAGATGCATTGGATGTTCGTAGAGACAATTTGTGCTCTAATTTATTCCAATAAGATATTATTGGAAATATATACGAGTCTATTTAAAAAAAAAAGTTTGTGCAATTAAAGTTGCTTTAAAAAAGGGACAAATAACTTAATATATATATGTCAAAATATATCCTCTCTGTTCAGCAGAATTCAACAGATTAAAAAAAATAAACATTTAGATAGTCATTTATACTTCAAATCATCTAATTTCCATCAAAATAGGTTTTACTTGATTAGAGTCTTATACAAAATGCTAGAATTAAAATAAGACAGATAGATCATAACATTTTGCCTTTGTTACATAGAATTCGAGGGATCAATTAAAATAAATATTTAGATAGATAATTATACTTTAAATCATTCAAATAAGGCATTGACAAAAAGATATAAGAGTTTAGTTTCTAACAAAAAAAAAAGTTTGTTTAATCTTAAGCTTTATATAGAATAATATAATTAAAATAAAAGAGATAGATTAGAATTCTTAAACTTTCAGTATTACAAGTTTATAACTCAATTGAGGTTGAAATTATCAGAAAGATGCAAAGCTTTAAAAATTATTTATAAATAAGAAAGAATCAGAAATAAGCAACATTATAGGATAAGATAGAATACTTGCCTTAAAAAGCTGATCCCAAAAATATTGATTTCTTCTCTTCCTCCTCTTCCAACTACTATTCTTCTCTTCACTAAGTAGAGGGCAGCATGCTTTTAAATTGATAATTGTTTTCACTTTTTATTCTCTAATTACAAGTGTATAGATAACACAAAAGGTTATAATCTAACAAACATGCAACAAAAAGGCATAGATGTCAACAATTAAGCCAGCGACATGTTTACTCCACTTCCTCTTTTTCCTTTTTTTTTTCATATTTTTTCCTTTAATAACTTAACATGGAAACTTTCATAAATCATATCCAAATTTTAAGATTTATGATTAGGTCGCTAGCATTAATCCTCCAATATAAAATTACTTAATAAAAAAAATTATTTAATAAATTCTCATATTAAAATAATTAAAATTTTATTATATCATAAATAATTTAAAAATGAATGATATTGCAACAACTCCCTCCCTCCTCTCTTCCTCCTCTTCCTCAATTTATCTAGATTAGTTGTTCCACCCAAGTTACATTCAATCACAGAATATATTAATATTTATATAAAAATATCATAAATTTATAATAAAACTAAAAAAAATCATGTTATCCTAAAAATAATATTTTTTATATAAAATTATCTTAAATTACTCAAAAAATTATTACACTCGAGTTATACTCATTCATAAAATATATATTAATATTAATTTTTATATAAAATTATTTTTATTATGTTAAATATCTTATAATAATGTACTAATTGTTTTATAGAAGTTTGGATTGATTTATTGAA
The DNA here is from genome assembly GCF_036884655.1 of Musa acuminata AAA Group. NCBI lineage: Eukaryota > Viridiplantae > Streptophyta > Magnoliopsida > Zingiberales > Musaceae > Musa > Musa acuminata. The sequence goes on along the minus strand of NC_088353.1, from coordinate 27,960,891 downwards.
AGTTAAATTAAGTGATACTCGATTATATATTAACCTAAAAATATCCTACTTGAAAACTTAATCACCTTAAAATCATGAGAAATTAGAAAAAAAATGATGTTATATTCTAAAAAGTTCCGGAGTGTTAGGATCAAGAGCACTAAGAGGGGGGGGGGGGGTGAATTAGTGCAGCGGAAAACCTTCTACGATTAAAAAAAAACTGCGTTCGTTCGATAAAAGTGATTTCAGTAAGAAAGTCGATTCGTAAATCACTTTAACTTTTGATTAAGCGAGATGCAGCAAAGATATAAATGCAGTTTGCAGTTATGGTTCAAATCAGATAGTAGGCGCAAACTGAAATATGATATTCGTACGAAAAAACTGATTTACGTCTAAATATTGATTCGTAAATCACTTGATTAAAGCAAGGATATAAAGGTAGTTTGCAGTTATGATAGAAATCAAAACGTAAACGCAAACTGAAATATGATGATCGTACGATAAAACTGATTTACGTCTAAACGCCGATTCGGAAAGTGCAAAGCTTGAAACCCAATCGTATATGCGCAGAAAGCAGTAAGCTTTTGAGGAGGTTTGCAGTAAAGATAATATGCTCAAAGTAAATACAAACCGAGATTTAGAGTGGTTCGGTCAATCTTGACCTACTCCACTTTTGGCTTCCTCCACCGACGTCAACTAGAGGCCTTCCTTCAATAGGCGAAGGCCAACCACCCTTTTACAGTTTCACTCCTTTTGACGGGCTTAGGAGACAACCCTTACAGAATTTTCTTTCCTCTCTTAACAGATTAGAACTTGGAATAAAAGAGGAAGAAGAACTTTCAACTCATACAACACTTTTGAGCTCTAAAAATCACAAAGTAAAATCAGAATTTCGATGGTTTCTTGGTGCCCTTTCAGTGCTGAAAGGGTGGGGTATTTATAGGCCCCAACCTAGTTTGAATTTGGAGCTCAAAGCTGTTAATTCCCGAAATTCCGGGATCTAGCGGTTGCACCGCCTGGCAGAGCTCGAAGACCGAGCCTCTGGGCGGTGCCACCTCCTGTCAGGGGCGGTTGCACCTCCTGCCAGAGCTCGAAGACCGAGCTCAAGCGGTGCCACCGCCTGACTGAGGCGGTTGCACCACTCAACTAGAGCTCGGAGATTGAGCCTAGGCGGTGCCACCTCCTGTTAGGGGCGGTTGCACCGCCCAGTCTCGCTCGGAGACTGAGCCCAGGCGGTGCCACTGCCTGGCTTGGGCGGTTCAACCGCCTGGCAGAAATCAGGGTCCGAATGGGTTGATCCATTCGACCCAATTTGGGTTTTTCAAGGGCCCAATTGCCCCAAGATTAAGTTAATGGGATCACCTCCCATTTCCAACTTAATCATTGTGCTAACTACGATATTCCTAAGACATTTACTGTAACTTGCTCCGGTGCGTCAATCGCTTCTTCCGGCGAACTTCCGTCGATCATCCGATGAACCCTCGGTGATGCTCCTATGGACTTCCGGCAAACTCCTAGACTTGCGACGATCCACTTGGCGAGTTCCGACAAGCTTCTTTGGCAAGCTCATGGACTTCTCGGATTTGTTCCCGCAGAACCTCCGATGACTGTTCGAACTTTCGTCGAACTCTCGAACTCCCAACGTGATCATTGTCTTGACTTCGGCGCAACTCCTGCTGCATATCTTACTTTCATTGTAGTTAATCCTGCACACTTATCTCAACATATAGATTAGATAATAAATGACAATTGACTTCATCATCAAAATCTGAGATTCAACAATCTCCCCCTTTTTGATGATGACAATCAATTGATAATTGAGTTAACCTTAACTCCCCCTATCTATATGCCATACTTAAGATAAGTCATTCTTGAATTCAAGAGACATATTGATAAGTTAAAATCATTTAAATTTATCAATACTCCCATCATGATTCCCATCATGATGTTTCTCTTTGAAGATGATGTCAAGGCTTGACATTCATTTTCAAATTTTACATAACAAGTTTGAATGATGGTAATAGTAGCAATTCATCATATTGTAAGATATCAACATGTAAAACTGCGAAGTAAGATTTTGATATCATTACATGATACAAACAAGGCATAATGTAAATTATAGCAATCATAGCATAGCAATTCTGCTAGTCATAGGTGCCCAGCAAGCCAATCACGTAAGTGATGGCACGTGTGACTTGATACAAAATCTTTTTGCTTATTATATTTTGGCGTATATCACTTTATAACTATTGCATAAATGCATATATATATATTGTGATGTCCTTGGATTTGTGCAATGGGAATCAGATCGTGATGAGATCACGATAATAAGATCGATTCACCTTTAAACACATATCCTAAATAATCCCGGTCATAGGTTACTCGAGAGGGACAACGTGATAACCGGATAGACTGGTGTGCTGTATACCCGTCCATATGATGGATGCAGCTGGTCTCATAGCTGCTCGTGTAGGGACACTAGGGATACAGTACAGGTGCTCATTGGAGAATGAGTTCATTGATTGATCCGCTTACGGAATGTTGGATGGTTGATGATGCCTTATTGTCAAACAGTGATTCCGTAGTCCTAGTGGTGTATCTGGTCCTTAGACTTGAGACACCAAGGATATCCTATATGAGTGCTCCACTCTTTGATACCAGACTTATAGGTTTGGCTGTCCCAGATCTAGTACAGTTGGTCATTGGGAGTGGTAGTCGACCTTACGAGGGCTATTGAGTGTCGACAGAGGATCATCCACTCTCAGCGTCATGAGAGGAATATCCCATGTGTTCTTGCTCAGACAAATCCCTAGCCAGGGTCATTCGGGTTGAGAGAGAAAGAGTTCTCCGGGAGAATCCGATTAGAGCGAGACTTGAGTAGAAACCGTATGGGTCTGATAGCACCATGCTCGATATACGGTCTCTGGGATATTAGATGAATGAGGGACTATAGGTACATGGTAACTGAGGACAGACAGGTCCAATAGATTGGATTCCCCTGTATCGTCTGGGGACTACGGCGTAGTGGCCTAGTACGTCCGTAGTCGATGAGTCGAGTGAATTATTACAGAGATAATAATTCACTAAGTTAGAAGGAGTTCTGACAGGTATGACTCACGGCCAGCTCGATATTGGGCCTAGAGGGTCATACACATAAGGTAGGCATTGCGATGAGTAGAGGTTCGGATATGAGATATCCGACGGAGCCCTTGTCTTATTGGATGCAGATCCAATACCCACTAGGGAAGGACCCATTAGGGTTTAACACGAGATCTCTATAAATATGAGGGATTCACAGCCTCATAGGCTAGAGTCTTTGCTTGCCTTTCCTATTCTCCTCTCCCTCTCCACCTCAGAGTAAGCCTGGAGTTTTGAGGAGCGTTGTCGCAACCCTGCTGTGTGGATCACCACTAGAGAGGAGGACGCTTGACCTCCTTCACCCTCTCCTAAGGATCTGCAAGGAAACAGGGATATACGATCTCCCTAGGTAACACAATCTCTATACGCAGTTTTGTGTTTTGCGGATTTTTTGTGCACCAATCTTCGCACGACGATGAACATCTTTTTGAGAATCGGGGATTTTTGTTTTCTTGTTCTTCCGTTGCGCATATGATGTCGCCCCCCCATGATTTCCCAACAGTGGTATCAGAGTCAGGTTGTTCGTGCGAATGATTGGTTTTGAACTGCGTGTGTTGTGTTTAGGAAGAATATTGACGTCAAAATCGTTGACGCAAAAGCGAGGAAGGGCAGCAACAGTTGCTGCCCTCGATCTGCATGCCTGCAGCCACCTGCAGCGGCAGCCGCAGCCGTAGCGGCAGCCGCAGCCAGGCAGCACAGCACCGGCGCATGCGCAAGCGCTGTGCCTGCAACAACCGGCCGGCGGTCTGCTTGCAGCAGGCTTGCTGCTGGCGAGGCTGGCAGCCCACGGGCAGAGGCGCCGTAGGGCAGCGGCGCTTGCCGCCGCTGCTCCTGCGGGCGAAACCCCCCCACAGGGGCAGCCGCCCGGCGGTACAGCACCGTCTGCAGAGGCAGCGGTGCCCGAAGGGGGCACCCACTCGCAGCGGCATCGCCGCCAGCGGGCTTGCCGCCTGCAGGCGAGGGCAGTGCCCTCGCCCCGCCGCACAGGCCGCCGCCGGTAGGGTGGCGGCGGCGGCAGCAGCGAAAAGGGGAAAGGGTATTAGGATTTTCTGGGCAAAAGATAGTTTTGCCCCTCGGAATTTGAGAAATTTCAGTTTCTGTCTTTTGTCCAAATTATGAAAATACCCTTAGGAATTGAGAAATTCCCTATATGTCCCTGATTTCAGAAAAAAATTTAATTAATTAAAAGGTTTAGTTGATTATTATTTTTTATTATTATCTAGTAGTCATACATGATGATGATTATTTATACATGTGATGTATGATGTGTGGACGGATGATCATGGACCGTGTGATGCGTGTACTTGTGATTATTATTATTGAGGTCTGCGAACCTCCATTATATTTCTCGTTTATTGTCAGGCCTGTGTGCCTATGATTAAGTTGTAATCACATGAGGAGGCGTAGCGGGAGCGTGGATGCGATAGCAGGACCCACGAGACGGACGATCGTGATGCATGGAGATGCATCAAGATGTCGACGGAACCGACGAGGACGAGATGGACGATCACAGGGCATGGAGATGTACCGTTGCACACATAGATCTTGATGTGAGTGATTAGGCCTACTGGCTCGGGCCTAATCATATTAGGTTGTGGTCCATGATCATCTGATGTGATTGCTTATACACATACTAGATATGTATATATATTTGCATGCGATGTAGATATATATTAAATATGTATATGTGTGACATGTCATATTAGGAGACCAAATTATAGAAACATCTCTCGATAATATTAAGTCGGTAAACGTGAGGCAATTAGATTGACCCACGTGGCCTTCCATCGTTATGAGTAGGAACCAATTCCCGGTGTAGGTTGAGTTGGTCGAGTCCCTCGAGACTCACCTGTATCGCGATTCGCTATCTTGCTTACGACATAGAGATGTCACCGGTGACCTGAGGGCATGGTATGCTTGGTCGAGTCCCTCGAGGGTATATCATCAAATCAGACTCATCTTGTAACGAAGGTGTTGACTTAACCGAGCATCATGGTTGGTCGAGTCCCTCGAGGCCATGGTGATTCGGAGGCCGAACAGGACGGGAATCACAAGGAGTTGTGATCGGCAAGAGTTGCCTACCTTTTAGGCTTAGTGTGATTGGTCTAGTCCCTCGAGGTTACACTAAGACGCTGATTGGATCCTGATCCCTAGTAAAAGTCTGCCGGAGACTTCCGTTTCACGTGCTGAGGGTGTCGCGTGACTCGTTAGTAAAATAGTGGGAGCATATTAAGATAGAAGTCTATATCTTGATAGTTTATTTCTTGCAAAATCTGCATGTTATTCATTTCTGCTATATCTTTATTTTCAGAAAATGTCGCTTTCAAATCCCTTACGTGGCATACTTGATGTCAACCACCTCACTGGTCCAAATTATACGGATTGGCTCCGTAACTTGAGAATTGTTCTCACAGCGGAGAAAATCGTGTACGTCCTTGATACAATGATGCCTACGCCCGAAGAAGGGGCAAGCGAGGATGAGATCGCTCGCTACGTGAAGTACATTGATGACTCCACTCTTGCTCAGTGCTATATGTTGGGCTATATGACTCCAGAGTTACAGAGACAACATGAAAAGATGGATGCCAGATCCATTCTCCTACATGTCCGTAAATTGTTTGAGGAACAGGGAAGGACTCAACGATATGAGATATCCAAGAGCCTTTTCCGCGCTAGGATGACTGAGGGGACACCGGGTCAAAACCATGTCCTAAAGATGATTGAGTGGATAGAGAAACTCACAGGTCTAGGAATGGTCGTAGAGGATAACTTGTGTGTGGACATTGTGCTTCAGTCCCTACTAGATTCCTTTTCACAGTTCATAATGAATTTTAATATGAACAAGCTTGAGGTGACTCTCCCAGAGCTCCTCAATATGTTGAGGGAGGCAGAGAGTACAATTAAGAAAGAGAAGCCAGTTCTCTACACTAGTGAGACCAGAAAGAAAAGGAAAGCAGAAAGGTCCCTTAAGAAGGGAAAGGGCAAGGGCAAACAAGGTAAAGCAAAGGTTGCTAAGAAAGACCCAGCAAAGGACAAAGGCCAGTGCTTCCACTGTGGTAAAGATGGGCATTGGAAGAGAAACTGCAAAGAGTACCTTGCAGAAAAGGCGAAACAAAAGCTTGATGAAGCTTCAGGTACATTCATGATCAGTCTCCATTTGTCAGACTCTTATAATAACACATGGGTATTGGATACCGGTAGTGCTTATTATATATGCAATTCGTTGCAAGTTCTGGCAAGGCCTAGGAGACTAGAGAGAGGTGAGATGGACCTCAAGATGGGTAATGGAGTAAAAGTTGCTGTATTAGCTATTGGCGAGGTCGCCCTACATCTGCCTAGTGGAGCTTTTATTGCATTAGATGCATGTTATTTTGTTCCTTCTATTATCAAAAACATTATCTCAATTTCATGTTTAACAGTTAGTGGATATAAATTTATTTTTGAGAACAATGGTTGTTCGATATTATTAGATGATAAGATCATCACGAAAGGAACATTGCATAATGGTTTATTTATGTTAGACACCACTCCACATATCATGAATGTAAATGTGTCCAAAAGGAAACGAGATGAGTTGAACAGTGCATACCTGTGGCATTGTAGGCTAGGTCACATCCATGAAAGAAGGATTCAAAAGTTGCTAAATGATGGATATCTAGATCCATTCGACTATGTGTCATATGCAACTTGTGAACCTTGCATTCGTGGAAAACTGACCAAATCTCCATTTAGTAGAACTGGAGAGAGAGCCAATGAGTTGTTGGAACTCATACATAGTGATGTATGTGGACCCATGTCAACTCATGCCATTGGAGGTTACTCCTACTTCATTACATTTACTGATGATTTCTCAAGGTATGGATATGTGTACTTAATGAAGTACAAGTCCGAGGCCTTTGAGAAATTCAGAGAGTATAAGAATGAGGTGGAGAACCAGACTAGAAAAAGTATCAAAACTCTTCGATCAGATCGAGGAGGTGAATACTTAAGTACAGAGTTTACTCAGTTCCTCAAGGACCATGGGATATTATCCCAATGGACACCTCCTTATACACCTCAGCTCAATGGTGTCTCTGAAAGGAGAAATCGTACATTATTAGATATGGTACGGTCCATGATGAGTTTCGCTGACCTACCCATCTCATTCTGGGGATATGCCCTAGAAACCACAGCTTACCTTCTGAACAGAGTTCCAACTAAGTCGGTAGTGTCTACACCATATGAGATATGGAAAGGGAAGAAGCCTGATCTTAAGGTTGTTAAGATTTGGGGCTGCCCTGCCCATGTTAGAAGACACAACCCCGATAAGTTAGAATCAAGGACAGAGCGATGCAAATTTGTGGGATACCCCAAGGAAACTTGTGGGTATTATTTCTATCATCTCGAGGACCAAAAGGTCTTTGTAGCTAAGAGAGCAGTGTTCCTTGAGAAGGAACACATTCTTGACGGAGACAGTGGGAGAATGATAGAATTGAGCGAGGTTGGAGAACCAAGCTCAAGCACCACTCTACAGCCCGAGTCTGTTTAGGTACCTAATACACAAGTATCAACTTTATGCAGGTATAATAGAGTATCCCATCCTCCTGAGAGATATGTGGGACGTATTAGAGCAGAGGATGTAGAGGATATTGATCCTTAGACCTACGAGGAGGCTATTATGAGTATAGACTCCGGGAAATGGCAAGAAGCCATGAATTCTGAGATGGATTCTATATACTCCAATAAGGTTTGGAACCTAGTTGATGCGCCCAAAGGTATTGTACCCATCGGTTGCAAGTGGATCTTTAAGAAAAAGATCGGAGTAGATGGAAAGGTAAAGACCTATAAAGCAAGGCTAGTGGCTAAGGGGTATCGTCAAAGGCAAGGTGTTGACTACGACGAAACTTTCTCACCCGTAGCAATGCTAAAATCCATCAGAATTCTATTGGCTATTTGCAGCACACTATGATTATGAGATCTGGCAGATGGATGTGAAAATCACATTCCTCAACGGGAACCTCGAGGAGGAGGTGTATATGATGCAACCTGAGGGATTCGTGTCCAAGAACTTCCCAGATAAGGTGTGTAGGTTGCTTAGATCCATTTATGGACTAAAGCAAGCTTCCCGAAGTTGGAATATAAGATTTGATGAGGCAATTAGATCTTATGACTTCGTTAAGAACGAAGATGAGCCTTGTGTATAAAGAAAGGTAAGTGGGAGCGCTATCACCTTTTTGGTGTTATATGTGGATGACATCCTCATCATTGGGAATGACATAGGAATGCTATCCACAGTAAAGGCTTGGTTATCTAGACACTTCTCCATGAAGGACTTAGGGGAAGCATCCTATATTTTGGGGATTAGAATCTATAGAGATAGATCCAAGAGGATGCTTGGCTTGTCCCAGTCCAGGTACATAGAAACCATTATCAAAAGGTTTGGCATGGAAAATTCCAAGAGAGGTCTCATACCGATGAGACATGGGATATCGCTTTCTACGAGTATGTCCCCAAAGACTCCAGAAGAAAGGGCGAACATGGATATGATACCTTATGCCTCAGCAATAGGGTCTATCATGTATGCCATGCTATGTACTAGGCCTGATATAGCGTATGCTCTGAGTGTCACGAGCAGGTATCAGGTGGATCCAGGCTTGGAGCACTGGAAAGCAGTAAAGTGTATCCTTAAGTACTTGAGAAGGACTAAGGATCTTTTACTAGTATATGGAGGTAATAGCCTTAAGGTTGAAGGCTACACTGACTCAAGTTTTCAGTATGATGTCGATGATAGCAAGTCGAATTCAGGGTAAGTGTACACCTTGAATGGAGGAGCAGTGTGCTGGAAGAGTTCCAAGCAAGATACCACTACTGACTCGACCACAGAGGCGGAGTACATTGCTGCATCAGATGCAGCAAAGGAGGGAGTCTGGGTGAAGATGTTCATCACAGATTTGGGAGTCGTTCCGAATAGCGAGAAGTCGACTTCCTTATATTGCGACAACTATGGGGCGATTACTCAAATAAGGGAACCCGAGTCTCATCAGAAGTGTTCTGAGGAGGTTCCAGCTTATCAGAGAGATCGTAACCCGAGGAGATGTAGCAGTGGAAAGAGTTCCATCCGAAGATAACATTGCAGATCCACTAACAAAGCCGTTGTCTCAGATTGTCTTTGAGCGTCACAGGAGTCTGATGGGGATCAGACACATAGGTGATTGGCTTTAGGTTAAGTGGGAGATTGCTAGTCATAGGTGCTCAGCAAGCCAATCACGTAAGTGATGGCACGTGTGACTTGATACAGAATCTTTTTGCTTATTATATTTTGGCGTATATCACTTTATAACTATTGCATAAATGCATATATATATTATGATGTCCTTGGATTTGTGCAATGGGAATCGGATCGTGATGAGATCACGATAATGAGATCGATTCACCTTTAAACACATCCTAAATAATCCCGGTCATAGGTTACTCGAGAGGGACATCGTTATAACCGGATAGACTAGTGTGCTGTATACCCGTCCATATGATGGATGCAGTTGGTCTCATAGCTGCTCGTGTAGGGACACTAGGGATACAGTACAGGTGCTCATTGGAGAATGAGTTCACTGATTGATCCGTTTACGGAATGCTGGATGGTTGATGATGCCTTATTGTCAGACAGCGATTCCGTTGTCCTAGTGGTGTATCTGGTCCTTAGACTTGAGACACCAAGGATGTCCTGTATGAGTGCTCCACTCTTTGATACCAGACTTATAGGTTTGGCTGTCCCAGATCTAGTACAGCTGGTCATTGGGAGTGGTAGTCGACCTTACGAGGGCTATTGAGTGTCGACAAAGGATCATCCACTCTCGGCGTCATGAGAGGAATATCCTATGTGTTCTTGCTCAGACAAATCCCTGGCCAGGGTCATTCGGGTTGAGAGAGAAAGAGTTCTCCGGGAGAATCCGATTAGAGCGAGACTTGAGTAGAAACCGTATGGGTCTAACAGCACCATGCTCGATATACGGTCTCTGGGATATTAGATGAATGAGGGACTATAGGTACATGGTAACTGAGGACAGACAGGTCCAATGGATTGGATTCCCCTGTATCGTTTGGGGACTACGGCATAGTGGCCTAGTACGTCCGTAGTCGATGAGTCGAGTGAATTATTACAGAGATAATAATTCACTGAGTTAGAAGGAGTTCTGATAGGTATGACTCACGGCCAGCTCGATATTGGGCCTAGAGGGTCACACACATATGGTAGGCATTGCGATGAGTAGAGGTTCGGATATGAGATATCCGACGGAGCCCTTGTCTTATTGGATGCAGATCCAATACCCACTAGGGAAGGACCCATTAGGGTTTGACACGGGATCTCTATAAATAGGAGGGATTTACAACCTCATAGGCTAGAGTCTTTGCTTGCCTTTCCTATTCTCCTCTCCCTCTCCACCTCAAAGTAGGCCTGGAGTTTTGAGGAGCGTCATCGCAACCTTGCTGTGTGGATCACCGCTAGAGAGGAGGACGCTTGACCTCCTTCACCCTCTCCTAAGGATCTGCAAGGAAACAGGGATATACGATCTCCCTAGGTAACACAATATCTATACGCAGTTTTGTGTTTTACGGATTTTTTGTGCACCAATCTTCGCACGACGACGAACATCTTTTTGGGAATCGGGGATTTTTGTTTTCTTGTTCTTCCGCTGCGCATATGATGTCGCCCCCCCATGATTTCCCAACAAATTCATATATCTCTTGGTGATGTCGCCCCCCTTTGCCTTTACTAGGTTCATGTTATTTTCCAATAGTAAGTGATAGGAAATCAATTATACAAGCATATAAAGGAAAGCATGATATTTAGATTGCTTTGAATATTTCTTCCTTTTTATTTGTTATAATCTTTTTGCATGAAGGAGGAAGGCTATTTGTGATTTTACTTTGAGTGAAGTTAAAATTGATGAGAGATTAAATCATGCTTCATTTTTACAAGGATCAAGATATGTATGTGAAACAAATCTTTGCAAGTAAAAACACTATCATCCATATTTCAAGATGGAATTTATAAGCAGGAATCATTTCATCAAATCCATTTCAGAAAAATATTTTTCATAAGTGTATGAGAAAATCCGATTGTTAAGATACCAATTGTTAAGCGAATCCGAAAATAAAATTAACACTTTCATTTATTCAGACAAGACTATGCTATAGATTTTCAAATACAATCATGAAGACAAAACATGCTTATTGTTATGGAAATTTTTGTATTCAACACATAATTTTCAGCATGTTATTTAGGCATGTAATGATAATCAAGTGATTTGATCATTCAATAAAGTCCGAAAAATAATTTTAACTAGTTTATGTATTCGGACACATCAACATTCCTAATTCTCTTCTTATGAAATCAAATTGTTCTTCACTTAGAGGTTTTGTAAAAATATCAGCTAGTTGGTGTTTAGTATCAATAAACTCTATGATTACATCATGATTAGTAACATGATCTCGTATAAAGTGATGTCTAATATCAATATGTTTTGTTCTTGAGTGTTGTATAGGATTCTTCGTTAAGCATATTGCATTTGTGTTATCACATTTAATGGGAATATTTTTAAGATGAACTTTATAATCTTCTAAGGTGTTTTTCATCCATACAACTTGTGCACAGCATGCACTTGCTGGAATATATTCAGCTTCGGTTGTTGATAGTGCAACCGAGTTTTGTTTCTTAGATGATCAGGAAACAATGGCATGTCCTAAAAATTGACATGTTCCTGATGTGCTTTTTCTATCTAGTCTACAGCCAGCAAAGTCCGCATCAGCATAAGCAATTAACTCAAGATTATCTGATTTTGGGTACCATAATCCTAGATTTGTGGTACCATTAAGATATCTAAGTATTCTTTTAACTGCTTTGAGATGAGATATCTTAGGATTTGATTGAAATCTAGCATAAAGTCCTACACTGAACATGATATCTGGTCTAGTTGCAGTGAGGTAAAGTAAACTTCCTATCATGCCCCTATAAGTTTTTTTATCGAAGCTTTCTCCACTTTCATCAATTTCTAACTTAATGGAGGTGCTCATAGGAGTGTTAATAGCTTTTGAGCTATTCATATTAAACTTTTTCAGCAAATTCATAGCATATTTAGTTTGACTAATAAAGATGTCATTTCTTAGTTGTTTGATTTGTAAGCCTAAGAAGAATGTTAATTCTCCCATTAAACTCATTTCGAATTCAAGACTCATAGTTTTAGCAAAAGATTCACAAAGAGATTCATTCGTAGAACCAAAGATAATATCATCAACATAAATCTGAATAATGAGAAAATTATTTTTAAAATTCTTGATAAACAATGTAGCATCACCCTTGCCTTTTGTGAAATTATTTTCAATAAGGAAAGAACTAAGTCTCTCGTACCAAGCCCTCGGAGCTTGTTTTAAACCATAGAGAGCTTTAGTTAATCTAAACACATGATTAGGGAGACTATTATTTTCAAATCCAGGAGGTTGTTTAACATAGACTTCTTCGGAAATAAAGCCATTAAGAAAAGCGCTTTTAACATCCATTTGAAATAATTTAAAATTATTACTACTAGCGTAGGCAAGGAGCATTCTTATGGTTTCTAATCGAGCCACAGGAGCGAAGGTTTCTTCATAATCGATACCTTCTTCTTGGTTGAAACCTTTGGCCACTAATCTAGCCTTGTTTCTAACCACGATACCATATTCATCTTGCTTGTTTCTAAAAACCCATTTAGTACCAATAACTAAATGGTCATTTGGCCTAGGAATAAGCTTCCACACCTCATTTCTCTCAAATTAATTTAATTCATCTTGCATTGCGATAATCCATGAATCATCTTTCATGGCTTCGTCAACACATTTGGGTTCAATTTGGGAGAGAAAAGCGACATTGGAACAAAAATTTTTAAGAGAAGAACGTGTTTGAACCCCCTTTGATGTGTCTCCTAAGATTAGCTCCTTAGGATGAGCATCTACATGCTTCCAATCCATGGGTAAGGATGTTTCGGAAGTGGATGCATCCAAATTGCTAGTTGGAGACGGGGTTTCATTTAAATTCAAGGAATCAAAATTAACATCATCATCAAAATCGTTTTTCCTTATTTCGAAAATCTCATTGAAAACAACATGAATGGATTCTTCAATAATTAAAGTTCTTTTATTTAAGATACGAAAAGCTTTAGAAACCGAAGAATAACCAAGAAAGATTCCTTCATCGGATTTAGCATCAAATTTTCCTAAGTTATCTTTTTCATTCAAGATAAAACACTTACACCCAAAGACTTTAAAATATGAAACATTGGGTTTTTTGTTGTTCCATAACTCATAGGGAGTTTTGGTGAGTAAGGATCTTACTAGAACTCTATTCAAAATATAGCATGCAGTGTTTACGGCTTCAGCCCAAAAATATTTGGGTAGGCTATATTCATTCAACATAGTTCTTGCCATTTATTATAAATTTTGATTTTTTCTTTCTACTACTCCATTTTGTTGAGGATTTCTAGGAGTAGAGAAATTATGGTTGTATCCATTGAGTTCATAAAATTCTTGGAAATCATGGTTTTGAAATTCACCACCGTGATCACTTCTAATTGACGAAATCATAGAACCCTTCTCATTTTGAACAAGTTTACAAAACTTGGCAAAATATCTAAAGCATTCATTTTTCTGTTTTAAGAAGTAAGTCCATATGTATCTACTATAGTCATCTATAATGACGAAGGCGTATTTGCTACCTCCTAGGCTTGATGTAGAGATTGGTCCGAACAAGTCCATATAGATCAATTGTAAGGGCCTAGAGGTGCTTATTTGATTCTTAGATTTGAAACTACCCTTAATTTGTTTACCTAATTGGCAAGCATCACATACATTATCTTTGATGAACCTGATATGAGGAATTCCTCTTACAAGTTCTTTAGATGATATTTGAGTGATTAGTTTTATGCTAGTATGACCTAATCTTCTATGTCATAGCCAAGCATCCTCATTCAAAACCGAAAAACACATTTCATTACACAAATCATTGATGTCAATAGTGTATGCATTATTTTATTTTAATGCAATCATAGACATGTTTTTGTGTGGTTTTTCAATGATGCAAGCATTAGATTCGAATCTGACAATATATCCTTTATCACATAATTGAATAATGCTCAAGAGGTTATGTTTTAAACCATCAACTAACAAAACATCTTCAATAAAGAAGTTGGATTTGTTACCTATAGTTCCTTTGCCAATGATTTTACCCTTGTTGTTGTCTTCGAAGGTGACATAGCCTTCGTCTATGCTAGTGAGCTTAGAGAATTGAGATGGATCTCCGGTCATATGCCTTGAGCATCCACTATCAAGGTACCATCTCTTGCTCCTAGCTTGCGATGGTATAGATTTCTACAAGAAAGGATGATCTTTAGGTACCCATTTGCTTTTGGGTGCCTCAAAAATAGATCTACATTTTTTATCATGTTGCATAGAATTTATCATGGTTCCTTTAGGAACCCAAATTAATTTGTTCGGACTAATTTTCTTGAATGGATAATAATGCGTTTTGTGTCCAAGTTTGCAACAAAAGTTGCATTTGCTTTGGTGTCGAACATGTAAGATATGACCTTTTATGAAGGTGGTTGGATTTTGGTGAGGACTTCTCACAAATTTGATTCCACTTCTTTTGGGAACGTGACCCTTGTTTGCAAGGATCATGTTCAAAGACTTGCTACCAACCTTGAATTTCTTCAAGGTGTCTTTAAGTAGCAAGTTTTCCTTTTGGAGAGTTTCTAGATCATGGTATTTTATGCATGAACCTAAACTATCATGATATTTAGTTTTTAACTTATCGAAATTACAAGTAAGACTATCATGCTCCTTTTTTAGCAATTTGTATTTTCTGCTAATAATCTTACATTCATCAAATAAGTCATGGAAGGCATTTAATAATTCATCAAATTATAAATCTGCATCTATTAAATTTGTTACCTCCTCTCCGATGGCCATTAAGGCGTAATGAGCAACTTGCTCGGTGTTGGACTCCTCTTCTTCGGACGCGCTCGAGTTATCCCACGTTGCTTTGAGTGTCTTCTTCTTTGATGTTCTCTTTTTGACTTGGGGACAATCACTTTTGTAGTGTCCCGGCTTTTTGCACTCGTAGCAAATAACTTGGTCCTTCTTGGGTTCAAGTTTATTTTTTGTGTCATTCTTAAACTTGTTTCTTTTAATGAATTTTTTAAATTTTCTTATTAGAAGTGCCAAGTCATTGTCACAGTCCTCATCACTTGAGTTTTCTCTCAAGTGGTCTTCTGAAGTTCTAAGTGCCATATCCTTCCTGTTCTTTGGAAGGATGTCTTCTTGCTCTTCATGAGCTTTGCAAGTCATCTCATAGGTCATTAATGACCCCATTAATTCTTCAAGAGGGAAGTTGTTTAGATCTTTCGCCTCTTGAATAGCAGTGACTTTAGGATCCCAACTCTTAGGAAGGGATCTTAGAATCTTATTTACGAGCTCAAAATCCGAAAAACTTTTTCCGAGTCCTTTTAAACCATTGATGACATCCGTGAAATGGGTAAACATGTCGCCAATAGTCTCACTCGGTTTCATCCGGAAAAGTTCGAAAGAATGTAACAAAAGATTGATTTTTGACTCTTTCACTCTACTTGTGCCTTCGTGAGTCACTTCGAGTGTGTGCCAAATATCAAATGCGGTTTCACAAACCGAAACACGGTTGAACTCGTTTTTATCAAGTGCACAAAATAAGGCATTCATAGCCTTTGCATTAAGAGCGAAAGCCTTCTTCTCCAACTCATTCCAATCGATCATTGGAAGAGAAGACTTCGAAAATCCATTTTCGACAAGATTCCAAAGTTTAAAATCCATAGAAATAAGAAAGATCCTCATTTGGGTCTTCCAATAGGTGTAGTCCGTCCCATTGAACATGGTGGACGTGTAATAGAATGGCCCTCTTGGTTTCCGACGTATGCCATCTCTCTTGGGTTTTAATCCGTTTGAGAGTTAACCCCGCTCTGATACCAATTGTTAGGATCAAGAGCACTAAGAGGGGGGGGGGGGGTGAATTAGTGCAGCGGAAAATCTTCTACGATTAAAAAAAAACTGCGTTCGTTCGATAAAAGTGATTTCAGTAAGAAAGCCGATTCGTAAATCACTTTAACTTTTGATTAAGCGAGATGCAGCAAAGATATAAATGCACTTTGCAGTTATGGTTCAAATCAGATAGTAGGCGCAAACTGAAATATGATATTCGTACGAAAAAACTGATTTACGTCTAAATGCTGATTCGTAAATCACTTGATTAAGCGAGATACAGTTAAAGCAAGGATATAAAGGCAGTTTGCAGTTATGATAGAAATCAAAACGTAAACGCAAACTGAAATATGATGATCGTACGATAAAACTGATTTACATCTAAACGCCGATTCGGAAAGTGCAAAGCTTGAAACCCAATCGTATATGCGCAGAAAGCAGTAAGCTTTTAAGGAGGTTTGCAGTAAAGATAATATGCTTCCTCCGCTTTTGGCTTCCTCCACCGACGATTTAGAGTGGTTCGGTCAATCTTGACCTACTCCACTTTTGGCTTCCTCCACCAACGAGGTCACCGACGTCAACTAGAGGCCTTCCTTCAATAGGCGAAGGCCAACCACCCTTTTATAGTTTCACTCCTTTTGACGGGCTTAGGAGACAACCCTTACATAATTTCCTTTCCTCTCTTAACAGATTAGAACTTGGAAGAAAAGAGGAAGAAGAACTTTCAACTCATACAACACTTTTGAGCTCTAAAAATCACAAAGTAAAATCAGAATTTCGATGGTTTCTTGGTGCCCTTTTAGTGCTGAAAGGGTGGGGTATTTATAGGCCCCAACCTAGTTTGAATTTGGAGCTCAAAACTATCAATTCCCAGAATTTCGGGATCTGGCGGTTACACCGCCTGACTGAGGCGGTTGCACTGCATGACTGAGCTCGAAGACTGAGCCTCTAGGCGGTGCCACCTCCTGTAAGGGGCGGTTGCACCTCCTGCCAGAGCTCGAAGACCAAGCTCAAGCGGTGCCATCGCCTGATTGAGGCGGTTGCACCGCTCAGCCAAAGCTCGGAGACTGAGCCCAGGCGGTGCCACCTCCTGTCAAGGGCGGTTGCACCGCCCAGTCTCGCTCGGAGACTGAGCCCAGGTAGTGTCATCGCTTGGCTTGGGCGGTTCAACCGCCTGGCAGAAATCAGGGTCCGAATGGGTTGATCCATTCGGCCCAATTTGGGTTTTTCAAGGGCCCAATTGCCCTAAGATTAAGTTAATGGGATCACCTCCCATTTCCAACTTAATCATTGTGCTAACTACGATATTTCCTAAGACATTTACTGCAACTTGCTTCGGTGCGTCAATCGCTTCTTCCGGTGAACTTCCGTCGATCATCCGATGAACCCTCGGTGATGCTCCTGCGGACTTCCGGCAAACTCCTGGACTTGCGACGATCCACTTGGCGAGTTCCGACGAGCTTCTTTGGCAAGCTCATAGACTTCTCAGATTTGTTCCCGTAGAACCTCCGATGACTGTCTGAACTTCCGTCGAACTCTCGAACTCCCAACGTGATCATTGTCTCGACTCTAGCGCAACTCCTACTGCATATCTTACTTTCATCATAGTTAATCATGCATACTTATCTCAATATATAGATTAGATAACAAATGACAATTGACTTCATCATCAAAATTCGAAATTCAACACGGAGACGTTTGGATAGTTTGATGAAAATTAACTTGAATTACACTCAAGTTATACTCGATCATAAATTTAATATAAAAAATCTTATTTTAAAAATTAATCATCCTAAATTTTTATAAAAATAAAAATTAATAATAAATATATAGTGTCATCTAGTAGTTCAGGATAAGTTTAGATAGGTTCGGTGAAATTGAAAGAAACTTTTAGTTATACTCTATCATAAATTTAATCCAAAAATATCCTATTTTAAAAATTAATCATCCTAAATTAGCATCTCACCTAACAATTCAAGAAAAGTTTAGATAAGTTTGATAAAAATTGAAAGAGTTACACTTGAGTTAATAAATTAAATATAAAAGTATTTTATTTTAGAAATTAGTTACCCTAAATTCATATAAAGATTTAAAAAGTGATGAAAATTTATTTTAGAAAATAGTTACCCTAAATTCATATAAATATAAAAGCATCTCACTCGAGTAGTTTAAGAAAAGTTTGAATAAGTTTGATGAAAATTTAAAGAGTTGCATTCCATTATATATTCAACCCAAAAATATCTTATTTAAAAAATTAATGACTCTAAATTTATATAAAAATAGAAAATTTGATGAAGTTCTAAAGATGATGCAAAACATATTATCATCTCACTCTAATAGTTCCGAAGAAGTTTAGATAAATTTAATAAAAAAATTAAGAATTATGTTCAAACATCTTAGAATGATATACTATTAGTTTTAGAAAAATTTAAGTCAGTTTTAGAATGATTACACTCGATTCGTTGTAATTAGACCTGACCCAATCCGATTGGATCCAAATTGTTTAGATTAGACTAAATTAGTCTGTGGATCTGTGACTTGAAATAGTCCGATTCAAACATATTATTAAATTTAAAAAAAATATATATTTTGGAAAAACTAAATATATGAATGTAAATTATAAAAGCATAGTAGTAATTACTTTTTTCGGTAAATTACACAAGAACATACTTAAAAAGTTAAATTTTTTTACTTTTATAGTTTACTTTTTTAACCTCAACTTACCTAAAAGATTCCGTCGAACATATTTTCAACATATATTTTAATAAATACTTTAATTTGATAATTTTACTCGTGCGAATTGTCTCCGCATTCATCCTCACATCCCCCCCCCGGAGGAAACAGGTCATCTCGATATATTTATATTTCAAACCTGCAATGTGTTTCATGTAAAAAAGTGAACCTAATCATTCACGTGGATTGCCTCGATCTCCCATCATTTATCATATATAATTACTTCATTTGAGTATTATATATATTCACATTTTAAATATTTTTCAAACAGTACATTGATTTTTTTAATTATACTCTAATTAAAAAAATAAAAATAATCTTTCTCTTTCATAGTGTCATGGACAAAATTATAAACGGGGTGTTCGATGTAATGCTTATATATATCCGAGTCTTTTTTGTTTGTTCATGCTTTGCTATATGGATGATCGAAGGCTTAACAACCCCATTTTAGTTGGGTTTGATTGCCGTTTTAGGATTGTAAATAAATATTACGTTATGTGGACACTTGTGTGATATTTTAGTCTATAATAGATCATTTTGGATCATTTGTTGTGCGATCATTCATAAAGTCTGTTTGTAATTTATATTGGCTACGAACTGTTTATTGAAATAATTGCTTGTGGATCCCGAGTGAGACGTTTTCTCTAACATGTTTTCTCTTTTGTAGATCCTAAGGGACCATAGGAGGTTTCGAAGAGATTGACCTTTGCGGATGGATATACAAGGATGCCGTATGACTTAGACAAAATCAACTAAATACGTGACCTTCGTCATTGCCCATCGTCCACGAGAGAAGGAGAGGGGAGGAGTGAAAAGAAAATACATGACAAAAAACGGAGAGAGAGAAAAAGATTAGCAAGGAAGAAAAAGAGGAGAAGTAGGGTACCAAGGAACTAGGAGGAGAGGATAGAAAAAGAAGAAGACGAGATGACGGAAAGTACAAGCAATGAGACGGAAGAGAGAAAGATAGGTCGAAATAAAGTGGAAAAGAAATAATGGATGAGAAGAGACAATTTAGATAATTTTTAAATTAAAAATATATTTTAAATATTATTATTTATAACTTAATTTTTAAATTTTTTTAAATTTATAATTAAATATAAAAAATATTATTATTTTTCTTTTTTCCTTTATCCTCCTCGAAGGATTACACGAGGGGGCGAGAGTAGGGTCAAACAATTTTGAGTCACATCAATAAGGATAATGATTATAAAAAAATCAATAATATTAATATTATAAATAAAAAATAATAAAAATTATTATTATTTTAAAAGAGAACAATAATAAAATATTATCAATACTATGAATAGTAAATTTTTATATTTTAGAAATATCTAAAATATATATTTTTCGTTAATATTTACCTAAGGTTTTAAATTAACTTTGGATGCATACGGTAACAATTTTGATAAATAAAGCTCGGGCTTTAATCGTCGTCGGACTATTTATAGTTAACTTATATAATTAGTTATTTTTAGTATTTCAATTATTATATTTTAAAAATTATATTAAAATATTTAGTTCTAATTTTATCAATTAATGATGTGAAGAGATATAAAATTAAATATTTTACTTAGAAATCTTAATATAATTTTTGATAGCGTAAATACCGGAATAGCAATAATTACAGGCTCTCCAATGGGCGCTGCTGTTTGGATCCCACCCGGTTTCCTCCGCACCCGCTTCCCCATCTCTCCGATGGGCGCTGCTGTTTGGATCCCACCCGGTTTCCTCCGCACCCGCTTCCCACCTCTTATATCTCTCCGATGGGCGCTGCTGTTTGGATCCCACCCGGTTTCCTGCGCGCCCGCTTCACCCTTTGGCTGCTGCTCCCTTCTCCGTGGGCAGGCAAAGCGGGAAACGTGTTAGTAGAAAATGAAAATGGATTGCCGAAGCAGTCCTCCCCAAGCATTTTGCTGAAACCAAGAGGAGGGAGAGGCACCGACCCTAACCCTTAGCTCGATCGATCGGAGACCTCGCTCGCTCGGTGGGATGGCGTCGTTCGAGGAGGCGCCGCCCGGCGATGCCAACTCCGGGCACAAGATCTTCCAGTCCAAATGTGCCCACTGCCACACCGTCGAGAAAGGAGCTGGCCACAAGCATGGTAGATCCCTGATTTGAAAACGTGTTCCTGTCCTTTTTTGCCCTCGGTTCTGTAAATTCCACCTTTTTCGCTTTCTTGGCCTTTTGATTTTGTTTGACCCGTATTGGATCAAGATATAATTCCAAATATATATTATTTTCTCTTTTGTTCTTTCCTTTTCTTTCTTCGTCTAGACCCTAAATTTGTCACTTTTAGTTGAATCTGTATATCTACTATTTCTCCTTTTTGGCCATCGATTCTGTTTGATCCATAATATTATCTCTTTTACTTTCTTTTTCTGTCGTCTCTAATATTTTTCGAGTCTTTATACGTTATACTCATTCTCAGCAGTTCCCATCAAAATTGGAATGTTCATTATCTGTTTTCTGGTTGTTCTTTAGGATTTTTTTTTTCTTTTTCGGTGAAATGTTCATGATGTCTTCCTGTTTTCATTCGTTAGGAAGGCAGTAAGGCCCAAACGTACGTACCTAATGTTCGCTAAGCAGTAATTAGTCTATGGGAAACGATACTGAACTTGTGCAAGATCATTTTTGTGAACAGTTGATATAAGATTTTGGGAAATTTCTAGCAGTGTCAAAAACATTTTCAGTGTACGGACAGCTGTAAAGAAATATTGTGGATTGAAAGCCTTCTGTTTGCTGACAGAGATAATTTGCACTTTATCCAATGATAACTTGTATTTTTCTCAGCAGAGGTTTCTTGAAGCTGGGAGGGAGGAAGAAGAACTAGGAAGCATGGTTGACATGTGGGGATGAATCGACATAGGTCCTAGTTCAGTAATGTTGTTCTGAATAAGAGTGGATAAGTTGATGCTTCTGTAGGCCCTTTTAGCGCCACAGTTTATCCTGCCTACCTTCTAAGGGTGGATTTCAACCTCTAACGAGTTATTCCAACATATGTTTTTAATGGAAACCTTTTGTTTGTGGCTTATTTTGATTCAGAGGCAAGCACATTTATGGAAATTAATTAGTTCAAACTACTTATTCTTGAAGTATAAAGAGTTTACAACATAGAACAATGGACTGATCAAAAGCTACTCATGATATGTGCACATGTAGTTTTTCATGAAAATAATGATTTTGCAAAAGGCGTGGTTAGTTTTTTAATTGCTTCTTGTCTGCCATATTTTACTTCTGAACTATCATCCTTGTTTCTTTGTTTCTTGTAAATTTTGCTTTTTTTTCAATTAAGTTTTTCCCCAATGGTTGTTACTGTTTCAAGTAGCAGACTTGATGTGTTTTCCCCCAACTTTCTCGTCATTAATAGGTCCTAATCTGCATGGCCTTTTTGGGAAGCAATATGGGACAACTCCTGGTTATTCATATTCCACCGCAAGCAAGAACATAGATGTGATATGGGAAGAAAATTCTTTGTACGATTACCTGCTGAATCCAAAGGAGGTAATGACTGGTGACCTGCTGATGGTGAAAATATATGCACGATACATTGAACTAATCACTTATGTGTATACATTACAATTATAATGTGTAACCATGGATGAATTTTCCCACTGACAGCAATGTTTGTGTTCAGATGTTCTCATCTTTTTTGTTTTAGTAACTAAGTACTGCTTCTTTGCTCTTGTTTTAGACAATTACCTGATTTAGGCACAGTTTTATCTGCAGTAATTACACTGTAGTACTATCTGGAGTAGTTTGAGTGAAAAAGTCGAGTGGCTTCAAACTTAAAGGGCTTTGCAAGCTTGATCTATTGCTGTTTCATCAAATGGATGGCCATAGCTTTAATGTTTTCGTTTCCCCTGTCTCTTGTTCATTGGTTGGAATGAGTAGTACCATTTAATCTTGTCAGGAGAACAGTTGAGACATAGATATTGAAATCTAGACTATGTTGAGGCCAGCAATTATCCAACTTGGACATTGCTTAGTGGGCATAAAGTTGTGGCTTCAAGGACTTGTCTCAGAACATGAAATGTGGTTTGGTTATTTTTGCTGAAAGGCTTCTCATGCATGTGAACTGTGAAATAAGTGTTTGATTTCACATTAAGCCTAAAAGTTACATTTTATATTCCTTGTCCATGGAACGTATTTATTTCTTCAGCAGTTTTGGTCGTTAATTAATGGGCCACTTTCCTCTCACACACTTCTACGTTAAATTGTTGCATAATTTCCTGGACATAAGTGACATGTATTTACTTTTATGTTTAATATCTTCTATTTGTGTTGTTGTACCATGGCATTAGTTCTTTTCACTTAGCACACCATATTATGTCCAATCTAGGGTTACCATTATGTTTTTATGTAGTTTTTTCTTTTATTTTCTCGGGTGTTGGAAGCAGTGATTACAATAGGCGCTCGGGCGAGGCGAGGCCCGAGCGCCTCGCTTCATTTCTAGGCGGCGCGCTTCAAAGAGGAACTTGGGCGCTCGCCTGAGGCTAAGCGTCGGGCTCTTTGGGCGAGCGCCTGGGTTAAACCAGGCGATCGAATCGAATTTTTAGGTTTGGTTGGTTTTCGGTGCTTTAGTTGGTTCAATCAAATCAACTAAATCACAGATATCAGGCTCCCTCTCGTGATTTCCTCGACTTCCCCAACCCTAACACTCATGATTTTGTCGTCGAGATTTCTTCTTCGTTGTCCCTGCTCTCTGCTGCCATTGCCATTGTTGTTGCTCGCCGCTACTGTCGCTACTCGTCGTTGCACAATCGCTGCTCACCGTTGCTATCATCGCTCGCCACTGCTGCCACCGCTCCTGCTGTCGCTCGTCGCTCTCGCTGTTGCTCGCAGCTCTTGCTGTTGCTCGCCGTTCCTGTTGTCATCGCTCCTGCTCCCGCTCCAGCTACGGTTGTCGTCTGCTATCGTTGCCGTTGCCTCAGTAGTCTCGGTCTTCTCACACTCTTTTCACTATACTGTTAACAGTATATTAATAGTATACTGTTAACTATATACTAATAATAGTATTTTTATTTATTAGATTAATAATATATTATTTTGATTTTAATACTATTAATTTTTATTTATTTAAAATTATTGTTAGGTGTACAAAGCAACTCAACAGATTTGATGTAAAATTTTATTGTTTTGATTTTTGAGACTTTTTATTAATGTGACATTGTGATTTTGTATTCGATTTTCTTAATTTAATAATATATTTTTATTTAAATAATTATATTTATTAATTATATTATATATTTTTATATTTTAGTGTCTCGTTTCGCTCAAGCGAGCTCCTGGCGCCTCAGGTGTTTTTGGACCTTGACGTCTTTTAACGCCTAACGCTTTTTAAATCACTGATTGGAAGCAGGAAGTAGGTGTGTCAGAGCTGAGTGGCAACACTGCCTGTAAATCTACTTGATTTCACAATTTTCCTCCTTTGTGAGGATGTTGCAGTAGCTGCTATCTGGCAGCATGTGTTAGTTCTGCATTATCGAGTCCCACTTAATTATGAACGTATGAAAAATGAGATAACAGGGTGGAAAGATATCGATATGCTCTATGAAATCTGGATGGCAACTCTTCGCCATCCTTGTATTTGCTGGTGCACTCGGCCTGCTACTAACATCTATTATTCCTTCTTTCCTGCAGTACATTCCTCTGAAGAAGAAGTTCCCCGGCATGAAGAACCCTCAGGAGCGTGCAGATCTGATTGCCTACCTCAAGGAAGCCACAACTTCCTAAATCATCCATCAACCCATCTTCCCAAGTAAAGATGTCAACTTGTGGCAATTTTTATTTGAAATATGTAAATAAAAATTTCGGTGCGCTTAGTATACAATTCAATGATGATAAAAGATCCATCTTCGCACAAGTTTGTGCACTATTGGTAGTCTCATGACGACTCATCTAGGTCATCATAATACTTGTATGCTTTGCAATAGTGACTTCTTTTAACACCATGCATTATTTGCATGATGTATAATATTTGTAGGATATAAAATGTTTGGTGTTGTTATGAAACATTGATGTCATTGTTGGAGTCTAAAGAATTCATCATCCAAAATTAATTAGACTTGTATCCTGTTTAGTTCTACTGCAACAAAACAAAAAGGCCATGCTGCCAAAGTCTGAATGTGAGAAATCAGCACTTTGTTTATGAATGACATGTTGAAATTGCATGTGTAAACAAAGTTTGAATCTTCTCATGTGAACTCCTGCAATGTAATATACAATTTACGCACTCCCTTAATTTCTTACTTTAATTAAGGACATTATTTTTTTTACATAGATTTTAATAGTAACAAAAGATACATTAGGATTTCTTGTCATGCTGAGTAACCAAAACCTACCCCAGGAACAAAGATTATGGTTCAGATCGATGACAATTTTGACCCTTTTGGTCACCTGAATTTGTATCATGAAATGCTGATCTTACACTTCTTTTCTATCACCACTAAATTTATGAATTGGGCATTCAGAATCGACTCCTAACCAAAATTTTGGTAGTCTCATCAGAAAAGACATGAATGATATGATATCACAATGGCGTAATTACTACCTCTATGATTGATGGTTTTGTCTCTCGTTTGTTGGTTGGCATATTTAGAGAGAAAACTATGTGAAGATTCAGAACATCCTCAGGTTGTCAACTGGCAGCTTGGAACCATAAGATCCACATGTTTTTTGCCACTGTTTTTGGCCACTGCCCATGCCAGACCTGCCAACGTCAGTACATGTCTAATTTTTACCTCTTTTTCAAGCACAGATCACGTCTTTCGTCTCTACAAGTGGAGACATCTTGTTAGTCTTCTTTCTTTCCTTGTTGATCCAACAGGCACAAAACATCCAAAAGATCCCTTCTTATTGATCCAAAAGGCACAAAACGCCCAAAAGATCCCTTCTTTGGTGGGCTACTCCCTCGTATTCGTGTGATTCCAGCATGGATTCACCCTCAAAATCCTACCTTTTTGGTGTTCCAATTCGCAAAACCCTTTTTGGGTTCATCTTGCTCCTCTCCCTTGCCCCATCATCTGTTGAGACCCAGATCTCCGACCAGCCGACCGCCTACCAGATGCTGGAGCAATACGATTTCCCCAGAGGGATCCTCCCGCAGGGCGTGCGGCGCTACGTTTTGAATCAAGATGGGAGCTTCGAGGTGTATCTGAGCGGCGACTGCGAGTTCAAGGTCACCGGCGGCTACTTGTTGCACTACAAGAGAAAGATCACCGGCGCGGTGGCCTCGGGGTCGCTGACCAACCTTAGAGGCGTCAGCGTCAAGGTCCTCTTTCTGTGGTTTGGGATCGATGAGGTGGTGAGGAGTGGCGACGAGATCGATTTCTATGTCGGCCCGCTGTCGGCATCCTTCGTGCTGTCCAACTTCGAGGAGTGCCCCCGCTGCCGCTGCGGCTTTGATTGCTCTGCCGCCATGGTTTCGGATTCGTACGATACTGGGGTTGGTGATCATGGACTGTCCCAGGCTGGCATTCCATGGATTAACCTTGATATGTTTAACTTGTGCTATCAAATGAACGCATGCATAATCACAGATTTTGATATGGTCTTTAAGAATCCTTGAGTCTTTACCTTCGAGTAGCTGTAGGATGATTGCTCCATCTTTTTCCACTTTGAATGACTGCATGTTCTACATTTTGATCTGTGTCTTGGTTAAAACATTGCCTCTACTTGTGCTGAATCCTAGATGTCAAATTTGTCTATGTTAGAGCTTATAAATATATTGTGTCATTTCCTAATAGCTTGAGCCTCTGTGATTTGTCGTAACCCAAGCAAAAGATTTATCTTAGTATCAGAGCATGACAATTTATTCTTTTAGGATTTATGATAACCCAATCCAATTCTTTATCAATATAGTTGGTAGTGTTTAGAGATTTTGTGCTTGATTGCAGTAGGTTCTTCTATTGTGGTAGCTTTGTGAGTGATCAAAAGATTGGAGTTTGATGACACTTGACTGGCTTAGGTTGTTTTTTCCTCCTTATCCAGCTTCAAGGTAGACTGTAGATGTGCTTCAGTTTACTATTTTCCCTGCATTGTTACTCATCAAGAATGATTAGAACTCCACTTGAGATGTGCTGCCTTTTGACGACTAGTTTGGCATCAATTTTTATGCTCCTTTTTTGCCCCTCTGCAAGTTTTAAAGGCCCATATTATGTTTTTTTTGATTTCTTGTTGTCATTATTACAACTGTGTATCCAGAGGCAGTAAAAAGATCAATCGACAACTTTGACTAAAAGATGAAAACACTGAGTCTATAGAATGAAGAAAAAGAAAACAGAAATTGTATGGCACAATGAGACACACAAGATAGATTAAGGCTTCTTATGTATCCTGCCTCATTATTGTGGAAAACCAACATTTACACATCTCAAGTTCTTCAACCTATAAAGAGATTGTTTCTTGGTAAAGATTTTGGCTTTTCTTTCTTCGGAAGAATTTGAACAAATGGGAGGAAACATCAATATCTGTCATATCCCAGCCACATCTTAAAATTTTCTTGACATGTTTAGTTTTTGCAGCTAAGAGGAACTGTTACCTCTATTATTTTTCTGCTCAAATTCAGGTTTTTCATTCTATCAAACATCACTGACAGGAGTGTCTAATTTATTATAATTTATTCATATGAATTTTACAGATGTTATAGTATTGTTTTCAGACCATAAGGTTGTTTCATAGTTTTCAACTAAACGCATTCAAATATGACAGTTCATTAACATATTCCTTATATAAAGTTACAATGTACTTTCTTCGTATTAAAGAAATTGGTTACCAACTATGAAATCTTTAATTTCGAAATTCTCTACGTGCATGAAGGATTGTTTTATGAACTAGTACTTTTTTGGTGTTTATGGGTTAGAAAGGGGTTTATAAACTAATGATATTGGCAGAAGCTCTCTTAAACTTTGTATCTTTTGGATATGTCCTTGAGCGGTGAGTCTTTTGTTTTTAGTTCTGTATCATTGCTTATTATCTTTGGGTTGGTGATATTTCTATATCCCTTTGTGATTTTAAACTTGGTAGTGAGCTTTCTTTTCAATCTTATTAAAGTTTTATCGTGAGTTCGTTCCTTTCCTACTATTAACTTTCTTCCGAAATCCATTCTGTATTTTACCCTTCCAATATCAGTTTGGTATCAGAGCTAAAGGCTAGAGAGCATGGCAAGGCAGAATGGAAAAGATATAGTTGATGAAGGTAGTTGTCATGAAGATGATGTTGAGTCATTGAGGCTGGAACTACGAAGATTGCTACGTAGTCTACAAAAAAAAATGAAATAATTGAAGAACTTTGAAATAGAGAATCAGTATGAAAATAATGTCCAGAAATTTACTTCTGATGATGATACATCTCCTCATTTAAGGGAGTCGAGAAGATTTCAAGCAAGATATAGAGTCCAAAACGAGTGGTAGAATAAATACAATCCAAGATTGGATATTCTCGAGTTTGAAGGTGAAATTAATGTTGATGACTCTGTTGATTGGCTTAATATATTGGAAAGAATTTTTGATTTTCATGAACCTTTAAAACAAAAGAAGCTAAAACTTGTGGCTCTTAAACTTAGATGGAATAAATCTTTTTAGTGGGAAAATCTAAAGAAGAAAAGAGAACGTGAAGGGAAGAATAAGATCGTGACATAGGAGAAAATGAAAAGGGAGCCAAAGAGAAAATATTTACCTAACAATTATAGACGAGATCTTTATCAAAATCCATGATTTCAAGCAAAAAGATTGTTAGGACATTTTTTCTGAGCTTTTGAATAATGTTTATTGAGTCGATTTGGTTCAATTAGAGTCGAGTAGAGGTTTATTTAATATTTATTTATTATTAGAGTTCAAGTCCTGATGGACTCTGGGTGGAACTCTATAAATAGGGATGTAACTGTTTCTTTTCAGTAATCTATGAAAAATACTATTCTGTCTTTTGACAAACCCTAGGAGGCTGATCCCCTCGAAGTGATCAAGGAGGGGCGATCCTCTCGAAGTGATCAAGGAGGAACGATCCCCTCGAAGCGATCAATGAGGCCGATCCCCTCGAAGCGATCATTATCATCTCCATTTCTCCCGTTTCTTCCACGATAAGACTTTAGGGTTTTATCATTTGGTATCAGAGCCTACGATAAGACTTTAGGGTCTTATCATTTGGTATCAGAGCGGCGATCCTTGGCATTCTCGCTGTGTTGCCATAGCTTTCATTAAAAAACAAAAAAATGTGAGAAAGGGTGAAGCCAGCAGCCCCGCACGCTGTTCCTTCTCAACCGAGAAGGAACATTTGCTTCCCTGCGCCGACCACCACTGCCTCTTCTCCATCATCAGCAACCAGCGACCTTCGACCACCGCTCGACCTCCTCATTGCCCTATCTCGTTCAAAAAAAAAAAAAGAAAGAAAAAGGAAAAGAAGAAACACGAGAGGAAGAAGAAGCCACAGCCACCCCTGCGTCCCCTACTTCCGGCCAGCCCACCCGCCGTTGCTTCTCTTCGGCCAGCGCCCACCATTGCTCCGCTTCCCGGCCGGCGACCACCGCCGCAGCTATTCCTCGGCCAGGAGACGACGCTGCCAACGTCCATCCCAGCCCTACTACCGCCGCCCGCCTCCCATTGCGTCGCAGCGCAGCCGCTCGACCTCTCCTCCTCGGCGATCGTTGGTGACGCTGCTCCCAGCCGCGCCACCACCGCTGCCTCTCCACCGCCGCCCGCCTTCCCTTGGGTCGCAGCCGCAGCGGCCGATTGTCGCCCTCCTCGCGACGACCGAAACAGGGCAACTCATGGATTGCCCTTGTTCCTAGCCGCATCGCCTCCGCTCGATCACCTGGCCAGCGACCTCTTCTCCTCGCATTCCCATCTCGCTCGAGCGAGAAGGACCACCGGCACCGCAACCGCAACCGCCGGTTGCCACAGCCCCTCCTTGCAGCGGTTGCAGAAACAGAGCTTCCTCTGTTGTCGCAACCCCTCGTTGATCGCAGCCACACCTCGAGCACCGTCGCCTTCCAGCCGACCCACCACCACTGCCAGCCACCGTGCAGCGACCGCTGCTCGCCTCCCAGCCGCCGCTTCCCCTGGCTCGGGCGAGAACGACCGCCGCCACTCCCCCTTGCTCTGCCCCCTTGGTGACCAAAACAGGGCAATCCTCTTGCTACTGCGAACGGTTGCCACCACCGTCGCCGCTGCTGCCCAGCCAGCGACGACGCGACGATGCCGCTCGCCGCTGTTGCCCAGCCAGCGACGACGCCGCTGTTGCCCAGCCAGCGACGACGCCGCTCGCCGCCCAGCCTGCCACCGTCGATTCCTATTTTCCCCTACAGCCTCAACCTCGGCAACACCACCGCAGCCTCCCTCCAACAACACACGCAGCAAGCTCTGTTTCGGTCGCTTCAACGACACCGTTGTGTCCTCAACCACACGCGATCCATCGACATCACCAACGCCTTCGTAGTGCGGTAGAGACAGAGCAACACTGCCTTCTATCCGCACCGTCGCAACCACCGCATCGACAGGCCCTTAGCGATGCTGCCCCCAGCTGCAGCCACATCAACGCAGTCGCCTTCTAACCTCGGCGCTCTCACCCCACGCCTTGATAGAAACAGGGCAGCTACTCTTCCTCCAACGCAGCGACCGCAGCACTGCCCTTGGCGTCCACCTCCTCGGTAACTTCGCATCTACAGTGTTGATGCCCTTGTCCGACACCAAAAACAGGAGTTGAGATTACAGATTTGCAGTCTTACGCAATGGCTATCGATAACTCAGTGAAAGCACAAATGGAAGCATTGGAAATTAGAATTGAGAACTAGTTACAAGAAGTACTTAATGATTTCAAAAGGGACTTACCGGGGAGCCTTAGTAAATTTCAATAAGGTGGGAGCTCAAGTTCTATGTTGCACAGATCTGAAAATACAGGAAAAGGGCCCCAAGATTATGACACAAATTACTCACACATGAAGATGGAATTTTCGAGATGGAAAGATGGAGATCCGACCAATTGGATCTCTAAGGCAGAAAATGTTTTCCATTTTCACAGAACCCCAGAAGAATCCAAGGTAGAAGTGGCCTCAATCCAACTCGAGGGAGATGCACTCTAGTGGTACGATTGGTATGAAACTTTTCACGGAGTTTCTTCGTGGGAGCAGTTCAAAAGAGGGCTTCTTGTTCGCTTTGGCCCATCCGAATATGAGAATGTTGATTGCCAGCTCGCCAAAATTCATCAAACTTCTACAGTGTTAGAATATCAGAGTAGGTTTGAAAGATTATCAAATCAAGCTAGAGATTGGTCGAACCGACAACTTCTGGATACATTTATTGAAGGGCTTATTCCAGAGATCCGGTGTGAAGTTAAGGCTCGTCAACCCCGTACTATGATAGCTGCGATCTCATTTGCAAATCTACATGAGAAAAAAATTAGCAAGGAAAGATCAGCAAGGGGTTTGTATTATGATGAAAAATGGAGTATGGAGCACCGATGTAAACAAGGGCAACTTCTGATGATTGAACCAATTGGAGAGGAACCGAAAGCTAAGAATGTGGACTCCGATCATGAAGGTATAAATTCTAATGAAGATGTTGGACCTACTATATATACAATGCATGCATTAGTCGACTACTCTAACCCGTAAACTATGGAAGTTGGCGAAACTCTAGAACATCAGCCTGTTATAGTTTTGATTAATACGGGTAGCACTAACAATTTTATGGACAATGAGACTGTTGAAGACTATGACAGATTCGAAGTAAAGATCGTTGATGGACAGATTTTCACTTGTGATAGCAAAGGTTCAAAGATAAAATTGATTATACAGGGTCAGAAGTTTCATGCAACGATTGCTACATTGAAAGACCGACTTATTGCTTACACTATTAAAAAGTGGAGATCATACTTACTTGATCAACGAGTTGTGATGCGTTACAGATAGTCTATGGCTAAAGTGCTGAAAGAGAAGCTCTTAGAGATTGATGTTGCTCAGCCTTGAGGACAAGGTTGATTTAAAGAGGGAGGAACTGTTAGGACCATTTTTCTGAGCTTTTGAATAATGTTTATTGAGTCTGTTTAGTCCAATTATTTATTGAGTCGATTTGGTTCAATTAGAGTCAAGTAGAGGTTTATTTAATATTTATTTATTATTAGAGTTCAAGTCTTGATGGACTCTGGGTGGAACTCTATAAATAGGGATGTAACTGCTTCTTTTCAGTAATCTACGAAAAATACTATTTTGTCTTTTGACAAACCCTAGGAGGCTGATCCCCTCGAAGTGATCAAGGAGGGTCGATCCCCTCGAAGTGATCAAGGAGGGCCAATCCCTTCGAAGCGATCAAGGAGGCCGATCCCCTCGAAGCGATCATTATCATCTCCATTTCTCCCGTTTCTTCCACGATAAGACTTTAGGGTCTTATCATTTGGTATCAGAGCCTACGATAAGACTTTAGGGTCTTATCAAGGATCTTAGGGTAGAGGAGTACACAGCAGAATTCGATCATCTCATGTTAAAAGGAGAGCTTGTGGAACCAGAAGAGCAAACCGTTGCAAGATACTTAGGAAGTCTAAAGTATGATAATTGCTAAAGTTGTTTAACTGCAACTATATTGGTCTTTAAACGATGTGAGCAAGTTGGCTTTAAAAGTTGAAAAGCAATAAAAGTTTGAAAAGAGTTCTCGGTACGGGTAAAAAAAAGGCTATACAAAAAGAGAAAATTCTAAACCTCCTATCTAAAGCAAGGTGGTATCAAAGGTACAAGACAAAGGTGAAAGACCTGCTAGCAGCAAACAAACACATAATTCTTCTACGCCATATAGCCGAAAATACTTCAAATATCATGATTTTGAGCATATTGCTTCAGATTGTCCAACTAGGAGGATTGAAACTTTAGTTGAAAATCATAGTGATGGAGGAGAAGATGAAGCCGACGATGAACCAAAATACGATGATGATGAAGAAGAGGTTACTTATGCTGATCATGGTTTGTCTATTGTACTACAACATAGCTTACAAGTGTCCTATGTGGCCGAGGATGGAAGTTGGGTGAGAAAGAACGTGTTTCACACTAAATGCATTTCTCTTGGCAAAGTGTGCTTGGTGATCATCGATAGTGGCAGTTTTAAGAATGTGATATCTTTAGAGATGATGTAGAAGCTAAAGTTGGATACAATCTCTCATCTATATCCTTACCAATTATGTTGGCTCCAAGAAGGAAATGACATCAAGGTAACTAAAAGATGTTTAATTTTATTTTCTATTAGTAAGTATTATAAAAATGAAGTATGGTGTGATGTTGCTCCTATGGATACTTGTCATTTGCTGTTGGGAAAACCTTAGCATTATGATAGAAGGGTGTTATATGATGACTACAAATATACTTATTCTTTTAAGGTGAATGAAAAAAAGATTATTTTAGCTCTATTACAACCTTCTAAAATTAGTGCACCAAAGAATGAAGTTAACGCTTTTATGTCCTATGATGAATGCAAGGGTGAATTAGACAGCGGTGATCACGTTTTGGCTCTAGTAGTAGTAGAGGAGAATTAACAACACAAGGAAACACTAGTAATTATGAAACTAATCTTGGAGGAGTTTAAAGATATTGTACCAGAAGAGATTCCATATAGCCTTTCACCTTTAAGAGACATCCAGTATCATATTGATCTTATTTCGAGGGACTATTCTACCTAATAAAGCATCATACAAAATGAGTCCCAAGGAGAATAAAGAACTTCAAAGGCAAGTGGATGAGTTGGTAAAAATGGGTTAATTCGAGAGAGCATGAGTCCTTATGCGGTTCCAGCCTTGTTGGTGCCTAAGAAGGATGGTTCTTGAAGAATGTGTGTGGATAGCCACGCCATCAACAAAATCACAGTGAATTATCATTTTCTTATTCCAAGATTAGATGATTTACTTGATCAATTATGTGGGGCTTCTATTTTCTCTAAAATTGATTTGAGGAGTGGCTCTCACCAAATAAGAATAAGGCCTGGAGATGAGTGGAAACAATATTTAAAACTAGAGAAGACTTATATGAATGATTGGTTATGCCATTTGGGTTATCTAATGCTCTTAGAATTTTCATGAGATTTATGAATAATATACTTAAGCCATGCATTGAGACTTTTGTTGTGGTTTACTTTGATGATATATTGGTGTACAGTAAGAGTGCATAGGACCATATGAATTATCTTAAGGAGATCTTTTTTATTTTAAAAAAGCAAAAGCTTTATGCTAATCTAAAGAACTGTAACTTTTTTACTCGTAGTGTGATATTTTTGGGGTATGTTGTTTCAAAAAATAGAATCATGATGGATCAAAGCAAGGTAGAAGCTATTCCCGATTGGCTAACACTTGCTTCATTGTATGATGCGAAGAGTTTCCATGGCTTAACTTCCTTTTACAAATGATTCATTAAGGGTTTCAGTTCTATTATCGCTCCAATAACTGAATGCCTAAAATGTGATAAATTCAAATGGACTAGTGAGGCTAATGATATTTTTATGCTTTTAAAAAGAAAGGTGACCGGAGGTCCTATCTTAGTACTACCTAATTTTGACAATGTGTTTGAAGTTGAATGTGATGCATCTAATGTGGGAATTGGTGCTGTTTTGAGTTAAGCTGAAAAGCCCATTGCCTTTTTTAGTGAGAAGCTAAATGATACGAGAAGAAAGTATTCGACAAGGAGTTTTATGTCATTTATTGAGCGTAATCTTATTGGAGTTAGTATCTTCTTGCAAAGTCATTTATCCTATATTCTGATCATGAGGCTTTAAAGTTCATTAATCAACAATACAAACTAAACAAGAGGCATCTAGCTTGGGTAGAGTTCTTGCAATCTTATAACTTTATAATCAAGCACAAATCTGATGCTTAAAATGTAGTTGTTGACACATTAAGTAGAAATCATTCTTTATTATTAGCAATGAAAGTCAAAGTGGTTGGATTTGAGATGTTCAAAGATCTATATAAGAATGATATAGATTTCGGCTTAATATGGTAAAATTGTAAATCAGGTTCATTTTAATAATTTTCTATCATTGATGGTTTTCTTTTTCGAGCTAATACATTATGTGTTCCATCTTGTTCTTTGAGACAAGTAATTCTAATTGAAGCTCATGGTGGTGTTTTAGGAGGACATTTTGATAAGGATAAGACTCTAGCTCTTATTTAATCAAATTTTTATTGGCCTAAGATGTTCAGAGATATGGAGAGACATGTAAAGCAATGCCGATTGTATCATTTAGTAAAAACAAGAAGTCAACATTCTAGTTTGAACACTCCATTGCTAGTGCCAAATGATCCATAGCAAGAGGTGAGTCTTGATTTCGTTTTGAGACTACCAAGAACTCAAAGGAATAAGGATTCAATCATGGTTGTTGTTGATAGATTTTCAAAAATGTCTCACTTTATTCCTTACAATAAATCGAATGATGCATCTTATATTGCTAATTTATATTTTAAGGAGATTGTTAAATTGCATGGTATTCTAAAAAGCATGGTGTCTGATTGAGATTCAAAATTTCTTAGTCATTTTTGGAGAACTCTTTAGAGGAAGTTGGGTACTTCTTTGAATTTCAGTAGCTCGCATCATCCACAAACCGATAGGCAAATTAAAATAACAAATAGAAGCTTGAGAAACTTATTTAGAAGCTATGTTGGCGAGAACATTAAGCAATGAGATCTCATTCTTCCACAAATTAAGTTTGCCTACAATCGTTTCATGCATCATAACAATGGTAAGAGTCCTTTTGAGGTTGTTTATGTTGCTAATCCTACTGATCCTTTAGACTTGGTTCCTCATTCGACAACTAAGTAATTTAGTGGAGATGTTGATGAGAGAGTTAAGCAAATAAAGAAGCTACATGAGAGTGTTAAAGCAACCATAGAAAAGCACCAATAAACATAGAAAACATGTGGAGTTTAATGTAGGTGATTTGATCTATATTCATCTAAGGAAGGAGAGGTTTCTACCGGGCAAATTTGAAAAATTGAAACCAAAGGCTGATAGTCCATTTAGGATGCTTAAGAGAGTTAGCGAATATGCTTATTAGATCGAACTACCAGAAGATTACGGAGTGTCCCCAACATTTAACGTGGTTGATTTAAGTCCTTCTCATAATCATGTTGACGAAATAAACAAGGACTTAAGGATAAGTCTTTTTTAACTAGGGAAAATTGACATGGGAGTGCCTAATTTGCTACAATATGCTCATATGGATCTTGCTGATATTATGGTATTGTTTTCAGCCCACAATGTTGCCTTATAGTTTTCAACTTAGCCCACTCAAATATAACAGCTAATTAGCATATTCCTTAGATAAAGTTACAACTATTTCAAGGTGTTTTTCTTCGTGACTAAGGAATGCAATAAAAAAGTTTGTTACTAGGAATGAAACATTTAATTTTGAAATTTCCTATATATGAAGAGTTATTTCATATACTAGTACTTATTTTTGATGTTTAGGGGTTAGAAAGGAGTTTAGAAACTAATGATATTAACATAAGCTCTCTTGGAGTGCTCTCTTAAACTCTGTATCTCTTGGATGCATCCTTGAGTGGTGAGTCTTTTATTTTTAGTTTTGTATACTTGTTTATTATCCTTGGGGTAATGATCTTTCTGTATCTCTTTGTGATTTTAAATTTGATGGTGAATTTTTTTTCAATCTTTTTAAAGTTTTATCGTGAGTTCGTTCCTTTCCTACTTTCAACTTTCTTCCGAAATCTATTATGCATTTTAGCCCCTCGGGTATCAATCACTATGTCCAACTAAAAGAAGACTTAGTGTCGTTCAGTTTTCTGCTCCCGCTGTGTTGGTTAACCATTGCTCACTATGTTCAAACTAAAAGAAGACTTCATTTTAGGGTTTATTCGCAACAAATGCACATTTTTGCGCTGTTGTTTGATGTTCATGTTGAGTAAAAGTTAATATACTTTTCAATACACATTTAATACAAATCTACAAGAACAAGAAACCGAGACAATATATTGTGTAGTTTCACGGACTTTCCGAAACATTCCAACAAATTATAGGTAACACTGAATCTATGTTATATGCCAATTACATCTTAACATGTTACACCGTGTATGTTCTTTTCTAGGTTGGCTAAGCAAAATGTCTCAAACATTTTTTGAACATCTTGTTGAGAACTGGACTTTCTTTTGTATGCAATTTATTCTCCCTAGTCTTTTCATGCTCTGTTCATAATAATTATCCAATTTTTAGTGGTTAAATGTGGTTGCCCCATTATTAATTGTTTTCTTTATGCTATTCTTGG
Organism: Musa acuminata AAA Group; assembly: GCF_036884655.1. Classification (NCBI taxonomy): domain Eukaryota; kingdom Viridiplantae; phylum Streptophyta; class Magnoliopsida; order Zingiberales; family Musaceae; genus Musa; species Musa acuminata. The sequence goes on along the minus strand of NC_088353.1, from coordinate 27,923,782 downwards.
GCCAATTCTCTTAAAACCAGCATCCTTTACCAGAAGGCATTTCTTGTTCATGATATGGACCAGAAAAGCAGCACTTGGTTTGACTTTTAAGAGCAAGAAACACCAACACTTAACAAGTTTGATGAAGCACTGGATCATTAAATCTCGCAGCACTTGGTTTGACGTTTAACTGCAAGAGACACCACCACTTCAACAAGCTTGATTGATGTAGCACTGGATCAGTAGATCTTAACACGCTGCAACACATGCTCACAGAGGAAATAAGCTAATTGTCTTTCGATTCCTTTATCATCTTGATCAAGAGCTGTGAAGTAGTTATATATGTTCCATAAACTAGATTCCATATCAAGTTTTATGTGTTTCTTTTATCCATTCTCCAGTTGGATAACTCAGGGTCTAGTTTTCTTAAACCGTGTTTTATGTCCGGAAAACATTGCTTGATCACAGAACATTGTCAACCTTCCAACTCTCTTTAGTGATTTTTCTTTTTGCTGCAAATAATATTCAGATACTGCTGGTTTATTTTTCTCTCTCTCAATTTATGACATTTTTTTTCTCAAAAATAGTAGGAGTGAATGGAGAAACAGATTAGCAGCCACATGACATGACCTTCTGATGGTGCTTTCTTTCTCAAGAATTATTGGAGATGGTGAAATGCTTATTCAAGAACAAATGTGATGTTCGAGGAGCATAAACATTTATAGAATGTCAAAGTTTGGAGGAGCCAATAAATATTCTGTATTAATTGTTTTCGCAGCCCTTTCTTTTTCATTTATGAATTAAAAAGGTCCGAATGATCAATTTGGAATCAATAGATATGCAAAACGTTCACTTGAATAAATTATCATTTATGTTCAATGGAGGAACAATGTCATCATTTATGTTTAAACAGATATATGTTTTATTCAGAGTTCTAAACATCATATAAGAAGGCCGATGAATGGCTATGGAAGGGCAACGAGATAGCAAGAAGGCTACTATAATACCAGGTGTTAGAACCCTTGTAGATTATAATCTTGGGGTTGATCTCTTTAGGGGATCGGCCTCCTTGGAACTCTATAAGGGTTCATTCTTCCAAATTGCTGCTCAAAGGCTACAGAAAAGATTCATTTATTACTTTTCAAAAGAGAATGAATACATGGCCATTTATAGGGTTTCTAAATCTTAACTCCTAATAGGACTCTTACTCAATTAAGACTCATAATATGGCTCCTACTTAAGACTCCTATTCCTTTACAACTCCTAATTTTTCTCTAGGAAATAACCTTCAAACTCTAGCCGGCCTCTTCACCTCTTTAATAGGGGTCAGCTTAGGTAGGTTTTATATGAATGCCCCTCTCAATTAGGACTCTCCTAGCTAGAGTCCTAACACTAACCCTAAGAAATCTCATTTAAAGCCTGTTAAAAGGATATTTAGATACCTAAAAGGAACTCCTAAACTAGGATTATGGTATCCTAAATCTAAGAACTTTGAATTGCTTGGTTATGTTGATACGAATTTTGCTGGATGTAGTTTAGATAGAAAAAGTACATCCGGAACGTGTCGATTTTTAGTACATAGCTGTAGGTGTATGTTGTGCTCAAGTTATATGGATGAAAAACACTTTAAAGGATCATGGAATTGACCTGAAAAATATACCTATAAAGTGTGATAACACTAGTGCAATATGCTTAGTTAAAAATCCTATTCAACATTCTAGAATTAAACACATTGACATTATGCATCACTTTATACAAGATCTTGTTAATAATCATGATGTAATATTAGAGTTTATTGATACAAAATATCAATTAGTCGATATCTTTATGAAACCCTTAAATGAAGAACAATTTGATTTCATTAAAAAGAAATTAGAGATGTTAAACTGTCCAAACTCATGAATTTGTTAAATTTTTATTTTCGGAATTTCTTGATCACTCACCTGAATCATGATCTTATAGTATACACAATGAGCCATATGCATTTCTCCATATGAGTTGTTACGATGCTTGCGTACAAATTTTATATGGTGAATTATGAAATTACAATATGTATTTTTATTATGAGTTATATACAATGAGTATGGTATGCATTTTATATGATGAATCATGAACGTACAATCTTCAATATGAATCTTCTCCTCTTATGATGCGAATTTTACATGATGAAGTAAATAAGGTTGTGTGCTTCACAATAATAAAAATCTTACAAAATTAAAATCACCTATGATAGCACCACACACCAATGTGAGTAGTGCTCACTGCTTATAGGCGGTGGCACCGCCCAACTAGCGATAGCACTACCAGTTGTCACGGGTGTAACATCCCATTAGTCCCACATCGGAAGTGGGCAATGTGTATGATTAGCTTATATGGGCCTGATGAGTGTACTACGTTAACTCCCGCTTAAGCATTTTGGTCCGTGATTGAAGGACCAAAATGGAGTTATTGGCCAATTGGCTCATCAGACTTGGGTCGTGACATTTGGTATCAAAGTCGACCTATGGTATCAAAGTCGACCTAGCATTTGGGTATGATGAGAGGGCTCGAGTAGGAAAGGGCTACCCGTGGATGGAGTCAAAGAACTCATCACGGCGTGGAGCCACCACTAAGTTAATCCTTACATGCACTATGCTAGGGTTCGATTTGGGATATGTCGGGCCCTAATTGAGTTGGGGATATTGTAACATCCCATTAGTCCCACATCGGAAGTGGGCAATGTATATGATTAGCTTATAAGGGCCTGATGAGTGTACTATGTTAACTCCCGCTTAAGCATTTTGGTCCATGATTGAAGGACCAAAATGGAGTTATTGGCCAGTTGGCTCATCGGGGATATTGTAACATCCCATTAGTCCCACATCGGAAGTGGGCAATGTATATGATTAGCTTATAAGGGCATGATGAGTGTACTATGTTAACTCTCGCTTAAGCATTTTGGTCCGTGATTGAAGGACCAAAATGGAGTTATTGGCCAGTTGGCTCATCAGACTCGGGTCATGACAACAGGTGGCAAGCGGTAAGACCGCCCTCTTCTTCTTCTTCAAATTCAAGGATCAATCTTAACCTTTCAAGAAGATTACTGCAAGGGTAATTATCAAATCTCTTCTCTCAATTTATTAATAGATCTTGTCTCTTATGTGTATTTCTCTCATCATTTATGTGTTTAGTCTTATGGCTTCTAGAAGATCATCTAGGAACAAAGGGAAGAGGAGATTAGATGAAAATTATGACTCCCTACTTTTTTATTCTAATCAACATACCCTAAAATTTCTATCAATGGAGTCTAGACATGTTCATAAGGGTAAATACGTTGATTTAGATGAATTAAGTGATTTTGAACCTATTCAATGGTTTGCTAATCTAGACATTCTTCCAATCCTTCAAATGAGTAAACCTATCTACCCTAGATTTGTTAGGCTATTTTACAACAATTTACATATAGATGAAGATGAAAGGGTATCTACATATCTATTAGGACATCATATACCTATTATGGATAGATCAATTTGCAACATCATAGGAATTCCGGTAAAAGAAAGAGGGTGTTATTTAGAGGACAATGAGATGATGAAATAGTTGGGACTACTTACGTTGATGCCTTAGGAATAATTTTTGGCAATCCTAACTTAATGATTCTTCCAAAAAGCTACGAACATTTACTATCTTTAAGCACCAAAATACTTCATCACATCCTGATAAGTATTATTCTCCCAAAGCAATATCATCATAATGAAGTAAGCCAAATGGAACTAGGCACCACGTATTGGATTATGAAGGGATATAACAATTGTTTTGGTTACTTAATCCAATAAAACATGATTGAACTATCAAAAAAGGATATGATGCTTCTATATGGTAGCATAATCACAAGACTACTCCATGCCTATGATATTGTCATTCCACCCGATAAAAAAGTTATAAAACTAGATAGATTTAGTATCATAAATAGAAATCTACTTCGACAGATGAGATGTACATTCAGAAATGGTATATAGACTAGATGACTAGAAGGACTGCTCCCCTCCAACCAGAACCACAATATGAAACACTAATTTTTAGGGGTAATCTATCTCCTCCAATTGGTCCCTTTGAGGAATCACCTCTAGTAGAGCAAACACCTCCCTCAGCTATTGATAACATAGGGACTTAGATGGATCGATTTGAACAATGTCAAGATCAACTTGAACAATGCCAAGATCAAATTTTAATTGAGCTACAATAGATTTATCAACAACTCAATATCCTGTTTAGATATTTTGATTGGCCACCACCTGAATAATTAATTATGATTTTTTATAGATGACAAAGGGGGAGAAATGAATGAAATCCCCTTCTTTTATTCTGCTTACTTTGATATTGTAATCCTATGTTGTTTACCTTGATGTTGTAAACTTAAAATGCTACTTACTTTGATGATTACAATTCTGTGCTTTGATTTCCATGTTATCTCTTCAAATGATGAGTATGATATCATGCTTACCTTGATGCTGAAAATTTCTATCAATATCATGCTTATCTTGATGCTGAAAATTTCTACCAATATCATGCTTACTTTGATGCTGAAAATTTCTGTGATTTTGACTCGAAAATGGATGTCATGTCTTAACATCATTTCTATCGATGAATACGTGGTATCATCTTTAGATTTGGTAAATCATGATATGCATGATGATAATAAGTCTAAATTATCAATTTAATACTTGAATTCAAAGGCATTGAATTCAAGAGTATCTTTTCTCAATTATGGCATATAGATAGGGGAAGTTAAGATTAACTCCATCACCAATTGGTTGTCATCATCAAAAAGAGGAGATTGTTGAATCTCAAATTTTGATAATGAAATCAATTGATAAATTATTTGATCTAATCCATGTGTTTAGATAAGTGTGCAGGATTTACTACGATAGCAGTAAGGCGTAAAGCAGATGATGGGTCGGAGTCGAAGACTCGGACGATATACCGGGAGCTCGCCGAGAGTTCATCGTAAGATCACTAGAAGCACATTGGAAGACTCGTCGAAAGCTCATCGGAATATCGTCGGAAGCACGCCGGAAGACAAGCCGAGAATTGGTCAGGAGTTCGCTAGAAGCTCGCCGGAAGACTCGTCGAAAAGTTCACCGGAAGATCGCTGAGTGAAAAATTAACATATCGGACCATGCTTGCCTTAATCGTAGTTAGAACGATAATTAGAGTTGATTTGGGAGGTAATCCCATCGACTTTGTTAGGGGCCAATTGGGCTCAGAGTTGGGTTGGTTTAAGCCGGAGTCAAGGCCCAACCAGGATGCTGAATTCCTGGCCGGCGGTGGCACCGCCTAGAAAGTAGCACCACAGGTGGTCTGGGCGGTGGTATCGCCGGCAGTTATTACTGCCAGTGGTGGTACCACCCTTGTCAGGCTATGGTACTACCAGAGCTCGATCTCCGACCTCTGTCAGGTAGTGGTACCGCCCAGACTGAGTGGTAGTACCGATCAGTGTCAAGTGTCAAGCAATGGTACCGCCTAGTAATGACGATGGTATCGTCAGTACCCCGGAAATTCGGGATGAGATACTTTTTGGCTCCATTTTTGAAAGCTATTGGGGCTTATAAATACCCCACCCTTTTCAGCATGAAAAGGTACCAAAGTGTGATTATAATCTTGAGTTATTGGGGTGTAAAAGTGTTGTAAACAAGTGTTAGAGTCCTCCTCCTCCCTTTCTAAATTTTGAGATCATTCAAGAGAGGTGTGAGACTTGTAAGGGTTCTCTCCTAAACCCAAGAAAAGGAGAAAGTGCTATAAAGAGGTGTTCGGTCTTTACCTATTAAAGGAAGGCCTTTAGTGGATGCCGGAGACCTCGTCGGAGGAGGAATCCGAAAGTGGATGTAGGTCACCTTGATCAAACCACTTTAAATTTCAGTTTGCTTTTCATTTATGCAATTTACTTTACTGCAAACCTCTTTAATCTTCTCTTGAACTTTTACGAAAGCTTTCAAGTTCAACTTCTCTCTGAAACAGATTGAATCGAAACCATTTTCATCGGAATCAATTTTAAACAAAACGAATATTTTTCTGAAATCGTGAAAGTTTTTCACTATACTAATTCAACCCCCCCCCCTCTTAGTGCCGCTCTTGATCCTAACAATTTGGACAAAAAAATGCAGTAGCAAGATTAAACAAACTATGCTATGCGGTTGGAATTCTATAGTGCATCTTTCATTGTAGAGATGAAAACTTTAGAACGAAAAGTTTATGCAATAATATAGAAATAACCTTTTTGGATTTTTGAATAAGAATAACTAAATTATAATAGTAGTAGGGTAGGAAAATAGTTCCTATTGCAATTCACGGGGAGATCAAAGGATGATCCGTGGTGGTGAAGATGACGGCGGAATTCGATGATAATCTTTTAAGCAATTGTGGGAATTGTTTTGGGCGACTGTAGAGGGCTAATGGATGGTTATGGAAGGATAACTAAATTGCAGTACAGTAAGGTAGGAAACTAGAATCTATTGCAATTCACGGGGGGATCAAAGGATGATCCATAGTGGTGGAGATGACGGTGGAATTCAACAATGATCTTTAAGCAATTGTGAGAATTGCTTTGGGCGACTGTGGAGGGCTAATGGGATGGCTGTAGAAGGACAACGAGATGCCAAAATGTTGCTATGATACCAAGTGTCAGAACTCTTGCAGATTCTAAGCTTGGGGTTGATCTCTTTAGGGGATCGGTCTCCTTGGAACTCTATAGGGGTTCATTCTTCCAAGTTACTACTTAAAGGCTGCTAAAAAGATTGATCTATTTCTTATTAAAGGAGGATGAATACATGACTATTTATAGGGCTTCTAAACCCCAACTCCTAATGGGACTCCTACTTCTAACCAACTCCTTAATAGGATATGACTCCTACTCAAGACTCCTACTTCTAACCAACTTCTTAATAAGACTCCTAGCTAATCCTAACCTTAGCTGACCTCTTCACCTCTTTAATAGGGGTTGGCTAGGTAGGTTTTACATGAATGCCCCTTTTAATGAAACTCAATTAAGACTCTCCTAGCTAGAGTCCTAACACAGTGGCGCCTTTAGCAATAGGACCAGTGGGCTTATGGGACTTGGAGCCAAGCAGCTCTCCCTCATCTCCCAATTCGGTTTCTCTATCCAACCTAGTCAATAAGATGCCCTCAAAAACTCCCGTGCAATCGAAAGCTAAGCTGATCTACACATCACAACTTCCTCATCTCACCTTCTGCTATTACTATTGCTGCAGCAACAGCAATGCAGCTTCCTCGTTGATTTGCAGCAATAGTCATTGCTGAAGCAACATCACCACATCCTCATACTATTTTAGACGCTTATGACGACTGATCTACTCTCAATCTGATCCCATGCTTGTGCTTGCACCGAAAATGAAGATCATCTTTTCTACTCGGTGAACAACAAACACTCCCAATGCCGAAGGCTCCTCTTCACTTCCCTTCAGAGCAGCATTCCTCTTTAGGCTTCATCTGCACTACATAGTACCCTTTGGAAGAGATCGAGCAGTCAGCAATAAACTTTCTTCAAGACCTACTTCTTCGATAAAAATCTCAGCTCTAAAGATCTGTGACCTCCTAAAGGGGCAAAGACGTCGATACCTCGTTTGCCAACGACAGCACTTGTTGCAGCCATCTCGTCATATACAGTGACAACCCCTACCAAAGCACATTAAGGTGTCGTAGCTCAAGGAGAGACCTGCTTTGACCTCATGTGACATTGACTTGCATAGACACCTTTTTCCTCCCTGATCGCTGCAGTAACTATGCTTAAGAAGAAGCACGGTCCACTACACCTTGTCATAGCCATCTTCGACTCTCTTTCTACAACTGACAACTGTTGGGAAATCTTTGAGGGCGACATCACATATGCAGCAGAAGAACAGAAAATAAAATCCCCTATTCCCAAAGAGATGTTCATCGTCGTGCGAAGATTGGTACATAAAATCCGTGAAATAGAAAACTATGTATAGTAAAGATTGTGTTACCTAGGGAGATCGTATATCTCTGAATCCTTGCAGATCTCTAAGAGAGGGTAAAGGAGGTTAAGTGCCCTCCGCGGTGATCCACACAACAAGGCTACGATGATGATCCTCAAAACTCTAGGCTTGCTCTGAGGTGGAGAGGGGGAGGAGAATAGGAGAGGCAAGCAAAAGCTCTAGCCTATGAACCACTGAATCCCTTTTATTTATAAAGGTCTCATTTTAACTTAATCCTAATGGATCCTCCCCTATTAGGTATTGGATCTTTATCCAACTATCCAAGCCTCTTAGATTAGTAGATCTCTATCTAATAATATCTCATGGGCTTTTATTAGAACTCGTCCATGGGATCTAATAATTTAGGGGCTTATTGGATATCTATAATAAGATAGGGGCTCCAACGAATATCTCATATCCGAACCTCTACTCATTGCAACACCTACCATATGTGTGTGATCCTCTAGCCCAATATCGAGCTAGCCATGAGTCATACCTATCAGAACTCTTTCTGGCTTAGTGAATTATTATCTCTATAATAATTCACTCGACTCATTGACTACGGACGTACTAGGCCATTACGCCGTAGTCCCTAGATGATATAGGAGAATCTAATTAATTGGACCTGTCTGTCCTCAATTACCATATACCTATAGTCCCTCATCCATCTAATATCCCAAAGATCATATACTAGGCATGGTGTTGTCGAATTCATACGGTTTCTTCTTGAGTCTTGCTCTAATCGGATTCTCCCGGGGAACTCTTTCTCTCTCAATCCGAATAACCCTAGCTAGGGATTTGTTTAAGCAAGAACACATGAGATATTCCTCTCATGATACCGAGAGTGGATGATCCTCTATCGACACTCAATAGCTCTCGTAAGGTTGACTGCCAATCCCGATGATCGGTTGTATTAAATTTGGGACATCCAAACCTTTAAGTCCGGCATCAAAGAATGAAGCATTTATACAGGACATCCTTGGTGTCTCAAGTCTAAGGACCAGATACACCACTGGGACTATGGAATCGCTGTCTAACAATAAGGTATCATCAACCATCCAACACATTGCCTTTGGTGTATTGCCTAATTAGCATGTTGCCTTCTCGCAACATCCGATCTTTTTGGCGTAAAGTTTCGACAATGATTCCGTAGTCCTAGTGGTGTATCTGGTCCTTAGATTTGAGACACCAAGGATGTCCTGTATGAGTGCTCCATTCTTTGATACCAGACTTATAGGTTTGGATGTCCCATATCTAGTACTATCGGTCATTGGGAGTGGCAGTCAACTTTACAATGGCTATTGAGTGTCGATAGAGGATCATCCGCTCTCGGTGTCATGAGAGGAATATCCCATGTGTTCTTGCTCAAAGAAATCCTTGGCCAAGACCATTCGAATTGAGAGAGAAAGAGTTCTCTGGGAGAATTCGATTATAGCAAGATTCAAGAAGAAACCATATGGGTTTGACAATACCATGCCCAGTATACGATCTTTAGGATATTAGATGGATTAGGGACTATAGATATATGGTAATTGAGGATAAATAGGTCTAATGGATTAGATTCCCCTGTATCGTCTGGGGACTATGGCGTAGTGGCCTAGTACGTCCGTAGTCAATGAGTCGAGTGAATTATTATTAAGATAATAATTCATTGAGCTAGAAAAAGTTCTGACAGGTATGACTCATGGCCAGCTTGATATTGGGCCTAGAGAGTCACATACATATGGTAGGCGTTACGATGAGTAGAGGTTCGGATATGAGATATCCGCCGAAGCCCCTATCTTATTGGATATCCAATAAGCCCCTGAATTATTGGATCCCATAGACGAGATCCAATAAAAGCCCATAAGAGATTATTGGATAGATATCCACTAATCTAAGAGGCTTGAGTAGTTGGATGAAGATTCAATACCCAATATGAACCTCCGACGACCGTCCGAACTTCCGTCGAACTCTCGAACTCCCAATGTGATCATAGTCTTGACTCCGGCGTAACTCCTATTGCATGTCTTACTTCCATCGTAGTTAATCTTGCACATGTAAAACAAAACTTCGATTGAGACAATTAATCCTAAGCAATTAACCAAGTTGTCCAGCATGTCATTGGTCCCTCGACGCTTCGTCCGATTATTCGACGTATCGTCCTCTCCTACGGCCTATTGCCCAATTGGCCAGTTGACTCCGCAACTCCGATATCCTTGGCATAATACCCGCTCTTCTTGGCCCGATGCTCGAGTCCACGGCCCGAAGCCTTCTGTCGATACGTCGACCGATCCACCGGCCCGATGTCCAATCTTCTGACATGTTCCTCTGGCACAACATGATTTTCCTGCTTTAATTGTCTCATCCTGATCGAAGCATCCTGCGTCACTCAAAACGCATATTAAATCATAAATATATATCAAGTGGTTTCATCATCAAAATATGAGATTCAACAGCCTCGGGGTGAGCGACGGTCCCGAGGGGTCCTCCTAGCAAAACACACCCGCATCCGGCTGAGCCACGCTATCTCATCTGGACCATGACACTATATCGTCCGACTCGACGGATGACTCACTTAGAGCCCAGTTGTCCCGGGTTAATCAATGCCTGGACACGTTCCAGTGCGACCTTCGGAGGTCACGGAGTAAGCCCAGCGAGGGCACCGTGGGCAGGTCCCCCTTCACCCAAGAAGTATAGGACAAATCGGTGCCCCTCAACTTCAGGCTCCCAACATTGGAAACATATGATGAAGGCTCTGATCCCATGGAGCACGTCTCTGTGTTCCGAGCCCAGATGGCCCTCTATGGCATCCCTGATGCCCTGATGTGCCGAGCATTTCCTACCACTCTACGGGGGCCGGCGCAGACGTGGTTCAGTCGGCTACGCCAAGCTTTAGTTTCGTCCGAGGAATTTGAGCAAAACTTCCTCGCCAACGCACGGCCTAGGCCTTCCATGGCCACCTTGCTCGCACTATCTTAGCGCAAGGATGAGTCGCTCTCTCAGTTCGTGGCATGGTTCACCACTGAGATCCGAGGTTTTCCGGATGCTCACCCTTCTCTAATCTTGCAGGCCTTTCTGATGGGTCTGAAGCCTTCGAGGTTTTTTTGGTCACTGATCGAGAAGCTGCTAGCAACCATCTTTGAAATGTTCTAATGCGCCAACCAGTACGTCGCTGCCAAGGCTCTAGTGGTAGGGAGGCGCATGGAGGGCAAGAAGCCAAGGATGGAGCTGCCTCGAGGAATGTCCTCGGTGATCCTGACACCTCCCCGCCATGGGCTCAACCGACAAGAGCTACCGCTCCCAAGGCCCCCACCTCTTCCCCTAAATGCATCCCGCACTGAGATCTTCCTCCAGATCATGGAGACGGGTCTCTTGCAATAATCTCGCCCCATAAAGGCCGCCCGCAGAGATCAATCTAAATATTGTAGGTTCCACCGGGACTACGGTCATGACACGGAGGACTGCCATGACCTTCGGAATTAAATCGAGGCACTAATTCGGAGATGCCTCCTCGGACGCTACCTCAAATCCCGGGAGGTGACTCCATGCCCCAAAGGACCCCCCGATAGATAGATCGATGTCATCTTTGGTGGGCCAATAGCCGACAGTACTAGCATGGTAGCAAGAAAGGCTTACGCACGCAGCACGGTAGAGAAGCATCCCCGGCCTAAGCATGAGCCTAAAATTACCTTTAGGGCAGGAGAGGTTGAGCGCCCCCACCTTGACGACGCTCTGGTAATCTCTATCCAAATCGCCAATGCTTGAGTTAAGAGGGTGATGGTCAACACTGGGAGTTCCACCGACGTCCTCTACTTCAATGCCTTCAATAGGCTCAGCTTGACCCAGGGAGATCTTACTCCCACGGTGTCAGCTCTTACAGGGTTCACTGGGGATTCTATCTCCCGCTCGGGACCATAGTGCTCCCCATCACCATCGGGGAGGAACCGAGGGAAAAAATGGTAATGACCACCTTCATGGTAATTGACCTGCCCTCGGCCTACAATGTCATCCTCGGCCACCCAACCCTCAACAAGATCCTAGCGATGGTCTCCACCTATCACAGAACCATCAAGTTCCCAACCTTGGCTAGGGTTGGGGAGGCCCAGAGCGACCCAAGGGAGTTGAGGCGATGCTACCTCACAGTGGTTGCTCTCCCAGTGAAGCAGCACCCAACCTCGGTTCCCGATCCCCATGAAGCACCCGTCCCACCACTGACGCTGGAGCCCCCGGAGCCGCTTATCGAGCTACCCTTGAAGTAGAGCTGACCCGACCAAACCGTCAGGGTCGGGACCGTGCTCCCCGAAGCGGACCAACTCCACCTTGTCGACTTCCTGAGGAAGAACGCCGACCTATTTGTGTGGTCCCCCGAAGAGATGCCTAGGATCAACTCAGAGGTGGTGCAACACTGGCTTAACGTCGACCCTGTTAGGATCGAGAGCACTAAGAGGGGGGGGGGGTGAATTAGTGCAGCGGAAATCTTACAGCAATTTAAAGGCTAAAGCTGCATTCGTCCGATAAAAAATGATTTCGATATAAAAGTAGAATCACGGTGCAGTTTGTGTCTAAGCGCAGTTTTGCGTCTAAGCGTAGTTTGCGTCTAAACACAGTTTGCGTCTAAGCGTAGTTTGCGTTTAAACGCAGTTTTACGTCTAAACGCAGTTTTACGTTCAAACGCAGTTTTACGTCAAAACACAGTTTTACGTCTAAACGCAGTTTTACGTCTAAACGCAGTTTTGCGTCTAAACACAGTTTTGCGTCTAAACGTAGTTTTACGTCTAAACGCAGTTTTACGTCTAAACGCAGTTTTACGTCTAAACGTAGTTTTACGTCTAAACGCAGTTTTGCGTCTAAACGTAATTTTACGTCTAAACGTAATTTTACGTCTAAATGTAGTTTTGCGTCTGAAAGCAGTTTTGAACCTTGAAAAGCGTTTTACGTAGAAAGTAATTTGCAGTTATAAATGGAATCCGAATGTAAGTGTAAACCGCAGTGTGAAGATCGTACGAAAACACGATTTACGTTTGAATGCAGATTCTGAAAGATCAGAGCTTAGAAACTCGTTCGTAAAGGCGCAGAGGGCAGTAGCAATGTAGGAGGTTTGCAGTAATGATAAAGTGCTCAAGGTAAAAGCAAACCAGAGATTTAGAGTGGTTCGGTCAGTCTTGACCTACTCCACTTTTGGCTTCCTCCTCCGACGAGGTCACCGACGTCAACTAGCTGCCTTCCTTCAATGGGCGAAGGCTAACTGCCCTTTTACAGTTTCTCTCCTTTTGACAGGCTCAGGAGACAACCTTTACAGATCCTTTCTCTCCTCTCTTTACAACTCAAAACTTGAAGAACAGAAGGAGGAGAACTTTAGGACTTTACACAAATTTGAGCTCTTAGAATCACTGAAAATATCAAGAATTCGGTGTGGATCTGTTTCTTTTCAGTGCTGAATGGGTGGGGTATTTATAGGCCCCAACCCAGTTCAAAATTCGAGCTCAAAACCATCAAATCCCGGAATTCCGGGATCAGGCGGTTGCACCTCTTGACTGGAGAGGTTGCACCGCCTGGCAGAGCTCGAAGACTGAGCTCAGGCGGGTGCACCTCTCTGTCAGGGGTGGTTGCACCTTCCTGCCAGAGCTCGAAGACCGAGCTCAGGCGATGCATCACCTGTCCAAGGAGGTTGCATCACCCTGCCAGAGCTCGAAGACCGAGCTCGGTGGTTGCACCTCTCGGCAGAGCTCGGAACTTGAGCTCTGGCGGTGCTACCTCTTGACAGAGGAGGTTGCACCGCCCAGTCTCACTTGGAGACTAAGCCGTGGGCGGTTGCACCTCCTGGCTGGAGCGGTTGCACCGCCCAGTCTCGCTGGGAGACTTAGCCTGGGCGGTTGCACCTCCCTGCCTGGGCGGTTGCACCTCCCACAGCTACTTGGGTTCGAATGGGTTGAACCATTCGACCCAACTTGAGTTCTTCAGGGGCCCAATTGCCCCAGGATTAAGCTAATGGGATCACCTCCCATTTCTAACTTAATCACTGTGCTAACTACGATTAAATCTAAGACAAATTCTGCAGCTCTGCTTCGGTACGTCAATCGCTTCTTCCGGCGAGTTTCCGGCGAACTTCCGTCGATCATCCGATGAACCCTCGGTGATGCTTCTGCGGACTTCCGGCAAACTCCTGGACTTTGCGACGATCCACTTGGCGAGTTCCGATGAGCTTCGCTTGGCAAGCTTCTGGACTTCTCGGATCTGTTCTCGCTGAACCTCCGACGACCGTCCGAACTTCCGTCGAACTCTAGAACTCCCAACGTGATCATGATCTTGACTCCGGCGCAACACCTGCTGCTTGTCTAACTTTCATCGTAGTTAATCCTGCACAACAAAACAAAAACTTCGATCGAGACAATTAGTTCTAAGCAATTAACCAAGTTGTCCGGCATGTCATTGGTCCCTCGACGCTTCGTCCGATTCTTCGGTGCATCGTCCTCTCGTGCAGCCTATTGCCCAATCGGCCAGTTGACTCCGCAACTCCGATATCCTTGGCACAATACCCGCTCTTCTTGGCCCGATGCCCGAGTCCACGACCTGAAGCCTTCTGTCGATACGTCGACCGATCCACCGGCCCGACGTCCAATCTTCTGACATGTTCCTCCGGCACAACATGATGTTCCTGCTTTAATTGTCTCATCCTGATCGAAGCATCCTGCGTCACTCAAAACGCAGATTAAATCATAAACATATATCAAGTAGTTTCATCATCAAAATACGAGATTCAACAATCTCCCCCTTTTTGATGATGACAACCACTTGATGACGGAGTTAAGCTTAACTCCCAGAGTTTAAATAAACTCCCCCTATCAATATGCCATATTGATAGAACCTTGAATTCAAACTGAATTCAAGTCATTGCAATATTCATCATGAATACTTGCAACACGTAAATAAACTCCCCCTATCAATATACCATATTGATAGAACCTTGAATTCAAACTGAATTCAAGTCATTGCAATATTCATCATGAATACTTGCAACACGTAAATAAACTCCCCCTATCAATATACCATATTGATAGAACCTTGAATTCAAACTGAATTCAAGTCATTGCAATATTCATCATGAATACTTGCAACACGTCAACATGAACTTATGCATAAACTTATGCATCACATGTCATGTCATCAACATACTTCTCCCCCTATGTCATCAACAAAAAGGAGAAGTATCACAATCAAGTGTGTGTGATATTGGTTCAACTCTTTGCATGAAAATCATAATATCAAGTTTTATCATCATGCAATCTTGGAGCTAGAAGATTTAGCAAGTGTTACATCATGCTTAGAACATTCATGCTATCAAGTTTTAGATATGCAAGTTTTATAGCATATAAGATAGCACTTTTGGTAATGTTCAAGATAGCAAGTTCTATATTATGCAAGCTAGCAAATTAGAGATGTTCAAGAAGGCAACTCTTGCTTCTTGAAAATTTTGCTCATTTTGCTAGATGCGCAAGTTAGCATTTTTGCCTCTTGAGATAGGCAAGATAGCACATTTTCTTCTTTTGAGATAGCAACTTTTTGCTTCTCTTTAGACCAACAAGCTAGCAATTTTTATGATATACAAGTTTCACAATATATAAGCTAGCAAAAATTTCGAAAGCAAATGCAAGATAAATTTCTTGTGTAAGCTCATGATTCTTGCTTCCTATTGCAATGTGCAAATTGCAAGTTTTGCTTCTTGAGATATTCAAGATAGTGATGTTCAAGAAGACAATTTTTCTTCTTGAAATAAGCAAGTTAGCAATCTTTGCTTCTTAAAATAGGCAAGCTCGCAATCAAGTTTTTGCATCTTCTTGACTTGTACAAGCTAGCTATCTCCCCCTTTGTCATTGTAAAAATGAAAGAGAGAATACAGTTTTGTAGTTCTCTTTTCCTTTTAGAACGATTTCAAAATCATGACAAATGATGGATAATCAAGTTATGAATGTCAAGACAATTTTTCATCATGAATATTTTATCATTGCATGCATCATTATCATTAGTTGAAGTATTACATGCATGATATCATATCACCATTCATAATTACATTAATGTTTCATATCATGATGGTATCAATTTTGTCAAATTATATCCTACCATGCATGATCAAAAACTTCTCCCCATTTTATCATTGAAAACAAGAAGAAAGTAGGGGGTAGAGCATAAAAGTGTTAAATATTTCAATCATTTCAAGGCATTTATATCATAGATCAAGTCATGATTCGTAATTCATCATAAAGCAGATTAGTTTTCAATCATCACATAAGGCATTTAAGGAATTTTTGAAACATAGGAGAATGATTAAATTAAGCATACAATGTTTCAATCCAATTCAAGTCATGAATATCAATGCTTTCATATTGTGAGTATCAATTCATGAATACCACAAGATATTATTTGTGACTTCAATTTTGCAAGATCAAGATTATGATTTAGATAAAACTTATTCAAATCAAATTATTAATTTGAAATTCATAATCTAGTCATTAAAATTAATTTCGAGATTCACAAAATATCATGAAATCATTAATCTCGATCAGATGGGAAAAGCATTTTTTAAGAGATTCTTTTTCACCTAAGCATGCCTTAGTCTTTATATGCCAAATTAAGATAAGCATTAAAGTTCAAGACATAAGGCAAAGAAATCTTGTATTATGAAATATATGATATCAAGGCTCATGATTCATTCGAAAAGATATAGTACAAAGAGCAACTTGAAACATTCTTATCAAGATCACATTTTAAAATATTCCAAGTTTCAAGATATCAATATGACACTTCATTGAATTGCATTTCATTTGAAGAACTCCTTTTTTGATAAATGTAGGGAGCATAATGTACGATCTTGATTTATAAAGAGCTCCATGTTATAATTACCAAGATCATGATTTTAATAATTATTCTCTTTAGCAAAGAATCACAAAAGCACTTTATTTTTGCATAAGAAATCTCATTGTATTATGATTTATAAATTCTTTTTCTGCACACGAATCATAGGAGATATGAATGTGAAACAAATCTTTGCAAGCAAAAACACTATCATTCATATTTCAAGATGGAGTTTATAAGCATGAATCATTTCATCAAATCCATTTTAGAAAAATATTTTTCATAAGTGTATGAGAAAATCCGATTGTTAGGATACCAATTGTTAAGTGAATCCGAAAATGAAATTAACACTTTCATATATTCAAACATGATTTTTGCTATAGATCTTGAAATTAAGTCAAGAAGATCAAACAAGCTCATGATCATGGATAACTTAAAATCACATGCATAAAATTGTTAATAACCATTTCAAATTACAACTTTATGCATTACTTTAAATCAAACGTGATTTCATTCAACAATGTTAATCAAACATGATACACATTATTACTTCTTAACCATGATCAAAATTATTTTGTTTGTTTATCATAAAATATGCAATATTATTTTCGAAATTATCAGCATGATCATAATTTTTGTATTTTTATTTTTAAACATGTAATTTTCAAGAAAATTAATTCTAAACTAAAAAAAGAAAATATATCATGAAAGCATCAAGTAATTTCAAAATAAACCAAAGGCATTTTAATTACCTCAATGTCGTAGGCTAGTAAGGCATAGTTTGCCGCCTTGCTTTTGTTGACTTTCTCTTCTTCGGAGGAGCTCGATTCATCCCAATTTTTGTTCTTCTTCTTGTGTTTAAAGCAAGTAGTTCGATTGCTTTTTAATTTTCGTTTCATTTGTAGTTTAAGTTCACCATCACTTGAGCTTATGCTCGAGTGGTCTTCAAATGTTCTATGTCCCAAATCCTTCCTGTTCTTTGGAAGGTTGGTTTGTTCATCATTGTCCTCATCACTTGAGTCATTGCTCAAGTGGCATTCATTTGTCCAGAGTTCCAAATCCTTCCTGTTCTTTGGAAGGTCATTGAGTTCAATATGTTCATCATGTGCATTGTGCACCATTTCATATGTCATTAATGAACCAATTAGTTCTTCAAGTGGTAAGTTGTTTAGGTTTTTTGATTCTTGAATAGCAGTTACTTTTGAATCCCAAGTTTTAGAAAGTGAGCGCAAAACTTTGTTAACGAGTTCAAAATCCGAAAAGCTTTTACCAAGTGATTTTAAACCATTGACGACATCCGTAAAACGGGTGTACATGTCAATAACGGTTTCGCTTGGTTTCATATGAAAAAGTTCGAAATCATGCAGTAAAATATTAACTTTCGAGTCTTTGACTCTACTAGTTCCCTCGTGCGTGATTTCAAGAGTGCGCCAAATATCGAAAGTCGTTTCGCACAAAGAAACCCGATTGAACTCATCTTTGTCCAAAGCGCAAAATAAGGCATTCATAGCCTTTGCGTTTAAAGAAAAATACTTTTTCCCCAAATCCGACCATTCGTTCATCGGTTTGGAGGGAAGTTGAAAACCGTTTTCAACGATATTCCATAAATCCAGATTTAGAGAAATCAAGAAAACTCTCATTCGAGTTTTCCAATAAGTGTAGTCCAATCCGTTAAAGAACGGTGGACGAAAGACCGACAAGCCCTCTTGAAGTGCCATTTCTCTCGGGTGTAAATCCGAAATGAGAAATACCCCGCTCTGATACCAATTGTTAGGATCGAGAGCACTAAGAGGGGGGGGGTGAATTAGTGCAGCGGAAATCTTACAGCAATTTAAAGGCTAAAGCTGCGTTCGTCCGATAAAAAATGATTTCGATATAAAAGTAGAATCACAGTGCAGTTTGTGTCTAAGCGCAGTTTTGCGTCTAAGCGCAGTTTGCGTCTAAACACAGTTTGCGTCTAAGCGCAGTTTGCGTCTAAGCGCAGTTTGCGTTTAAACGCAGTTTTACGTCTAAACGCAGTTTTACGTTCAAACGTAGTTTTACGTCAAAACGTAGTTTTACGTCTAAACGCAGTTTTGCGTCTAAACGCAGTTTTGCGTCTAAACGTAGTTTTGCGTCTAAACGCAGTTTTACGTCTAAACGCAGTTTTACGTCTAAACGCAGTTTTACGTCTAAACGCAGTTTTGCGTCTAAACGTAGTTTTACGTCTAAACGTAATTTTACGTCTAAATGTAGTTTTGCGTCTAAAAGCAGTTTTGAACCTTGAAAAGCGTTTTACGTAGAAAGCAATTTGCAGTTATAAATGGAATCCGAATGTAAGCGTAAACCGCAGTGTGAAGATCGTACGAAAACACGATTTACGTTTGAATGCAGATTCTGAAAGATCAGAGCTTAGAAACTCGTTCGTAAAGGCGCAGAGGGCAGTAGCAATGTAGGAGGTTTGCAGTAATGATAAAGTGCTCAAGGTAAAAGCAAACCAGAGATTTAGAGTGGTTCGGTCAGTCTTGACCTACTCCACTTTTGGCTTCCTCCTCTGACGAGGTCACCGACGTCAACTAGCTGCCTTCCTTCAATGGGCGAAGGCTAACTGCCCTTTTACAGTTTCTCTCCTTTTGACAGGCTCAGGAGACAACCTTTACAGATCCTTTCTCTCCTCTCTTTACAACTCAAAACTTGAAGAACAGAAGGAGGAGAACTTTAGGACTTTACACAAATTTGAGCTCTTAGAATCACTGAAAAGATCAAGAATTCGGTGTGGATCTGTTTCTTTTCAGTGCTGAATGGGTGGGGTATTTATAGGCCCCAACCCAGTTCAAAATTCGAGCTCAAAACCATCAAATCCCGGAATTCCGGGATCAGGCGGTTGCACCTCTTGACTGGAGAGGTTGCACCGCCTGGCAGAGCTCGAAGACTGAGCTCAGGCGGGTGCACCTCTCTGTCAGGGGTGGTTGCACCTTCCTGCCAGAGCTCGAAGACCGAGCTCAGGCGATGCATCACCTGTCCAAGGAGGTTGCATCACCCTGCCAGAGCTCGAAGACCGAGCTCGGTGGTTGCACCTCTCGGCAGAGCTCGGAACTTGAGCTCTGGCGGTGCTACCTCTTGACAGAGGAGGTTGCACCGCCCAGTCTCACTTGGAGACTGAGCCGTGGGCGGTTGCACCTCCTGGCTGGAGCGGTTGCACCGCCCAGTCTCGCTGGGAGACTTAGCCTGGGCGGTTGCACCTCCCTGCCTGGGTGGTTGCACCTCCCACAGCTACTTGGGTTCGAATGGGTTGAACCATTTGACCCAACTTGAGTTCTTCAGGGGCCCAATTGCCCCAGGATTAAGCTAATGGGATCACCTCCCATTTCTTACTTAATCACTATGCTAACTACGATTAAATCTAAGACAAATTCTGCAGCTCTGCTTCGGTACGTCAATCGCTTCTTCCGGCGAGTTTCCGGCGAACTTCCGTCGATCATCCGATGAACCCTCGGTGATGCTTCTGCGGACTTCCGGCAAACTCCTGGACTTTGCGACGATCCACTTGGCGAGTTCCGACGAGCTTCGCTTGGCAAGCTTCTGGACTTCTCGGATCTGTTCTCGCTGAACCTCCGACGACCGTCCGAACTTCCGTCGAACTCTAGAACTCCCAACGTGATCATGATCTTGACTCCGGCGCAACACCTGCTGCTTGTCTAACTTTCATCGTAGTTAATCCTGCACAACAAAACAAAAACTTCGATCGAGACAATTAGTTCTAAGCAATTAACCAAGTTGTCCAGCATGTCATTGGTCCCTCGACGCTTCGTCCGATTCTTCGGCGCATCGTCCTCTCGTGCAGCCTATTGCCCAATCGGCCAGTTGACTCCGCAACTCCGATATCCTTGGCACAATACCCGCTCTTCTTGGCCCGATGCCCGAGTCCACGACCCGAAGCCTTCTGTCGATACGTCGACCGATCCACCGGCCCGACGTCCAATCTTCTGACATGTTCCTCCGGCACAACATGATGTTCCTGCTTTAATTGTCTCATCCTGATCGAAGCATCCTGCGTCACTCAAAACGCAGATTAAATCATAAACATATATCAAGTAGTTTCATCATCAAAATACGAGATTCAACAGACCCTAAGGTGCGACTGGTAAAACAAAAACTAAGGAGGTTCGCCCCCAACCGGTAGAGGGTGATCCGAGATGAGGTCGATCACCTTATAAAGGCCGGGTTCATCATCGAGGTTAAATATCCCCGATGGTTGTCTAATGTAGTCCTCGTCAAGAAGCCTAATGGAAGTTGAAAAATGTGTATTGATTACACCGATCTCAACTAGGCTTGTCCTAAGGACTGCTATCTGCTCCCCAGGATAGACTAGTTAGTTGACGCCACTTTAGGCCATGAACACCTTACGTTCTTGGATGCATTCTCCGGCTACAACCAAATCTGGATGGCGACCCAAGACCGAGAAGACACTGCCTTCATCACCAACCAGGGGGCATATTGTTACAAGGTGATGCGCTTCGGCTTAAAGAATGCTGGCGCAACCTACCAAAGAATGGTTGATAAACTTTTCAAACCAACTCGGGAGGGACTTGGAGGTGTACATAGATGACATGATTGTAAAAAGCAAAGGTCGCAGGGACACATTTGGCCAACCTGGTGGAAACATTCCAAATGCTTAGGCAGTTCAACATGCGTCTGAACCCGACAAAGTGCATCTTCGGGGTTAGCTCGGGGAAGTTCCTCGGCTTCATTATTCACCAGCGGGGGATAGATGCCAACCGAAAGAAGGTGCACATCGTTACCGAGATGCACTCCCCTCGCTCGGCCAAAGAGGTACAGCGACTTGCCGGGAGGTTGGCAGTGATCAACAGGTTTGTGTCGCATTCAGGCGACAAGTGCCTCCCCTTCTTCTGGGTTATGCGATAGGCCGACGACTTCACTTGGACTCCGTAGTGCGAAGAGGCCTTCGAAAAATTGAAGGAATGCCACGCCCGCTTGCCCCGACTCATCTCGCCTGAGCCGAGCGAGACCCTCGGCCTCTACCTGGTAGCCTCGACACAGGCCTTCAGCTCGGTGTTAGTTCGGGAGGTACCACCAGTGCAACAACCAGTGCATTATATCAGCCATGTCCTCGGAGGGCCCGAGACACGATACTACCTGATCAAGAAGCTAGCTCTTGCCCTTATCATGACGGCCCGAAAGTTGTGGCCCTACTTCCTACTAGTCATAGGTGCCCAGCAAGCCAATCACGTGAGTGATGGCACGTGTGACTTGATACAGAATCTTTTTGCTTATTATATTTTGGCATATATTACTTTATAACTATTACATATATGCATATATATATTATAATGTCCTTGGATTTGTGCAATGGGAATCGGATCGTGATGAGATCACGAAAATGAGATCGATTCACCTTTAAACACATATCCTAAATAATCCCGATCATAGGTTACTCGAGAGGAACATCATGATAACAGGACAGAGTAGTGTGCTGTATACCCGTCCATATGATGGATGCAGCTGGTCTCATAGCTGCTCATGTAGGGACACTAGGGATACAATACAGGTGCTCATTGGAGAATGAGTTCACTGATTGATCCGCTTATGGAATGCTGGATGGTTGATGATGCCTTATTGTCAGATAGCAAAGTCCTAGTGGCATATCTGGTCCTTAGACTTGAGACACCAAGGATGTCCTGTATGAGTGCTCCACTCTTTAATACCAGACTTATAGGTTTAGCTGTCCCAGATCTAGTACAGCTAGTCATTGGGAATGATAGTCGACCTTAGGAGGGCTATTGAGTGTCGATAGAGGATCATCCACTCTCGGTGTTATGAGAGGAATATCCCATATGTTCTTGCTTAGACAAATCCCTAACTAGGGTCATTCGGGTTGAGAGAGAAAGAGTTCTCCGGGAGAATCTGATTAGAGCGAGACTTGAGTAGAAACCGTATGGGTATGACAACACCATGCTCGATATACGGTATTTGGGATATTAGATGGATGAGGGACTATAGGTACATGGTAACTGAGGATAAACAGGTCCAATGTATTGGATTCCCTTGTATCATCTGGGGACTACGGCATAGTAGCATAGTACGTCCGTAGTCGATGAGTCGAGTGAATTATTACAAAGATAATAATTCACTGAGTTAGAAGGAGTTCTGACAGGTATGACTCACGGCCAGCTCGATATTGGGCCTAGAGGGTCACACATATATGGTAGGCATTGCGATGAGTAAAGGTTCGGATATGAGATATTCGACGGAGCCCTTGTCTTATTGGATATCCAATAAGCTCTTGAATTATTGGATCCCATGGATGAGATCCAATAAGAGCCCATGAGAGATTATTGGATAGAGATCCACTAATCTAAAAGGCTTGGGTTATTGGATGCGGATCGAATACCCACTAGGGGAGGATCCATTAGGGTTTGACGGGGGACCTCTATAAATAGGAGGGATTCAAAGCCTCATAGGCTAGAGCCTTTGCTTGCCTCTCCTATTCTCCTTTCCCTTTCCACCTCAGAGCAGGCCTAAAGTTTTGAGGAGCGTCGTCGCAGCCCTGCTGTGTGGATCACCACTATAGAGGAGAACGCTTGACCTCCTTCGCCCTCTCCTAATGATCTGCAAGGAAACAGAGATATACGATCTCCCTAGGTAACACAATCTACTATATACGTAGTTTTTCAGTTTCGCGGATTTTGCGCACCAATCTTCACATGACGACGAACATCTCTTTGGGAATCTGGGATTTTGTTTTCTTTTTCTTCCGCTGCGCATCTAATGTCGCCCCCAAGATTTCCCAACAATGGTATCAGAGCTAGGTTGTTCGTGCGAATGATTGGTTTTGAACTACGTGTGTTGTGTTTAGGAAGAATTTTGACGTCAAAATCGTTGATGCAAAAACAAGGAAGGGCAGCAATAGTTGCTACCCTCGATCTTCATGCCTGCAGCCACCTGTAGCGGTAGCCGTAGCCAGGCAGCACAATGCCGTCACATGCGCAAGCGCTGTGCTTACAATAGGCTTGCGACCAGCGGGGCTGGCAGCGAGTGGGCAGAGGTACCATAGGGCAACAGCACCTGCGGTCGCTACTCACGTGGGGTGACGCGCTGCAGGGCAGCGATGCCTATGGCCGCTGCTCGAGCGGGCAAAACCCCTGGCGAGGTAGCACCACCTACGGGTGCTGCCTCACGGGTAGAACTGCCTGCGAAAGGGGCGGCACCCACAAGGGCGCCCGCCCACGGGGGTAGCGCCGCTCACAGAGGCACCCGCCCACGGGGGCAGCGCTACCCATGGGGGCGCCCACCTGTAGGGGCGGCGCCCCGACCCCGTTGCACCTACCGCCGCCGGTAGGGTGGCGACGACAGTAGTAGCAGCGAAGAGGGAGAGGGGCTTAGGGTTTTTGGGCAAAAAGATAATTTTGCCCCTATGAATTTGAGAAATTCTAGTTTCTATCTTTTGTCCAAATTATAAAAACACCCCTTATGAATTCAAAAATTCCCTATATGTCCTTGATTTCATAAAATACTAATTAATTAAAAGGTTTAGTTGATTATTATTTTTATCATTATCTAGTAGTCCTACATGATAATGATTATTTATACATGTGATGTATGATGTGTGGACGGATGATTATGGACCGTGTGATGTGTGTACTTGTGATTATTATTATTGGGGTCTGTGAGCCTCCATTATATTTCTCGTTTATTGTCGGGCATGCGTGCCTATGATTAAGTTGTAATTACATGAGGAGGCGCAGCAGGAGCGTGGATGCGATAGCGGGACCCACGAGACGGACGATCGTGATGCATGAAGATGCATTGAGATGTCGACGGAACCGACGAGGACAAGATGGACGATCACAGGGCATGGAGATGCACCGTTGCACACATAGATCTTCATATTAGTGATTAGGTCTACTGGCTCGGGTCTAATCACATTAGGTTGTGGTCCATGATCATCTGGTGTGATTGATTATACACATACTAGATATGTATATATATTTGCATGCGATGTAGATATATATTAAATATGTATATGTGTGACATGTCATATTAGGAGACTAAATCATAGAAACATCTCTCTCGATAATATTAAGTCGGTAAACATAAGGCAATTAGATTGACCCACGTGGCCTTCCATCGTTATAAGTAGGAAATGATTCCCGGTGTAGGTTGAGTTGGTCGAGTCTCTTAAGACTCACCTATATCGCGATTCGCTATCTTGCTTATGACATAGAGATGTCACTGGTGACCTGAGGATATGGTATGCTTGGTCGAGTCCCTCGAGACCATGGTGATTCGGAGGTCGAACAGGACGGGAATCACAAGGAGTTGTGATCGGCAAGAGTTGCCTACCTTTTAGGCTTAGTGTGATTAGTCGAGTCCCTCGAGGTTACTCTAAGATGCTGATTGGATCCTGATCCCCACTAGAAGTCTACTGGAGACTTCCGTTTGTTAGGACCATTTTTTTGAGCTTTTGAATAATGTTTATTGAGTCTGTTTAGTCCAGTTGTTTATTGAGTCGGTTTGGTTCAGTTAAAGTCAAGTAGAGGTTTATTTAATATTTATTTATTATTAGAGTTCAAAGTCCTGATGGACTCTGGGTGGAACTCTATAAATAGGGATATAACTGCTTCTTTTCGGTTATCTATAAAAAATATTAGTCTATCTTTTGACAAACCCTAGGAGGTTGATCCCCTCGAAGTGATCAAGGAGGGCCGATCCCCTCGAAGCGATCAAGGAGGTCGATCCCCTTGAAGCGATCATTATCATTTGGTATCAGAGCCTACGATAAGACTTTAGGGTCTTATCATTTGGTATCAAAGCAGCGATCCTTGGCGTTCTCGCTGCAACGAATGAAAGAAAGAAAGAAAGAAAGAAAAGAAAGAAAGAAAGAGAGAAGAAGAAGCAGCAACCGCAACCACGCACCCCTGCTTCCTCTGCTTCCGGCCAGCCCACCCGTCGCCCGTCGCTGCTCTCTGGCCAGAAACTGACTCTGCCCCACTTCCGGCCAGAGTCCACCGCTGCCTCTCACCGAAGCTACCACCGTTGCCAGGAGACGACGCCGCCAGTGTCCCACTCCGCCGCAGCCCTGCTCCTCTTCTCTACCGCTGCTATAGGGCAACTCCTTTTCCACTACCGCCGCTGCTTTTCGGTCGATCGATCACCACCGCCGACCTCCCAGTCGCAACCCTAGCCGTGCCCCCCCCTTGGGTCGCAGCCGCAACCGCCGGTTGCCGCAGCCCCTCGTTGCATTGGTTACAGAAACAGAGTTCCTCTGTTGCCGCAGCCCCTCGTCGATCGTAGCCGCGCCTCCACCAGTCGCACCGCTTCCAGCACTCCTCTTCCCCTCCAGCGGTATCACCGCCTAGCCGACCCATCACCGCTGCGGGCCACCGTGCGACGACCGCCGCACGCCTCCCAGCAGCCGATCCTCCTTGCTCTGCATCCGTAGTGCCAGAAATAGGGCAACTCACCGGTTGCCCTTGTTCCCAACTGTGACACCGCCGACTCCTTCTCCACTGCTGCTGCTGCTTCTCAACCGCACGTTCGCAGTCGTTGCAACGGTTGCAGAAACAGAGCTTCCTCTATTGCTGCAGCCTCGTCGATCCCGACCGCGACCCTTGCCGCCACCTTCTCCATCGCCAACACTGTGCTCCGGCCAGCGACCACCGCTGCTGCTAGCCATCGTAGTCTTCTCCTCAACCGCTCATGATCCTTCCGGCCAACTCCTTTGGTGGTGCGACAAAAACATAGTACGCAACAACCACCACGTAGCAACAAAAACAGTGGCACCCTCTGCTGTTGCAACCGCCGATTGTAACCACCGTTGTCACTCCCGGCCAATGACCAACCCCTCGTTATGCAACAGCCACCCTCCAACAGCGAACGCAGCAACCACAGCAAGTACGCTGCCTTGCCTCAACCCCAACAGCGCACGCAACACCGATTCCTCTTTTCAACCTTGGCCGCATCAACGCCGCCTCCCCCTTGCTTAGCATATTCTGCCACAACCACAGGTTGCCATCACCGTAGCCTCAACCCCATTGCTCGGCAATCGCTGTTAGGATCGAGAGCACTAAGAGGGGGGGGTGAATTAGTGCAGCGGAAATCTTACAGCGATTAAAAACCAAAAGCTGCGTTCGTTCAAAAACTATTATGATGCAAAAGCAAATTCTCAGTTTGTATCTAAGTGCAGTTTGCGTCTAAGCGCAGATTGCGTCTAAGCGCAGTTTTGCGTCTAAGCGCAGTTTACGTCTAAACTCAGATTTACGTCTAAACGCAGTTTTACGTCTAAACGCAGATTTACGTCTAAACGCAGATTTACGTCTAAACACAGTTTTACGTCTAAACGCAGATTTACGTCTAAACTCAGATTTACGTCTTAAACTCAGATTTACGTCTAAACGCAGATTTACGTCTAAACGCAGTTTTACGTCTAGACGTAGATTTACGTCTAAACTTTGAAACTCGTTTGTATACTCGCGGAAGGCAGTATGCAGTTGAAATCAAGACGTAAACGTGAACTGAGATATGATGATTGAGCGAGGAAAGCCGATTTACGTCTGAATGCAGTTTTACGTCTAAATGTTGAAACTCGTTCGTAAAATTGTAGAGGATAGTTTGCAGTTATCAATAGGATCAAAATGTAAGTGTAAACTGCAAAGAAGCTCGTTCGTAAAAGCACGGAAGACAGTTCTGCAAAATCAAACGTAAACGTAAACTGTAATGTATGAAAATACGAATTTACGTCTGAATGCAGATTCGGAAGAACAGCACTTAGAACTTGTTCGTGAAAGCGCAGAGAGCAGTAGTAATGAAGGAGGTTTGCAGTAATGATAAAGTGCTCGAAAATAAACGCAAACCAGAGATTTAGAGTGGTTCGGTCAGCCTTGACCTACTCCACTTTTGGCTTCCTCCACCGACGAGGTTGCCGACGTCAACTAGGGGCCTTCCTTCAATAGGCGAAGGCCAAACTGCCCTTTTACAATTTCTCTCCTTTTGACAGGCTCAGGAGACAAACTTTACAGACCTTTCTCTCCTCACTTTACAACTGAAAACTTGAAGAACAGAAGGAGGAGACTTAAAGGCTTTACAACACTTTTGAGCTCTTAGAATCACAGAAAAGATCAAGATTTCGGTGTAGGTCTGTATCTTTTCAGTGCTGAATGGGTGGGGTATTTATAGGCCCCAACCCAATTCAAAATTCGAGCTCAAAACGATCAAATCGATCAAATCCCAGAATTCTGGGATCAGGCGGTTGCACCTCTTGACTGGAGAGGTGGCACCGCCTGGCAGAGCTCGAAGATTGAGCTCAGGCGATTGCTCCTCTCTGCCAGAGCTCGAAGACTGAGCTCGATGGTTGCATCACCTGGCAGAGCTCGAAGACTGAGCTCGGTGGTTGCACCGCCTAGCAGAGCTCGAAGTCTGAGCTCGGTGGTTGCATCACCTGGCAGAGCTCGAAACTGAGCTCAGGCTGATGCACCTCTCTGCCAGAGCTCGAAGACTGAGCTCGGTGGTTGCATCACCTGGCAGAGCTCGAGACTGAGCTCAGGCTGATGCACTTCTCTGCCAGAGCTCGAAGACTGAGCTCGGTGGTTGCATCGCCTGGCAGAGCTCGAAACTTGAGCTCTGGCGGTGCTACCTCTTGACAGAGGAGGTTGCACCGCCCAGTCTAGCTCGAAGACTGAGCTCTGGGCGGTTGCACCTCTTGGCTGGGGCGATTGCACCTCCCAGCCTCGCAGCCTTGGCGGTTGCACCTCCTGGCTGGGGCGGTTGCACCTCCCAACCTCACAGCCCTGGCGGTTGCACCTCCTGGCTGGGGCGGTTGCACCTCCTGGTGCAATCAGGGTCCGAATGGTTCGCTCCATTCGGCCCAATTTGAATCTTTTCAGGGGCCCAATTGCCCCAAGATTAAGCTAATGGGATCACCTCCCATTTTCATGCTTAATCATCATGCTAACTATGATTAACTCTAAGACAACTTCTGCAGCTTTGCTCCGATGCGTCAATCGCTTCTTCCGGCGAGTTTCCGGCCAACTTCCGTCGATCATCCGATAAACCCTCGGTGATCCTTCTGCGGACATCCGGCATACTCCTGGACTTTGCGACGATCCACTTGGCGAGTTCAGACGAGCTTCGCTTGGCAAGCTTCTGGACTTCTCGGATCTGTTCTCGCTGAACCTCCGACGACTGTCCGAACTTCCGTCGAACTCTCGAACTCCCAACGTGATCATGATCTTGACTCCGGCGCAACACCTGCTGCTTGTCTTACTCTCATCGTAGTTAATCCTGCACACATATCTCAACACATAGATTAGATAACAAATGACAATTGACTTCATCATCAAAATCCGAGATTCAACAATCTCCC
Source organism: Musa acuminata AAA Group (assembly GCF_036884655.1). Classification (NCBI taxonomy): domain Eukaryota; kingdom Viridiplantae; phylum Streptophyta; class Magnoliopsida; order Zingiberales; family Musaceae; genus Musa; species Musa acuminata. The sequence goes on along the minus strand of NC_088353.1, from coordinate 27,894,619 downwards.
CCTTTTTGATGATGACAATCAATTGATAAAGGAGTTGTCCTTAACTCCCCCTATCTATATGCCATAGTTGAGATAAGTCAACCTTGAATTCAAGACCTAAGAATTCAAGTGACGTATTGATAAGTTAGATCAGTTAAACTTATCAATGCTCCCATCATGATGCCCATCATGATGTATCTCTTCAAGAATGATGTCAAGGCATGACATACATCATCAAGTTTGTATGATAGTGTTTGTAACTATTCATCATGTAATAATATAAAGCTACGAAGGACTTTTTACATGATGCACACATTTGAGATTTTCTAGCAAGTTTGCATTTTCTTCACAATATAGAATATTAAATCAAGATATGATGCAAACTAAAGCACATGTTCACATATCTCTTGGAGATGCAAGGATGGCATAACATTGTTTATAGCATCACTCAAGTATTTGCAACTATGACATAGACATGATTATGGCGGTTCAGCTATGACATAGTGTTTATCAATTCATATGTTTCTCCCCCTTTGTCATCAACAAAAAGCATGATAGCATTATCAAGCATATAAAGGAAGTCATGACGCATATATCTCTTTATTGTTTGTTGCTTGACGGAGGAAAGTCATTTTTCAAAGAGTTTTCATAAGAGTGTACAGAAACATCCCATACAAACCGAAAAATGAACTTCTTACATGCATTTGGTTAAAAATATTTGTCACATAATTTGCAACATGTTATTTGATCAAGCGTTGTCAAGGCATGTAATAGTAATAACATCCGAAAAATAATTTTAACTAGTTTAAGTGTTCGGACACATCAACATTCCTAATTCTCTTCTTATGTAATCAAATTGTTCTTCACATAGGGGTTTTGTGAAGATATCAGCCAGTTGATGTTTGGTATCAATAAACTCTATGGTTACATCATGATTAGAGACATGATCTCGTATAAAGTGATGTCTAATATCAATGTGTTTGATTCTTGAGTGTTAAGCTTTTGATGTAGTAACACAATTATTTCAAGTGCAGCATTCTATCATATTGCATAGCAAGATTTTTATTTCAGCAAGTGTAGCATTGCATCACATGGTAAGATATCAGCTCGTACGATGCAAATTTTTGTTTGATATCTTGATACATGGCATGATAGCAATCATATTAGTAATAGCAACCATATCAATGTCATACTACTGACTTATCAACTACATTGGTATGTTGCTTCATATTTTTCAAGGCATAGGCTTTTAAACCTTTTTAGTTTCAGTGCAAAAACCGAGATAAACAACAAGAGATGTTTGCAAATATGCTTACACAAAGATAACCATATCAGGGTAACATATGTACAGCATATCAGGTAACCATAAAGACAAAGTCCTTCATGAATAACATAAGGAGTTTACAACATGTCATATCAAAAACAGCAGATGTTCATACAAGCTTATTCATGAGGTGGAAGATTAAAGTGCCTAAGTAAAGAGTCAAATTGTCGATGGATTTGCTGCAGCTCGGTTAGGATTTGATCTTGTCGAAGTTCAAGCCGTTCTTGTCTTTGTTCAAATCGGTCCATCCGAATCCCGATATCTTCGATGGATGATGTGTGAGTTTGCTCAACCGGATGTGTTTCCTCAAAGGGACAGATCGGAGGAGATTGGGTACTCCTAAAGACTGGGGTTTCCGACTCTGGTTCAGGTTCAGGTTCAGGCTGAGGGGGATCAGTTCTTCTAGGCATTCTAACCCAGTTACCGTTTCTATAGTGACATCTTAGTCGGTGAAGTAGATTTTTGTTTATTATGCTGAATCTATCTGCTTTCATTACTTCTTCTTCTAGTGGTATTTGAATGTCGTAAGCTTTCATTATTCTAGTAATTATTCCACCATATGGGAGCATCATATCTTTCGTAGATAATTCTAACATGTTTTGTTGGATCAGATAGCCAAGACAAATGTCACGTCCTTTCATGATTAGGTACATAATTCCTAATTCCAATTGACTCACTTCATCATGATGGTATTGTTTAGGAAGAATTATACTAGTCATGATATGATGAAGTATCTTAGTGTTAAAGGGCAATAGATGTTCACAACTTTTAGGAACAGATTCTATGTTAGGATTGGCAAGGATTGTTCCTAAGGCTTCAACGTAGGATGTTTCAATGGTTTTTTCATCCCATGATCCTTTAAAGTAAAGTCCTATGCTTTTCATGGGAATACCTATCATATCACAAATGAATCTATCAGTGATTGAGATTTGTTGTCCTAAGAGATAGGTTGACATCCTTTCTTCATCATCTATTTGCATGTTGTTGTAAAACAATCTAACTAGTCTAGGATAAATGGGTTCGTTGATCTGTAAAATTGGAAGTAGATTTAGGTTTGCAAACCATTGGATAGTCTCTACATCTCTTAGTTCATTCAGATCTACGTATTTTCCCTTATTGATGCTTCTTAATTCGAAGGAGAGAAATTTTTCAGCATGGTTTTTGGAATCAAAAAGAGTGAGATCAAACTCTTCTACTACTCTCCTCTTTCCCTTGTCCCTTGAGGATCTTCTAGATCCCATAACTACTGCTGTTTAGAGGGATGATGATGAGCTAAAGTAAATGAAGAACAAAACAGAATTTAAGAGCTTCTTAGAGAGTACCTTTGTGAAATCTTCAAGAGAAGGAAGGATTCTTGATGTTTTGCTCCGAAATGGGAGGTATTTGGAAGGCTTAGAGGAGTAAAATGGGAATTGAGGAGACTTGGAAGAGTAGAGGAGGAAATGGGGGTGAGTTGGGGTCGGTTCCATAGCCGGCCCTAGTGTGGGTTTAAAGGGCAGAGCTGCTGGCGGTTGCACCTCTGGCTGGAGCGGTGCAACCTCTGGCAACCCGTGATAGCTGGAGGTGTCACCGCCAGCTGGAGAGGTGCCACCGCCTGCAGCCAGTGAGTACCTAATATGATTTGATTAGGGAGCCTTTGCCTTGAGGAGAGTTTCAGAGCAATTAATGTTTGTTACATGATTTCGTATGAGTTTTTATTTAAGGAAGAAGCTCTTTATACGATCAAGATAGATCTTTTAACGTGCATACGTATGTTTGTTTGGTATCCCTTTTAAGATCATGACATATTTAGTTTCTACAAGAATTAATTCGTAGATGAACGGGTTTTGAAGATCAGGGGGGTATGTGAATTTGGATATCATATGTTTCTAATAAGGTTGTATCGTATTTGTGATTTCACAACTTCCACTTGTTACTTAAGCGTTGCGAGTTCCTTTTTGATTCTTAGTTTATGACCATTGAGAGTCAAGGAGCAGAATATTATTTCTTGCTCCGGCCTAGACTTTTAATGTTTTTATAGGAAGGGATGATCTTTAGGAACCCATTTGCTTTTGGGTGCCTCATAAATAGATCTACATTTTCTATCATGTTGCATAGAGTTTATCATGGTTCCTTTAGGAACCCAAATTAATTTGTTTGGACTTATTTTCTTGAATGGACAACAATGTGTCTTGTGTCCAGATTTGCAACAAAAGTTGCACTTGGTTTGGTGTTGAACATGTAAGATGGGGCCTTTTACAAAGATAGTTGGATTTCGGTGAGGACTCCTCACAAATCCAATCCCACTTCTTTTGGGAATGTGACCCTTGTTTGCAAGGATTATGTTTAATGACTTGCTACCAACCTCGAATTTCTTCAAGGTGTCCTTGAGTAGCAGGTTTTCTTTTTGCATAGTTTCTAGATCATGACATTTGATACATGAATTTAAACTATCATGATGTTCGACTTTTAACTTATCAAACTCACAAGTAAGACTATCATGCATCTTTTTCAGCAATTTATATTTTCTACTTATGCTCTTGCATTCGTCAAATAAGTCATTGAAGGCATTTAATAATTCATCGAAAGATAAATCAGCATCTATTGAATTTGTTACCTCGTCTTCGATGGCCATTAAGACGTAATGAGCAACTTGCTCGGTGTTGGACTCCTCTTCCTCAGATGCGCTCGAATCATCCCATGTTGCTTGGAGCGCCTTCTTCTTTGTTGTTCTTTTCTTGACTTGGGGACAATCACTCTTGTAGTGTCCCGGCTTTTTACATTCGTAGCAGATCACTTGGTCCTTCTTGGGTTCAAGTTTATTTTTCACATCGTTTTTAAACTTGTTTCTTTTGAAGAATTTCTTAAACTTTCTTGTCAAAAGTGCCAAGTCATCATCACAATCCTCATCACTTGAGTTTTCTCTCAAGTGGCATTCAGAAGTTTTAAGTGCCATATCCTTCCTGTTCTTTGGAAGGATGTCTTCTTGCTCTTCATGAGCTTTGCAAGTCATTTCGTAGGTCATTAATGACCCGATTAGTTCTTCAAGAGGGAAGTTGCACAGATCCTTTGCCTCTTGAATGGCAGTGACTTTAGGATCCCAACTTATAGGAAGGGATCTTAGTATTTTATTTACGAGTTCAAAATCCGAAAAACTTTTTTCGAGTCCTTTTAGACCGTTGACGACATCCGTGAAACGGGTAAACATGTCGCCAATGGTTTCACTCGGTTTCATTCGGAAAAGTTCAAAAGAATATAGCAACAGATTGATTTTTGACTCTTTCACTCTACTTGTGCCCTCGTGGGTCACTTCAAGTGTGTGCCAAATATCAAAAGCAGTTTCGCAAGTTGAAACACGATTAAACTCGTTTTTATCAAGTGCACAAAATAAGGCATTCATAGCCTTTGCATTAAGAGCGAAAGCCTTCTTTTCCAACTCATTCCAATCGATCATTGGAAGAGAAGACTTTGAAAATCCGTTTTCAACAAGGTTCCACAGTTCAAAATCCATAGAAATAAGAAAGATCCTCATTCGGGTCTTCCAGTAAGTGTAGTCCGTTCCACTGAACATGGGTGGACGTGTAATCGAATGCCCCTCTTGGTTTCCGGCGTATGCCATCTCTCTTGGGTTTTAATCCTTTAGAGAGTTAACCTTGCTCTGATACCAATTGTTAGGATCGAGAGCACTAAGAGGGGGGGGTGAATTAGTGCAGCGGAAATCTTACAACGATTAAAAACCAAAAGCTGCGTTCGTTCAAAAACTATTATGATGCAAAAGCAAATTCTCAGTTTGTATCTAAGTGCAGTTTGCGTCTAAGCGCAGATTGCGTCTAAGCGCAGTTTTGCGTCTAAGCGCAGTTTACGTCTAAACTCAGATTTACGTTTAAACGCAGTTTTACGTCTAAACGCAGATTTACGTCTAAACGCAGATTTACGTCTAAACGCAGTTTTACGTCTAAACACAGATTTACATCTAAACTCAGATTTACGTCTTAAACTCAGATTTACGTCTAAACGCAGATTTACGTCTAAACGCAGTTTTACGTCTAGACGCAGATTTACGTCTAAACTTTGAAACTCGTTTGTATACTCGCAGAAGGCAGTATGCAGTTGAAATCAAGACGTAAACGTGAACTGAGATCTGATGATTGAGCGAGGAAAGCCGATTTACGTCTGAATGCAGTTTTACTTCTAAATGTTGAAACTCGTTCGTAAAATTGTAGAGGACAGTTTGCAGTTATCAATAGGATCAAAATGTAAGTGTAAACTGCAAAAAAGCTCGTTCTTAAAAGCACGGAAGACAGTTCTGCAGAATCAAACGTAAACGTAAACTGTAATGTATGAAAATACGAATTTACGTCTGAATGCAGATTCGGAAGAACAGCACTTAGAACTTGTTCGTGAAAGCGCAGAGAGCAGTAGTAATGAAGGAGGTTTGCAGTAATGATAAAGTGCTCGAAAATAAACGCAAACCAGAGATTTAGAGTGGTTCGGTCAGCCTTGACCTACTCCACTTTTGGCTTCCTCCACCGACGAGGTTGCCGACGTCAACTAGGGGCCTTCCTTCAATAGGCGAAGGCCAAACTGCCCTTTTACAATTTTTCTCCTTTTGACAGGCTCAGGAGACAACCTTTACAGACCTTTCTCTCCTCACTTTACAACTGAAAACTTGAAGAACAGAAGGAGGAGACTTAAAGGCTTTACAACACTTTTGAGCTCTTAGAATCACAGAAAAGATCAAGATTTCGGTGTAGGTTTGTATCTTTTCAGTGCTGAATGGGTGGGGTATTTATAGGCCCCAACCCAATTCAAAATTCGAGCTCAAAACGATCAAATCGATCAAATCCCAGAATTCTGGGATCAGGCGGTTGCACCTCTTGACTGGAGAGGTGGCACCGCCTGGCAGAGCTCGAAGACTGAGCTCAGGCGATTGCTCCTCTCTGCCAGAGCTCGAAGACTGAGCTCGATGGTTGCATCACCTGGCAGAGCTCGAAGACTGAGCTCGGTGGTTGCACCGCCTAGCAGAGCTCGAAGTCTGAGCTCGGTGGTTGCATCACCTGGCAGAGCTCGAAACTGAGCTCAGGCTGATGCACCTCTCTGCCAGAGCTCGAAGACTGAGCTCGGTGGTTGCATCACCTAGCAGAGCTCGAGACTGAGCTCAGGCTGATGCACCTCTCTGCCAGAGCTCGAAGACTGAGCTCGGTGGTTGCATCGCCTGGCAGAGCTCGAAACTTGAGCTCTGGCGGTGCTACCTCTTGACAGAGGAGGTTGCACCGCCCAGTCTAGCTCGAAGACTGAGCTCTGGGCGGTTGCACCTCTTGGCTGGGGCGGTTGCACCTCCCAGCCTCGCAGCCCTGGCGGTTGCACCTCCTGGCTGGGGTGGTTGCACCTCCCAACCTCACAGCCCTGGCGGTTGCACCTCCTGGCTGGGGCGGTTGCACCTCCTAGTGCAATCAGGGTCCGAATGGTTCGCTCCATTCGGCCCAATTTGAATCTTTTCAGGGGCCCAATTGCCCCAAGATTAAGCTAATGGGATCACCTCCCATTTTCATGCTTAATCATCATGCTAACTACGATTAACTCTAAGACAACTTCTGCAGCTTTGCTCCGATGCGTCAATCGCTTCTTCCGGCGAGTTTCCGGCCAACTTCCGTCGATCATCCGATAAACCCTCGGTGATCCTTCTGCGGACATCCGGCATACTCCTGGACTTTGCGACGATCCACTTGGCGAGTTCAGACGAGCTTCGCTTGGCAAGCTTCTGGACTTCTCGGATCTGTTCTCGCTGAACCTCCGACGACCGTCCGAACTTCCGTCGAACTCTCGAACTCCCAACGTGATCATGATCTTGACTCCGGCGCAACACCTGCTGCTTGTCTTACTCTCATCGTAGTTAATCCTGCACACTTATCTCAACACATAGATTAGATAACAAATGACAATTGACTTCATCATCAAAATCCGAGATTCAACAATCGCCCCTTGGATCGTAGCAGCTGCAGTCACATCAACGCAGTCGCCTTCCAACCCCGGCACTCTCACCTCACGCAGCGATAGAAACAGGGTAGCTACTCTTCCTCCAACGCAACGACCGCAGCACTGCCCTTGGCGTCCACCTCCTCGGCAACTTCACATCGACAATGTTGATGCCCTTGACCGACACATGAAGATGGAATTTCCGAGATGGAAAGATGGAGATCCGACCAATTGGATCTCTAAGGTAGAAATTTTTTTCCATTTTCACATAACCCCAGAAGAATCCAAGGTAGAAGTGGCCTCAATCCAGCTCGAGGGAGATGCACTCTAGTGGTACGATTAGTATGAAACTTTCCATGGAGTTCCTTCATGGGAGCAGTTCAAAAGAGGGCTTCTTGTTCACTTTGGCCCATCCGAATATGAGAATGTTGATTGTCAGCTCGCCAAAATTCGTTAGACTTCTACAGTGTTAGAATATCAGAGTAGGTTTGAAAGATTGTCAAATCAAGCTAGAGATTGGTCGAACCGACAACTTCTGGATACATTTATTGAAGAGCTTATTCCAGAGATCCGGTGTGAAGTTAAGGCTCGTCAACCCCGTGCTATGATAGCTGCCATCTCATTTGCAAATCTACATGAGAAAAAAATTAGCAAGGAAAGATCAGCAAGGGGTTTGTATTATGATGAAAAATGGAGTATGGAGCACCGATGTAAACAAGGGCAACTTCTGATGATTGAACCAATTGGAGAGGAACCGAAAGCTAAGAATGTGGACTCCGATCATGAAGGTATAAATTCTAATGAAGACGTTGAACCTACTGTACATATAATGCATACATTAGCTGACTACTCTAACCCACAAACTATGGAAGTTGCCGGAACTCTATAGCATCAGCCTATTATAGTTTTGATTGATACTAGTAGCACAAACAATTTTATGGATAGTGAGACTGTTGACCGATTGACCCACCACATTGAAGACTATGATAGATTAGAAGTAAAGATCATTGATGGACGGATTTTCACTTGTGATATCAAAGGTTCAAAGATAAAATTGATTATACAGGGCCAGAAGTTTCATGCAATGATTACTACACTGAAAGACCGACCTGTTGCTTATACTATCAAAAAGTGGAGACCATACTTACTTGATCAACGGGTTGTGATGCGTTGCAGATAGTCTATGGTTAAAGTGCTGAAAAAGAAGCTTCTCGAGATTGATGCTGCTCAGCCTTGAGGACAAGGCTGATTTGAAGAGGGAGGAACTGTTAGGACCCTTTTTCTGAGCTTTTGAATAATATTTATTGAGTCTGTTTAGTCTAGTTGTTTATCGAGTCGATTTGGTTTAGTTAGAGTCAAGTAAAGGTTTATTTAATATTTATTTATTATTAGAGTTCAAGTCCTGATGGACTCTGGGTGGAACTCTATAAATAGGGATGTAACTACTTTTCGGTTATCTATGAAAAATATTATTCTATCTTTTGACAAACCCTAGGAGGCCGATCCCCTCGAAGTGATGAAGGAGGCCGATCCCCTCGAAGTGATCATTATCATTTACTATTAGAGCCTATGATAAGACTTTAGGGTCTTATCATTTGGTATCAGAGCCTTATCATTTCTTTTATTTATTTTACGATAAGACTTTAGGGTCTTATCACCGTTTCATGTGCTGAGGGTGTCGCGTGACTCGTTAATAAAATAGTGGGAGCATATTAAGATAGAAGTTCATATCTTGATAGTTTATTTCTTGCAAAATTTGCATGTTATTCATTTCTGCTGCATCTTTATTTTCAGAAAATGTCGTTTTCAAATCCCTTACATGACATACTTTATGTCAACTGCCTCACTGGTGTATGTCCTTGATATCACTCGCTACGCCCGAAAAATGTCGTTTTCAGAATTTGTATGTCCTACGCCCGAAAAAGGGGCAAGCGAGGATGAGATCACTCGCTACGTGAAGTACATTGATGACTCCACTCTTGCTCAGTGCTATATGTTGGGCTCTATGACTCCTGAGTTATGGAAACAACATGAAAAGATGGATGCCAGATCCATTCTCCTACATGTCCGCAAATTGTTTGAGGAACAAGTAAGGACTCAACGATATGAGATATCTAAGAGCCTCTTCCGCGCTAGGATGACTGAAGGGACACCGGTTCAGAACTATGTCCTAAAGATGATTGAGTGGATAGAGAAACTCACAGGTCTAGGAATGGTCCTAGAGGATAACTTGTGTGTGGATATTGTGCTTCAGTCCCTACCAGATTCCTTTTCACAATTCATAATGAATTTTAATATGAATAAGCTTGAGGTGACTCTCCCATAGCTCCTTAATATGTTGAGGGAGGTAGAGAGTACTATTAAGAAAGAGAAGCCAGTTCTCTACACTAGTGAGACTAGAAAGAAAATGAAAGCAGAAAAGTCCCTTAAGAAGGGAAAGGGCAAGGGCAGACTAGGTAAAGCAAAGGTTGCTAAGAAAGACCCAACAAAGGACAAAGGCTAGTGCTTCCACTATGGCAAAGATGGGCACTGGAAGAGGAACTACAAAGAGTACCTTGCAGAAAGGGTGAAACAAAAGCTTGATGAGGCTTCAGGTACATTCATGATCAATCTCCATTTGTCAGACTCTTATGATAACATATGGATATTGGATACCGGTAGTGCTTATCATATATGCAATTCGTTGTAGGTTCTGGCAAAGCCTAGGAGACTAGAGAGAGGTGAGATGGACCTCAAGATAGGTAATCGAGCAAAAGTTGCTATAATAGCTGTTGGCAAGATCGCTCTGCATCTGCCTGGTGGAGCTTTTATTGCATTAGATGCATGTTATTTTGTTCCTTCTATTATCAAAAACATTATCTCCATTTCATGTTTGACAGTTAGTTGATATAATTAGTTTTTGAGAACAATGGTATTTCGATATTATTAGATGATAAGATCATCACGAAAGGAATATTGCATAATGGTTTATTTATGTTAGACACTACTCCACATATCATGAATGTAAATGTGTCTAGGAGGAAACGAGATGAGGTGAACGGTGCATACCTGTGGCATTGTAGACTAGGTCACATCCATGAAAGAAGGATTCAAAAGTTGCTAAATGATAGATATCTAGATCCATTCGACTCTGTGTCATATGCAACTTACGAGCCATGCCTTCGTGAAAACCTGACCAACTCTCCATTTAGTGGAATTGGAGAGAGAGCCATTGAGATGTTGGAACTCATACATAGTGATGTATGTGGACCCATGTCAACTCATGTTATTGGTGGATACTCCTATTTCATTACCTTTACTAATGATTTCTCAAGGTATGGATATGTGTACTTAATGAAGTACAAGTCCGAGGCCTTTGAGAAATTCAGAGAGTATAAGAATGAGGTGGAGAACCAGACTGGAAAGAGTATCAAAACTCTTCGATCAGATCGAGAAGATGAGTACTTAAGTACAGAGTTAACTCAGTTCCTCAAGGACCATGGGATATTATCCCAATAGACACCTCCTTATACACCTCAGCTCAATGGTGTCTCTGAAAGGAGAAATCGTACGCTATTAGACATGGTACGGTCCATGATGAGTTTCGTTGACCTACCCATCTCATTCTGGGGATATGCCCTAGAAATCGTAGCTTACCTTCCGAATAGAGTTCCAACTAAGTCGGTAGTGTCTACACCATATGAGATATGGAAAGGGAAGAAGCCTAATCTTAGGGTTGTTAAGATTTGGGGCTGCCCTGCCCACGTTAAAAGATACAACCCCGATAAGTTAGAATCAAGGATAGAGCGATGCAAATTTATGGGATACCCCAAGGAAACTTGTGGATATTATTTCTATCATCTCGAGGACCAAAATGTCTTTGTAGCTAAGAGAGCAGTGTTCCTTGAGAAGGAACATATTCTTGGCGAAGATAGTGGGAGAATAATAGAGTTGAGCGAGGTTGGAGAACCAAGCTCAAGCACCACTCTACAGCCCGAGTTTGTTCAGGTACCTAATACACAAGTTTTAACTTTATATAGGTTTGATAGAGTATCCCATCCTCCTGAGAGATATTGTTAGAACCCTTGCAGATTCTAAACTTGGGGTTGATCTCTTTAGGGGATCGGCCTCCTTGAAACTCTATAGGGGTTCCTCCCTCCAAGTTGCTGCTCAAAGGCTGCAGATAAGATTCATCTATTGTCTATGAAAAGAGAAGGAATACATGGCTATTTATAGGGCTTCTAAACCCTAACTCCTACTTAAGACTCTTACTTCTAACCAACTCCTAATATGACTCATACTCAAGACTCCTATTCCCTTATAACTCCTAATTCTTCTATAAGAAAAAACCTCCTACATGAATGCCCCTCTCAATTAGGACTCTCCTAGCTAGAGTCCTAACAGTTTTACATGAATGTCCCTCTCAATTAGGACTCTCCAAGCTAGAGTCCTAACAGACCCGCCCTCTTCAAATCAGCCTTGTCTTCGAGGCTGATGATTCGTGAATTCTGGGAATTTGATCTTCAAGTCGTCATAGTTCTCCCAAGTGGCATCTTCTATTGGTAGGTTCGCCCACTGTATTAGCACTTCATTAGTGGGTCGTCGTCGTCGAGTCACGATCCATCGATCAATAATGGCACTTGGCTTGGTCTGGAGTTCTCTTTGGGTAGTCATATTTGGTGGGTGGCTTTGGGCTGTCTCCAAGCACCTATTTAAAACTTCCATCTAGCTGTTGGTTTGTGGGTGATATGTCGTACTCCTTTTCAATTTAGTACCCTGCATATGGAATAACTTTGTCCAAAATCTGCTCTTGAAGATGCAAGTAGAATTTGTCACAAGCACAATGCGTCCCTTATAGCATAATTCTTTTGAGTCCCGATTGTAATGAGCCACGGAGCTTGGTACTTCCTCTAATTTTTTTTTTTATCTTACTGATCTCCGAATCTTCCTACCATTCCATCTTAATATTCTCAAGGAAGTCATTAGTTGGAAGTAAAACGACCGAAAATTTAGCTTGCTCAGGTAGCTGCGAAAGCGCATCTGCAACAACATTCTCTTTCCACCTTTTGTAAGTTATTTCATAATCAAATCCAAGAAGTTTTGTTACCCATTTTTGCTGCTCAGGGGATAATATCTTTTGCTCCAAAAAGTACTTGAGGCTTTTATGGTCGGTTTTAATTTGAAATCGTCGACCAATCAAGTAGGGTCTCCACCTCGTTGCTGCGCGCACAATAGCGAGCAGCTCCTTATCATATGTTGACTTATTTTGATGGGACGGAGATAATGTCTTACTAGTGTATACGAGTGGTCGACCATCTTGCATGAGAATGACTCCAATTCTGACTCCAGATGCGTCGGCCTCAATAACGAAGGGTTGGTTGAAATCTGGTAGTGTTAGCGCCGGCATCGTCGTTATGGCTGCCTTAAGTTTGTCGAAGGCAGTGGTGGCTCTGTCCGACCATTGGAAGACATCTTTTTCCAATAAGGAAGTAAGTGGTGCACTGTTCTTTCCATAGTTTTTCACGAACTTACGGTAGTAGCCTGTTAAACCCAAAAAGCCATGTAGCAATTTAATGTTCCTCGGGGTAGGCCAGTTTTGCATTGCTTCAATTTTGAAGGGGTCCACCATCACACCTTCCTTCGATATGATATACCCAAGATATTTCACCTTTTGTTGAAGAAAGTAAAAATTCGTAGTGGTCGTTGTATGTTCGAAAGGCGGTTTTCGGTATGACTTCTTCATACACTCATATTTGATAATACCCGGATCGAAGGTCCGGCTTTGCGAAGATTTGTGCTCCCTTTCATCTAGCAATTCATCTACTATTGGAATAAGGTATTTGTTCTTGATGGTTATGCCATTGAGAGCTCGATAATCAATGCATATTCGCCATGTTCCGTCCTTCTTGCGTACAAGTAGCACCGGTGAAGAGTAGAGGTTGCAACTTGGCCGAATAACTCCTATTTCGAGCATCTCTTTTACAATCCTTTCTATTTTATCCTTCTGGAGATATAGATACTGATATGGCCGAGTATTTGCTGGAGGTTTGCCTGAAAGAATCGTTATATAATGATCATGCCGATTGGTAAGAGATAGGTTGTGCGGTTCGTCAAATATATCTAAAAATTCAGCAAGCAAAGGAAGTAGGTTTGGATCTTCAAATTCTATTGGCTGTCCCTTAGTTTGCTGCTCAAGTTGTACCAAAAGGCCACTGCATACTTTATGCAAAACCTTCTTCATTTGTTGTGTGCAAATCGTCGTTATGTTGCCCTCACGTTTCCCGTTCAGTATCACCTGTTTCTCCTTATTGTAAAATTTCATAATTAGTTGCATAAAATTCCAAGAAATATCACCTAATGTCGTCAACCATTTAATTATGAGCATGGCCTCATGATCATCAAGAGGGAGAAGGAAGAAATATGTAATTATCTCTTGGTCCTACTGCAATAGTTTCTCCGGTGGGCGCTTACGATCACAATTCAAAATCCGTCCGTCGACGACCTTAACGTCAAACCTGTTGCAATTCTCAATAGGTAAGGCCATCTGGATAGTAACCTTACTATTTAGAAAGTTATTAGAACTGCCAGTGTCGATGAGAATAGTGATCGGTTGTTGTTTGAGAAGGCCTCCAACTTTTATCGTTTGCGGGTTTGAGTAGCCGGCTAGTGCATGTACCGTAACTTCAGTCGGTTGTGGCTCTTCTTCTGCATCTTCTTCTTCATGTTCAAGGCTCTATTCTGGATGTTCAATGACCTCTTCTTCTATTGGTTCAATCATAAGAAGTCTCCCTTTACTACAGTGATACTCACGGCTCCACGGCTCGTCACAATGCCAACATAACCCCTTCGCATATTGCTCCCGAAGCTCTTCTCTTGTTAACCTCTTTGGTGTAGGGACTTGGTCGATAGTAGGGGGGGCTGAGGGCTTCAATATTACTGGTTGAGGAGCAACCCTAGTCCTCCAAGCTTCATGGTTCAATTGCTCCTCTTGATGTCGTGCGAAAGAGATGGCTGCCATCAGCGTATACGGTTGTCGCGCTTTAACTTCTCCTCGGATCTCCGACTTCAAGCCCTCAATGAAGGTCCTCAATAGCTTTTTTTGAGACCAATCACAAGTTTGATTAGATAACCTTTCAAACCTAGTTTGGTACTCCTGAATGGTGGAGGTTTATCGGATCTTTGCGAGTTATCCGTCAATATTCTCGTAATCGGTTAGTCTAAAGCGGATTAGTAGTCCTTCTTTGAATTGTCGCCATGAAAGAACTCCATAAGTATGTTCAAACCAGTCAAATCACTGTATAGCATCCCCTTCAAGATGTATAGCTGTAATTTTCACCATAGATGCATCCGCGGTTTTGTGGTACTGAAAATATCGCTCCGCGCGCGAGATCCAACCAATCGGGTCTCCTTCTTCCCATCTAGGGAAGTCCACTCTCATGCATGGATAGTTGGGGTCAATCATAGAGCTTCCCCTCTCTTGGAAGTCATATCTTTGGGCTTGGTGCGATTGGGCATAGTTCTCTCCTTGATGTGATTTCTTCGTGCTTAGTGGTCGACCCAATCTGAGTTCGGTAAAGAGTGTCCGAATCTTATCCTCTATTCGCGCCTCGAAGGCTTCGAATTTAGCATTGATTATCTCCTTAGATGCCATAGTATATGCCGCCAAATTAAGATCTCTCTTTTGTTATCGGGTTAAAGGCATGTATTGGTTGAGAAAGGTGTTGGTCGAAAGGGTTGGTAGATCGGTGGATGTAGGCTACGGTTTAGGCTTGTTTTGTGGTTATTTTGGGTGCAGTTTGAGGGTGTGGTTTGGTGGAGTTTTAGGGCTGTAGATGAAAGTTTTGGATCTATAGTAGATGGTAGCAAAGGTTTGATAGAAATAAGTGGAAGTTGCAGCAAGTATGTGCTGTCTTGTAAGAGTAGAATTGTCGTTGAAGAAACAACGGTTTCTCGACGTAATTTCCACCAAAAACTTGAGAGAATTGAGGAGGGAATTGATAACAAAATCACAGTTTATATGACAGCAAGGATATCTAATTTAATCAAGAAAATTTTGGCGGTATAACAGCAAGGAAATTGGTGCAAGTTGCGATTGTAGAATTCTCGTCGAAAAATTTCAATAGGTTACGACGAAAATTTGCAGCAACATAAAATCATTTTTAGAGATGAATTTATTAATAGATCAATCTTAGATGGAAGCCTAGATCAATCTTAGATGGAAGCCAAGATAATCTATGAAGTGTATAAGAAATTTCATTCAAAAATAGATGGGTTAAGGCAACAATATGCGGCTGAAATTTTTTGCAGCACAGATTTTTAGGTATAGCAGATTGGACGTAAAAGATCAATGGTTTATATTGAGAATTTTTTGATGAAACCAAAGAGAAATCTACTGTTAGGAAGTATCAAAGCTGTCATAAAATTTCGTAGAGATTTGGATAGAAACAATATAGTATTAAGATCAAACAAACAGTGCTATGCGGGTGAAATTTTACAGTGCAGATTTTCAAGTATAGCAGATTAGACGTAAAAGATCAATGATTTATATTGAGAATTTTTTGAAAAAAACAAAGGGAAATCTGCTGTTAGGAAGTGTCAAAGATTTCGTAAAAATTTCATAGAAATTTGGATAGAAAAAACACAGTAGCAAGATAAAACAGATGGTACTATGCGGTTGGAATTCTGCAATGTATATTTCGTCGTAGAGATGCAAACTTTATGACGAAAGGTTTATGCAGCAATATAGGAACAGTTTTTTTTTTGGATTTCGAATAAGGATAACTAAATTGCAGCAGCAGTAAGGTAGGAAACCAGAACCTGTTGCAATTCACGGGGAGATCAAAGGATGATCCGTGGTGGTGGAGATGATAGCGGAATTCGGCGACGATCTTTTAAGCAATTGTGGGAATTGCTTTGGGTGGTTGTGGAGGGCTGATGGATGGCAGTGGAAGGGCAGTGAGATGCCAAGAACGTTGCTCTAATACCAGGTATTAGAACCCTTGCAGATTTTAAACTTGGGGTTGATCTCTTTAGGGGATCGGCCTTCTTGGAACTCTATAGGGGTTCCTCCCTCCAAGTTGCTGCTCAAAGGCTGCAGATAAGATTCATCTATTGCCTATGAAAAGAGAAGGAATACATGACTATTTATAGGGCTTCTAAACCCTAACTCCTAATAGGACTCCTACTTAAGACTCTTACTTCTAACCAACTCCTAATAGGACTCCTACTCAAGACTCCTATTCCCTTACAACTCCTAATTCTTCTATAAGAAAAAACCTCCTACATGAATGCCCCTCTCAATTAGGACTCTCCTAGCTAGAGTCCTAATAGAATGTCCCTCTCAATTAGGACTCTCCTTACTAGAGTCATAACAATTTTACATGAATGTCCCTCTCAATTAGGACTCTCCAAGCTAGAGTCCTAACAGATATGTGTGACATATTAGAGGAGAGGATGTTGAGGATATTGATCCTCAGACCTACGAGGAGGCTATTATGAGTATAGACACTGGGAAGTGGCAAGAAGCCATGAATTCTGAGATAGATTTTATGTACTCCAACAAGGTTTGGAACCTAGTTAATGCGCCCGAAGGTATTGTACCCATCTGTTGCAAGTGGATCTTTAAGAAAAAGATCGGAGTAGGTGGAAAGGTAGAGACCTATAAAGCAAGGCTAGTGGCTAAGGGGTATTGTCAAAGGCAAGGTGTTGACTACGACGAAACCTTCTCACCCGTAGCAATGCTAAAATCCATCAGAATTCTATTGGCTATTACAGCACACTATGATTATGAGATCTGACAGATGGATGTGAAAATCACATTCCTCAATGAGAACCTCGAGGAGGAGGTGTATATGATGCAACTTGAGGGATTCGTGTCAAAGAACTGCCTAGATAAGGTGTGTAGGTTGCTTAGATCTATTTATAGACTAAAACAAGCTTCTCGAAGTTGGAACATAAGATTTGATGAGGCAATCAGATCTTATGACTTCGTTAAGAACGAAGATGAGCCTTGTGTGTACAGGAAGGTAAGTGTGAGCGCTATCACCTTTTTGGTGTTATATGTGGATGACATCCTGATCATCAGGAATGACATAGGAATACTATCCACGGTAAAGGCTTGGTTATCTAGACACTTCTCCATAAAGGACTTAGGGGAAGCATCCTATATCTTGGGGATTAGAATCTACAAAGATAGATCCAAGAGGATGCTTGGCTTGTCCCAATCTAGGTATATAGAAATCATTGTCAAAAGGTTTGGCATGAAAAATTCCAAGAGAGGTCTCATACCAATGAGACATGGGATATCGCTTTCTACGAGTATATCCCCAAAGACTCCGAAAGAAAGGGCGAACATGGATATGATATCTTATGCCTTAGTAATAGGGTCTATCATGTATGTCATGCTATGTACTAGGCTTGATATAGCGCATGCTCTGAGTGTCACGAGCAGGTATCAGGCGGATCTAGGCTTGGAGCACTGGAAAGCAGTAAAGTGTATCCTTAATTACTTGAGAAGGACTAAGGATCTTTTACTAGTATATGGAGGTAATAGCCTTAAGGTTGAAGGCTACATGGACTCAAGTTTTCAGTCTGATGTCGATGATAGCAAGTCGAATTTAGGGTATGTGTACACCTTGAATGGAGGAGCAATGTGCTGTAAGAGTTCCAAACAAGATACTACTACTGACTCGACCACAGAGGCAGAGTACATTGCTGCATCAGATGCAGCAAAGGACAGAGTCTGGGTGAAGAAGTTCATCACAGATTTGGGAGTCATGATGGGTAGCGAGGAGCCAATCACCTTATATTGCGACAACAACGGGGAAATTGCTCAAGCGAAGGAACCTAGGTCTCATCAGAAATCTAAGCATGTTATAAGGAGGTTCCACCTTATCAGAGAGATTGTAACCCGAGGAGATGTAGTAGTGAAAATAGTTCCATCCGAAGATAATATTGCAGATCCACTGACAAAGCCGTTGTCTCAGATTGTCTTTGAGCGTTACAAGGGTCTGATGGAGATCAGACACATAAGTGATTGGCTTTAGGTCAAGTGGGAGATTACTAGTCACAAGTGCCCAGCAAGCCAATCACGTGAGTGATGACACGTGTGACTTGATACAGAATCTTTTTGCTTATTATATTTTGGCATATATCACTTTATAACTATTGCATATATTCCTATATATATATTGTGATATCCTTGGATTTATGCAATGGGAATCAGATTATGATAAGATCACGAAAATTAGATCGATTCACCTTTAAACACATATCCTAAATAATCTCGGTCATAGGTTACTCGAAAGGGACATCAAGATAGCCGGACAGACTAGTGTGCTGTATACCCATCCATATGATGGATGCAGCTGGTCTCATAGCTGCTCGTGTAGGGACACTAGGGATATAGTACAAGTGCTCATTGGAGAATAAGTCCACTGATTGATCCGCTTATGGAATGTTGGATGGTTGATGATGCCTTATTGTCAGACAGCGATTCCGTAGTCCTAATGGCATATCTGGTCCTTAGACTTGAGACACCAAGGATGTCCTATATGAGTGCTCCACTCTTTGATACCAAACTTATAAATTTGGCTGTCCCAGATCTAGTATAGTTGGTCATTGGGAGTGGTAGTCGACCTTACGAGGGCTATTGAGTGTCGATAGAGGATCATCTACTCTCGGCGTCATGAGAGGAATATCTCATGTGTTCTTGCTCAAACAAATCCCTAGCCAGGGTCATTCGGGTTGAGAGAGAAAGAGTTCTCCGGGAGAATCCGATTAGAGCGAGACTCGAGTAGAAACCGTATGGGTCTGACAGCACCATGCTTGATATACGATCTCTGGGATATTAGATGAATGAGGGACTATAAGTACATGGTAACTGAGGACAAACAGGTCCAATGGATTGGATTCTCCTATATCATCTGGGGACTACTGCATAGTGGCCTAGTACGTCCGTAGTCGATGAGTCGAGTGAATTATTACAGAGATAATAATTCATTGAGTTAGAAGGAGTTCTGACAGGTATGACTCACGGCCAGCTCAATATTGGGCCTAGAGGGTCACATATATATGGTAGGCATTGCGATGAGTAGAGGTTCGGATATGAGATATCCGACGGAGCTCTTATTTATTGGATATCCAATAAGCCCCTGAATTATTGGATCCCATGGACGGGATCCAATAAGAGCCCATAAGAGATTATTGGATAGAGATCCACTAATCTAAAAGGCTTGGGTTATTGGATGCAGATCCAATACCTGTTAGGATCGAGAGCACTAAGAGGGGGGGGGGGGTGAATTAGTGCAGCGGAAATCTTTCAGCGATTTAAAAAAAACGAAAGTTGCGTTCGTCCGATAAAAACGATTTCGATGTAAAGGCCAATTCTAAGATTACTTAAGATTAAGCGCAGTTTACATCCAAGCACAGTTTACGTCTAAACGCAATTTGCGTCTAAATACAGTTTACGTCTAAACGCAGTTTTGCGTCTAAACGTAGTTTTGCGTCTAAACTCAGTTTACGTCTAAACGCAGTTTTACGTCTAAACGCAGTTTGCGTCTAAACGCAGTTTTACGTCTAAACGTAGTTTTACGTTTAAAAGAAGTTTACGTCTAAAACGCAGTTTTATGTTTAAACACAGTTTGCGCAGTTTACGTTTAAACGTAGTTTTACGTCTAAACGCAGTTTACGTCTAAACGTAGTTTTACGTCTAAACGCAGTTTTTCGTCTAAACGTAGTTTGCGTCTAAAACAGTTTTAAAGGGATCTAAACTCAGAGACTAGTTCGTAAAAGCGCAGAAAACAGTTTTGCAGAATCAAAACGCAAACGTAAGCTGATCGTATGAAAAACATAGATTTACGTCTGAATGTAAATTCGAAAAGGTCAGCACTTAGAACTTGTTCGTAAAGGCGCAGAGAGCAGTAGTTATGTAGGAGGTTTGCAGTAATGATAAGGTACTCAAAATAAACGCAAACCAGAGATTTAGAGTGGTTCGGTCAATCTTGACCTACTCCACTTGGCTTCCTCCTCCGGCGAGGTCACCGACGTCAACTAGCTGCCTTCCTTCAATGGGCGAAGGCCAACTGCCCTTTTACAGTTTCACTCCTTTTGACGGGCTCAGGAGACAACCCTTACAGATCCTTTCTCTCCTCTCTTTACAACTCAAGACTTGAAGAGCAGAAAGAGGAGAACTTTTGGACTTTACACAAATTTGAGCTCTTAGAATCACAGAAAAGATCAAGAATTCATTGTGGATCTTTTTTTATTCTATGCTAAATGGGTGGGATATTTATAGGCCCCAACCCAGTTCAATTTTGGAGCTCAAAACGATCAAATCCCGGAATTCCGGGATCAGGCGGTTGCACCTCTTGACTGGAGAGGTGGCACCGCCTGGCAGAGCTCGAAGACTGAGCTCAGGCGATTGCACCTCTCTGCCAGAGCTCGAAGACTGAGCTCGATGGTTGCACCGCCTGGCAGAGCTCGAAGACTGAGCTCGGTGGTTGCACCGCCTGGCAGAGCTCGAAGTCTGAGCTCGGTGGTTGCATCACCTGGCAAAGCTCGAAACTGAGCTCAGGCTGATGCACCTCTCTGCTGGAGCTCGAAGACTGAGCTCGGTGGTTGCACTGCCTGGCAGAGCTCGAAGACTAAGCTCGGTGGTTGCACCGCCTGGCAGAGCTCGAAGTCTGAGCTCGGTGGTTGCTCCGCTTGGCAGAGCTCGAAACTTGAGCTCTGGCGGTGCTACCTCTTGACAGAGGAGGTTGCACCGCCCAGTCTCGCTTGGAGACTGAGCCCTGGGCGGTTGCACCTCTTGGCTGGGGCGGTTGCACCGCCCAGTCTCGCTGGGAGACTTAGCCTGGGCGGTGCTACCTCCCTGCCTGGGCGGTTGCACCTCCCACAGCAACTTGGGTCCGAATGGGTTGAACCATTCGACCCAATTTGAGTTCTTCAGGAGCCCAATTGCCCTAGGATTAAGCTAATGGGATCACCTCCCATTTCTAACTTAATCAACGTGCTAACTACGATTAAATCTAAGACAATTTCTGCAGCTTTGCTTCGGAACGTCAATTGCTTCTTCCGGCGAGTTTCCGGTGAACTTCCGTCGATCATCCGATGAACCCTCGGTGATGCTTCTGCGGACTTCCAGCAAACTCCTGGATTTTGCGACGATCCACTTGGCGAGTTCCGACGAGCTTCACTTGGCAAGCTTCCGGACTTCTCGGATCTGTTCTTGCAGAACCTCCGACGACCGTCCGAACTTCCGTCGAACTCTTGAACTCCCATCGTGATCATGATCTTGACTCCAGCGCAACTCCTGCTGCTTGTCTAACTTTTATCGTAGTTAATCCTTGACACTTATCTCAACACATAGATTAGACAACAAATGACAATTGACTTCATAATCAAAATCCGAGATTCAACAATACCTACTAGGGGAGGATCCATTAGGGTTTGACAGGGACCACTATAAATAGGAGGGATTCAGAGCCTCATAAGCTAGAGCCTTTGCTTGCCTCTCATATTCTCCTTCCCCTCTCCACCTCAGAGCAGGCCTGGAGTTTTGAGGAGCATCGTCGCAGCCCTACTATGTGGATCACCGCTAGAGAGGAGGACGCTTGACCTCCTTCACCCTCTCCTAAGGATATGCAAGGAAACTGGGATATACGATCTCCCTAGGTAACACATTCTATTCTATACGCAGTTTTTCAGTTTCGCAGATTTTGCACATTAATCTTCGCACGACGACGAACATCTTTTTGAGAATCGGGGATTTTATTTTCTTGTTCTTCCGCTGTGCATCTGATGTCCCCCCGAAGATTTCCCAACACTTCCAAGCCCATACGATCAAAGTAATCACCGACCAACCGCGGTGGCAGACCCTTTCCAACTTTGACACATTGGGTTGTATGCTACGATAACCAGTCGAGCTCAGCGAATTTGACATTCAGTACTTCCCCAGGACCGCCATTAAAGCTCAGGTATTGGTCGATTTTATCTCCGAGCTAGCACCCGAGGACCAGGCTGCAAGGCAGCAAAGCAGACAAGGCATGTGGACGTTGCACGTAGATGGCTCATCCACCTCTAAGGGGGTCGGGGTCGGGATTATCCTCAGAGACCCCCACGAGAGAAACCTACAAAAGATCTCTCCAATTGAAGTTCCAAGCCACTAATAATAAAGCTGAGTACGAGGCACTACTCCATGGTCTATGCCTCGCTCTGGAGTTGCACGTTGACAATCTTGATGTCTTCAGCGACTCTCAACTGGTGACGGGATACATCAATGGGAGCTGCGAAGCCCGAGACCCAACGATGGTATCATACCTAATGGAGGTAAAGCGACTCACCCACCATTTTAATCGCCTTTTAGTCACCAGAATACCTCGGGCACAGAACGAGTGGGCTGACGCGCTAGCTAAGTCAACCTCCACCCACACCCCTGCATGGGTCCTAGCCATGGAGTCCATGGTGGCCCTGACAATAGCGACTCACGAGATCGTCGAAATGAATCTACCCTCGAATTGGATAGAGGAGATCCTCCGCTATAAAGCGGGCGGGAAAGAGCCCGACGATCCAACAACTGCAAGGCGGTTAAGGCTAGCCCAAGCCTGGTATTGCATCATCGACGGAAGATTGTACCGAAGGGCTTTCTCTCAACCCCTCCTCCATTACCTCGCGCCGTCGGAGGCCATAACCATCCTCATTGAGCTCCATGAGGGGATTTGTGGGGAGCATGTCGGGGGACGAACCTTGGCCTTCAAGACCCTCCGACAAGGGTACTATTAGTCGACCATGCGCTAGGATGCCATATCATACGTGCAACAGTGCCCGTAGTGCTAGCGGCACGCCCGACTGCCATGCCAGCCGGCAGTTCCCTTGACTCCGATAGATGTGGCCTAGCCCTTTGCCCAATGGGGGCTCGATCTCCTCGGGCCTTTCCCTCCAGCATTGGGTCAGCGACGCTTCCTTATAGTTGGGGTCAACTACTTCACAAAGTGGGTCGAAGCCGAATCCTTGGCCTCCATCACCGAGAAGCATGTCCATAATTTCACATGGAAGAACATCATCACCCGGTTCGGGATCCCGAAGGCTTTCATCACCGACAATGGGACTCAGATCAACAACACTAAATTCAAGGCTTATTGCTAGTCGTACGGAATCCAGTTGAACTTCAGCTCGGTCGTACACTCACAAACCAACGGTCAGACCGAGGTGATGAATCGAGCAATTGTAGAAGGCCTCAAGAGGAGAATCTCAAGCGCACATGGGGCCTGGGTGGACGAGCTCTCTAGTATCCTATGGGCAATGCAAACAACTCCCAAAACCGCCTCGGGGGAGTCCCTGTTTAGCCTGGCGTTTGGGACTGAGGCAGTTCTTCTACCCGAGATGGTATTCCCGACCTTACGCACCTCCAACTATAAGCGAGGGCACTCAGAAGAGGGACTGCGGGCCAACCTAGATCTCCTTGAGGAGAGAAGAGCCAGGGCACACCTACGTGCTCTGGCCTACAAGAAGGCGACCGTTCGGATATACAACCAAAGGGTCCGTCCACGGGCAATCCAGGTCAGAGACCTCATCCTCCAAAGAGCAGAAGTAAGTGACCTGACCCGAGCAAGGGGAAAATTTGCACCCAACTGGGAAGGCCCATATCGATTCTACGACATGGTACGAGAAGGAACCTACCAACTCGAAACTATGGAAGGAAGTCCCCTCCTGAGAACATGGAATGCCATGAACCTAAAGAAATTCTACCCTTGAGGGGGGTAGGGTTGGTCGGGACACAGGGAAGATGTGGGAGCCCATGCATCCATGGTCAGGGAGAAGAGTAAGCTAGAATTCTAAAGTGAAAGTGCTTCTTGATTATAAAGATGGTACATATAGTGGTCGGGCGATGTGGCCCCAAGCCCGACCAGACAAAAAAAAAAAAAAAAGGAAGGAGGGGGAAAGAAGGGAAAAAAAAAAGGGGAATCCAAACTAAACTGACTTGCTCGTCGGAGGGGCCAAAGTCGGGAGATTCCCGACGAAGGCCATCTTGCGGGAAGGTGATCACCACCGAGCAACGGGTGTCTTCACCCTGAAGTCATCATCCAGTGCGCAGAGGAGGGTGGACCAGTGGATCGGGTCCCAACCAGCGCGACTTGGCCATCACTTACTCAAATGAGCGACTTGGCCGCCTGCTCAACTAGCACCTCTGAGTTGGAGCAGTACAAGTCCTTGGCCAACGAGGGGTGCAGTACAAGTCCTTGGCCAACGAGGGGCGGTTGTCGGCCTTCAGGGTCGACCACCGGGCGACATAAGGGGCTCCCGACTCCTCGGCCGAAAGATTGGCCATGAGTTGGGCTTGGAACTGCCCGCCCTCAGGCCAGGATAAGATTCGACATAGTTCCTACACTAGCAGGGGGCATGCCGGCCCCCTCCTAGAAGGGTCACTACAAGACGACCAGGCCAACCCCTTCGTCTTCTTACACGCCGAGCCCTCCCCCTAGGCAGGGGCCCCGGGTGATGCCAGGGAGGTGCTCGAGCGAGTGGCTCGACTGGCCGGCGTCTTTCGAACTACCATATTCATTTTCTTAGGAGGGTGCTCCGATGTCGTCTGTATCACCGCCATAGTAATAACTACCGGTAGTACCACCGCCTGACAGGGGCGGTACTACCGCCCAGAACTCCTGGGAGACCGAGTCTCCTAGGCGATGCCACCGTCGGCCAGGAATTCTGGGTCCGAATGGGCTGATCCATTCGACCCGATTTGGGTCTTCCAAGGGCCCAATTGGCCTCAGATTAAGTTCATGGGATCACCTCTTAATCCTAACTTAATCTATATGCTAACCACAATAATTAAGACATCAATACTGCAGATCGTGTTCTGGTGCATCAATCGCTTCTTCCGACGAACTTCCGATGAACATCGGACGAACCCTCGGCGATGCTTTGGCGGACTCCCAAAAAACTCCTGGACTTGTGATGATCCCCTTGGCAAGTTTCGACGAGCTTCTTTGGCAAGCTCTTGGACTTCTTGGATTGTTCCCGTAGAACCTCCGATGACCGTCCGGACTTCCGATAAACTCTCGAACCCCCAACGTGATCTTGGTCTTGACTCCGACTTAACACTTGCTGCATATCTTACTGTCATCGTAGTTAATCCTGCACACTTATCTAAACATATGAATTAGATAACCAAATGACATTGACTTCATCATCAAAATATGAGATTTAACACCCTCATGCGGCCGCAGCATGGACGCGGGTTCTTCCTGTTAGAAAATAAATAGATAAACAAGTTGTAGAAGTAGTTGATTGTTATTAACATATCCTCCTTCCTTTTATACAGGTTAGAAGGGAGAATTTTTCTCAACAGATTAGAGGATTTCCCTCAACAGAGTAGAGAGATTTCCTCAAACAGTTAGGAAATCTCATCTACTTATCATGCCCCTGCAAGATGGTGCTCCGATCAAGGAGGCCAATCTTGGACTGATGTAATGCAAAAAGTTTATGAGCTAGAGGCTTCGTAAATGAGTCGGCCAATTGATCAGTCGTATGAACATAAGAAACACGAAGTTGACGGCGGATAACTTGATCGCGTACAAAGTGGAAATCGATAGCAATATGTTTCATGCGGGAGTGGAATACCGGATTAGCGCACAGATAGGTAGCTCCAATGTTATCACAATATATTGTAGGGGTGGAATCGATGTTGAGTTCCTGGATTAGATTCGTGATCCAATTGAGTTCTGCAGTGGTAGCGGCAATGGCACGGTATTCAGATTCAGTTGTAGACCGAGCGACTGTCTTTTGCTTCTTAGAACTCCAACTGATTGGATGAGCACCAAGGAAGATAATATACCCTGATGTGGATGTTATATCATCAAGGTTACCTGCCCAATCAGCATCGGCAAAGGCATGAAGACAAAGTGGAGAGTGTTTACGAAAAAAGAGTCCATGATTTAAGGTCCCTTTAAGATATCGTAGAAGTCTCTTGACCGCAGACCAGTGTAGAGTAGATGGTTGATGCATAAACTGTGATAATTTGTTGACAGCAAATGAGATGTCTGGACGCGTGAGAGCTAAGTATTGTAAAGAGCCAACAACTTGGCGGTATTGAGTGGGTTCTGTAGCAGGACTTCCATCCGATAATTTGAGAGAACCACTAGTAGAGATGGGGGCTGTAACTGCATTTGCATCCTGCATGTTTGTCTTTAATAACAAATCTTGAATGTACTTGCGTTGTGATAAAAGGAGACCAGAAGATGTGAAGGTAGCTTCGACGCCCAGAAAGTAGCTCAAGGGTCCGAGATCCTTAAGCGAGAATCGAGCTGCCAGTTGTTTGATGAACGCTTGGATGCTGATGGGATTGTTGCCTGTGACAATAATATCATCCACATATACCAGAATATACATTGTGTTTCCATGATAATGTCGCAGAAACAACGAAGTGTCAGATTTGGAGTTAAGAAAGCCGACAGAAATAAAAAATGAGCTAAGTTCAGTGTACCAAGCTCTCGGAGCCTGACGAAGTCCATAAATGGCTTTCCGAAGTTTGCAAACATGCTGTGGATACTGAGGATGAGTAAAACCGGGGGGTTGTTGCATAAAAACATCTTCGGATAGAGATCCCTGTAGAAATGCATTATTAACATCCAATTATCGTAATTGCCAGCCTTTAGTGGTAGCCAGACTCAAGATGAGCTGGATTGTAGTGGGTTTAACAACAGGACTAAACGTCTCAGTGAAATCAACCCCAGGTCGTTGATGAAACCCTTTGGCGACCAAGCGTGCCTTATATTGGGCAACAGAGCCATCTGGGTTCCGCTTAATTCTAAAGACCCACTTACACCCGATGATGTTTTGTGAAGGATGGAAAGGAATGAGATCCCACATTGAATTATGGAGGAGGGCATTATATTCCTCACTCATGGCAGTACGCCAATGTGGAGATTTTTGGGCTTGAGTAAAGGTGGTGGGTTCAACGTTGGGGGATGAGGAATTCATGATAGCTTGAAGGTTAAGTACCTGACGATGTTTAAAAATACCATGCTTAGAGTGAGTGGTCATAGGATGATTAGAGACGACAGGATTGGGAGGTGATGTTGGGTGAGGATCTGTGGCATAAGTCGGGTCAAGTGGAGACATGTCAGGGGCACTTGGGCAAGAAGGAGATAAAGAGGATGGTTGTGTCTCGGAACATATTGCCCCATCAATTGGGGAAGAGTGGAGTGGAGTAGGAACGGGCAAGTGTTGATTTGGAGTGATATAGTGCAGATCAGGAGGGGAGGAAGTAGACGAAGTCATGGGAGGCTCGTCCGATTGGACCGAAGGTATACCCCAGTGAGATAGTGAAGTGGTCTGTATGGCAGGATATGGAAGGGTTTGGAAAGGAAAGTTAGACTCAACAAAGACAACGTGACGTGATATGAAGATTTTATGAGTGTGGAGATTATAGCAGCGGAAAGCGTTATGTTCAAGTGAGTAACCAATAAAGACACAAGGAGTAGATCGGGATGTTAACTTATGAGAGGCATAGGGATGTAACCAAGGATAACATAAACAACCGAACACTCGGAGTTTACGAAGGTTAGGGGGTTTGTGAAATAGTGTGTCAAAGGGGGACCGGTATTGTAGAACTGGTGTAGGCATTCGATTAATTAGGTAGACAGCAGTTTGAAAGGCTGCTGTCCAAAAAGTTGAAGGCATGGAAGCTTGATGTAGAAGTGTGAGTCCAGTTTCTACTATATACCGATGTTTGCGTTCGGCAGAACCAACTAGTTGAGGAGTATGTGGGGGAGACTTGAGGTGTTGAATGCCACAAGCTGAGAGATGGGATGCCAGGGCTTGATATTCACCACCACCATCAGAGTAGACTGTCTTAATGGTAGACTAAAAATAGTTTTCGACCAACTTCTGGAAAGTGGAAAAAATGCGAGAAACGTCAGATTTATGGGAAAGAGGATATATCCATGTGTACTTAGAGAAGTGATCTACAAAAATAACATAAAATTGGAACTTATCAAAAGATAAGATTGGAGCAGGACCCCAAACATCAGTATATATAATTTCAAAAGGTTTAGAAGAGGAAATGGAAGATGAGCCAAAAGGTTGCCGATGACTCTTATTACTAAGACAAGCATCACAATGCATCATAGAATTAATGGACTTAAAAAGAGGAAGAGAGTGACGAGATAATAATTTCTGCTGAATAAAGGACGAGGGATGACCAAGCCGACGATGCCACACATCAATTGGAGCCGCAATAGAAGAATGAACAGTGGGCTGGGTTATTCGAGAGGTTGACGGCCATTTGTAAATGTTGTCTTTATTCGGGCCTTGGACCAATGATGCCCCCGTGCTCAAGTCCTTAATAAGAAAAGAATCAGGAAAGAATTCAATGGAAGTATTGTTATGTTTGCAAAATTGAGAAACAGAAATGAGGTTGCGTTTAATATGAGGAGCACATAAAACATCATCGAGCGTAAATGTATTAGAGTCAGAATTAAGCGTTGTGGAACCAGTATGAGTTATAGGAAGTCCTTTACCATCACCGATGATGATATCTTCATCGCCACCATAGGGATTGTGAAGAGACAAATTCTGAAGATCAGCGGTGATGTGATGAGAGGCACCAGAGTCGACAATCCAGTTGGATTGGCTAGGTGTCGGAGAAGTTAGGAGATATGCTTGAGGCCAGTGTGACAGAGCAGGGAGGCGGGGACGAGACCGGCAAACTTTAGCGGAGTGGCCGACTTTGTCACACAATTGGCAAACGACCCGTCTTTGATGGCTCGGTAGGGCAGGACGCCAAGACGGATGATGGCTGGAGTTGCCACTTTGTGAGAAGTGATGACTAGGAGGATAGGAGGGGTGTTGCATGGAACTCACAGAATCAAGAGGCGCATTAGCCAAACCTTGGGTGATGTTCGGCGAGTACCGAGTGCTCTTCCGTTTAGACTTATGACTGACTTGAGCAGTGACAGTTGATCCAGGTAGTTTGTCTGCACGCTTCAAGTACATCTCGTAGTCAGTCAGCTTATCATAGAGATCTTCAAAAGAGACTAGCGAGTCGCGTGCCCGAATTGCAGCAGCCAATTCCTTGTAGTCGGTGTCGAGACCATTGAGGGTATGAATGACAACCTCTTCGTCACATAGAGAATGACCTATTAAGGCCAAGTCATCAATGATAACCTTGATGTGTTGTAGATAATCAGAGATACTACTTCCCTCTTGTTTTGTCACCATAAGCTTGGATAGAAGACTGAGCTTGCGAGTACGCGAATGATTTGCCAGGGTGGTTTGCAGTGTAGACCATGCATCAGCAACTGTCACACATGAAGATATCAAGGGAGCAACAGATCCAGCAACTGAAGCTTGAATGGCTTGGAGGATGAGACGATCTTGACGTAGCCACAGTTTGTGAGCTGGATTGGGTACTGGACTGGGATCGCCGGGGATGTTGAGTATGGCCGGAGGACATCTGAAAGAGCCATCAATGTAACCTAGCAAGTCGTATCCAAATAAAAGATTAGAAAATTGAGCTCGCCAGGACGCATAGTTGCCACCCTTTGATAACTTAAAGGGTATCAGCGTGGCAGCATTGATGGAGATAAGCCCTGTAGAAGAACAAGAAGTGGGAGTCCCTACAGGAACTGAAACATCAGAAGAAGTGAACGAAGACATTTTTTTTTTCTTCATTTTTTTTTTTTTTAGAAGAATTAGAGAATGAGGGAGGGGGCTGCTGCTATAGATTGCTGCAGCAGATTGGGCAATCTACAACAGTGCCCAAAGTTGTCGGCGGCTGCTGTGGATTGCTGCTTGCTGCGACAGATTGTAGAGGCTGTAGTTTGCCGAAAGATGGCCGCGAAAACTGCAGCGATTCTCAAGACTGTGGTTTGCTGCTATTGATTGCTGCTTGCTGCAGCGGATTGTAGAGGCTGCAGTTCGCCGGAAGATGGCTGCGAAAACTGCAGCGGTACTCAAGACTGCGGTTCGCCGGGAAATGGCCGCGAAAATCTGTAGTGTTACTCAAGGAAACTGCAGTGAGAGAAATCTACAGCAATTAGATGTAGACTATGGTTCACTGCTGTGGATTGCTGCTTGCTGCAGCGAATTGGAGAGGCTGCAGTTCGCCGAAAGATAGCTGCGAAAACTGCAACGGTACTCAAGACTGCGGTTCGCCGGGCGAAAATCTGCAGTGTTACTCAAGGAAACTGCAGTGAGAGAAATCTGCAGCAATTAGATGTATAGAGAAAAGCGGTAGCGAAAGCTGCTGTGGTAGAGGAAGGAAAATGCAGTAGTTGCGGTTGTTGCTGGCTGGGAAGCAGCCGCGACAGCGAAGGAGGAAGACGCAGCAGCCGTCGTTAAGCAAGGAAGACTGAGCGAGGAAGACACCATCGTTCGCTGTTCGTAGCTATTGAGGAGGAGGACACTGCCGTTAAGGAGGCGCCGTTGTGTAGAGGGAAGCGGCAGCGAAGGCTGCTGCGGTAGAGGAAGATGCAGCAGTTGCGATTGCTGCTGGCCGGGAAGCGAGGAAGACACCGCTGTTCGCCGTTCACCGCTATTGAGGAGGCAGTGAGAGAATATTTTCCTCCTTGCGTGACGACGACGGAGAGTGTATGCTGTAGGCAGCAAATAGGAGAGGGAGCAAGGCCGGCGAAGAAAAGCAAGATCGGCGATGAAGAAAGAGAAGAAGTGGATCAGCAGAGCCAAGACGATGCTCGTTACTGGCTCTGAATCCCTGTCTTGTGCTTCTTCAGTGACTCCGCTTGAGGCAGCATGTTACTGTGGCCGCTTGGCCGCTTGGCTAACACACGCGATATTGTTGTCGCCAAGGAGGAACTGCTATGATACCATGTTAGAAAATAAATAGATAAACAAGTTGTAGAAGTAGTTGATTGTTATTAACATATCCTCCTTCCTTTTATACAGGTTAGAAGGGAGAATTTTCCTTAACAGATTAGAGGATTTCCCTCAACAGAGTAGAGAGATTTCCTCAAACAGTTAGGAAATCTCATCTACTTATCACTTCCCGCATGCAGCCACCACATGGGTGCCGTGATGCCCATGTGCGTGTGCCACTTAGATGCAGCTGCCGCCTGCTATGATGATTGCTTCGACGTGCACGCTGCTTGATGCAGCCACTACTAGATTCACTGGCCATACGCAGCAAGGTCGACGACGACCATTGTTGCTTCGTGATCATAGGAGATCGCATTTACAATAAATCTAACATTACTAGCATATAGACAACAAAACAGAATAATTATTGCTTTATGATCCTAGGAGATCATGTTTACAATAAATCTAATATTACCAGCAAACAGACAACAAAATAGAATAGATAGGAATATAGATCGATGAAATATGGATAATTCAAGCATCATAAATAAAAATAATAGATCTAATGTATTTGATCTCAAGAACCTAAGCTCTGATATCAATTGTAAACATAAAATCTGTAATATGCTATATTAAATGTGAAAATAATATTTTATGTTAGGATTGAAATCAAATAAAATTAGATCTTGTTTTACGATGTGTACCTTTTAATGTCAACTGAAAAAGAGACCTCTGTGTGATCTACAAAGGCACTATCTTTAGATCCAAGATTGATGTCAATCTGTAAAAAGAACTAGATCATTCTCCTTTCTTCCTATCCTTTCACAAGACGACTTAGGAAATGAGAGTTGAGAGAGAGATTGTAATCCCTTAACTAAATCAAATCCTCTATGAGATGCATAACCTCTGTAACCTCTATCGTCTAGTTCCTCGAGGTTTTGCCTATTTATAGGCGAGAGCAGAGGGTCTAGAATAAGTTATTAGGACAGTTCCTCACATCAAGGACATCCCCAAAGGAATCCGACTTTAATATAGACTTCTTTTCTATTGGCCAATATATATCATCAAAATCCAATTAGTTACATTATATATTTTATCCAATTATAAAGGACCACAAAATTTAATAGTTAGCTAATCAAATAGAACATAAGACTGGAAGTTTATCATAATCTTTTAATCTTCTTGAATGAAAATGAGAAAGTATTATCATGGATTTTGTGAGACATATAGAAAACATGTATATGTATATGTATATATATGTATATGTATATGTATATATATATATATATATATATATATAATACATACATACATATATACATACATACATATATATATGTATGTATGCAATACACTATGTTTTAATTGGCTCGAAAAATACTATATTGCAATTAAGAAATATTTTTCTAAACTCAAATATTTATAGCTTGTAGACATATTTAG
Source organism: Musa acuminata AAA Group (assembly GCF_036884655.1). Classification (NCBI taxonomy): domain Eukaryota; kingdom Viridiplantae; phylum Streptophyta; class Magnoliopsida; order Zingiberales; family Musaceae; genus Musa; species Musa acuminata. The sequence continues at coordinate 27,862,122 of NC_088353.1, read as the reverse complement.
AAACTCAAATATAAAAAAATATTGTTTGTATCTTTGATTTCTAACTGCAAATAAAAAAGACTTAGAGAAAATTAGAAAATGACACACTATTTTGATGTTGAATAATTCAGAAAATTATTAAAAAATGTCACTAAAATAGAAAACAAAATGTGGACAATGGCACAATATGCAAATGCTGAATATAAAAAAATTCTAAAATATAAAATAGTGACATATGTCTAACTGGAATAAATCTAAAGTTTTCATAAGAACTTTACATGATTTGGTTTAGTCATGGTATGTGATACACTATTTTTGAATTGACACTAAAAATAGTGTATCACATATTAGAAAATAGTTTTCTTAAATCCAAATTTTTATCATAACTTGTGAATATATTTAGATACTTAAATATAAAAAAATATTTCTTGTATTTATGATTTTTCAGTGTCAATGAAAAAAAATGGAGAAATTTTAAAAACAGCATTCTATTCTAATGCTAAATAATTAAAAAATATTATAAAAAATCTCTAAAATAGAAAATAGTGACATATATCCATCTAGGATAAATCTAAATTCTCGATAAAAATTTCATATGATTTGGAGTAATCCATATATTAGATAAACTATTTTTGAATTGACCCCAAAAATAATGTATTGCATATTAGGATTTTTTTTTAACCCAAATTTTTATCACAGATTATGGACATAGCTAAAAGCTCAAATATAAAAAAATATTATATGTATCTTGTTGAATCCTTGATTTTGATGATGAAACTAATTAATAAGTTTTTTAGATTAAATATATTTTTGAGATAAATGGTGTAAAAAATACTTCGATCATAGACTTGGATCATCTAAGAGCCAACTATCGAGTATGAGAGTCAGAAGGATTGGTCAATGTACCAAAGATTTGACTTCATGCTATAGGTTCGAGCATTATGCTGAAAAGATCAAATATTGTATCGAAAAATTGGATGTCATTGGTAAGTCGATATATTGGTGAAATAGGTGATATACCGAAGAAAAGGATGATATGCTAGTGGTTTGGATGAAGTGCTAGAATGACATATCAAAAGAGCATACAATATCCTAAAAAGTTTGTAAATGTATTAGATATATGGTTGATTTGTTAAAGTCTTGATCGATGTTATTATTTTTTAATGTAAATGAAAAAAACTTAGAAAAAAAAAAGAAAAAGACACCTTGATGCAGAATAATTTAAAAACAAAACATTCTCTGAAATACAAAAATATTATAAAACTCGATCTTAGTGTCATTCTAAAGTTTTCAAAAGAATTCAGAACATTTTGACTAGTCTTATACAATACACTGTTTTTAAATTGATCCACAAATAGTGTATCAGATAGAAATACTTTTTCAAACCTAAATTTTGTTCATGATTATCGAGCATATTTAGAAGCCCAAATATAAAAAACACATTGCATGTACCATAGCTTTTTCGGTGGAAATGGAAATTTTTTTGAGAAAATTAGAATATGGCATAGTGAAAAGATATTGAATAATTCAGAAAATTATTGAAAAATTTGTCTATAACAGAAAACATGTCAAAAAAGTTCATCTTAGTGCCATTCCAAGGTCTTCAGAAGATTTCATATCATTTTTATCAATGCTCGATTGATAGTTTTTGAGTTGACCCCAAAAATAATATATCACATATTAGGAAATATTTTTTTTTGGACCATATTTTTTTCATGATTTTTTGACATATTTAGAAGCACAAAAGTCCAAAAACATTGCATGTATCATAGCTTGTGAACATAGACACTGCAATACTCACAAGGATACCAATTAGAGAAATGCTCAGTAATATCTAAGAAAATATTCTATTTTCATAATTTAGGACAAGTTTAATACAAAATTTTAGAGAATTATATTTTTCATAAAATTGATCCATATGTACAATTTCCAATCATTCGTAACATTTGGAAAGTGATTTGTAGTCCGTCATCCATCCATGGTGTTACAATTTGTAGACAATATGCGCTTTTGAGAGAAAGTGTAAATATAATATAGAAAATAAATATTTGATAAATTTCATTACAAATACAACACAAGGAACATACAAAAGTCATTAATTATATAATTAATCAAATACAAAATGTGTATGGTATATCAATTTTTGAAATTGGTAAGTTATAATACAATTTGCTTCAGACAAGTTATATTTTGGTATAGACATCCCTTTGATTTGATGATTGGCGTAATCCTGGGATGCAATAATTTTAGATTGGTGTCATTCACATTCTTCAATGTCTGCACTTGCAACATTGGAAACAAATTTCATTAAATTTTTTTTATCGAAACGAAACAATAAAAAGGAATTTACTGAACACTTATTGCCTATATAATATCTTCATATTTTACTTTTTAAATTATAATATCTTCATATTTTACTTTTTAAATTTGACATTGAATTGTAATCCTCCCAAATCTTCTTATTTATATTGATAACCAAAAGGTGATAATGCTCCAATTCTTATTGTGCAATAATACAAAAGTACATTTAATTGGCCCTCCTTCATCTATCATGCTGTTTTGTTTTGTCTAAATAATTTGCGGCCATGTACTTTGAATGAAACAATATCATCGATTTTAGTAACCTAAAAGTTCTACACTAAATAAGAAAAATATTGAAATACATTAGTATCGATATCGATGATACATAGGTTCTTTAATTGATGATGCCCATACCTTTTGAATTAGAATATTGACATATGTATGTATTACATCCCGTCTACTATGCTGTTAGAATCTATCAACTTTAAGAAGCCAGCCATGTAAGGTGACATGGCATTCGTTATCTTTCCAAATGGATTCGGTTGATAAACTATAAAGTCAAAGAAATCAAATATTTTGGTCAGTTGGCTTATAATTAACAAACAAATGGAACATATATTGCATACAATCAAGCTATAAGTTAAAATTATCATGTAAGTGATGATGGCTTCAGCTTGCATAAGATTAATGTCTTCTTTCTCTGCAATGACTTCACTTTTCTCGATAGTCTACGATATCAAAATAATTCAGTTTAGACATCATCTTTGTAAGTCTATTTTATTTTTTTATTTATAAAAACTACTAAAAATTTGCTTCTAAAATTACAGCCATATGCTTCTCATAGACAATCTTCATGTTTAAGGTTTGGCCGGCCTTCATCATGGAGAAAAGAAATGATCTTGGGGTCCGCAATAGGTACCCTTAGTTGTCTTTTTCATCATTTCATTTTCACAATAACTCTCTTTTATTTTTTTATTCGTATCGATCTTCATTTCATATCAATCTCTTGTATTGTCGGTACATATGTTTTCTCAAGTTCCTGATAACATTTTGCTGACTACAAGTGACTCCAACCATATTGCCTCACAATACATGTACATGAATGTCTCAAGCACATCAATACATGTATCACAGCTTTTAAATTATGACTGTTGGGGTTTACATGGGTTAGGTTGCTCCTATGGGATGATATCATTTACTCATGTATCGAAGGTTTTGTTAGAGCTAACCTCAGGATATTTACCAAAGGGTAATTAAGGAACCCAACAAAGACAATAAAACGGAAGAATAAAAGAAGCGACAAGAATACCAGATTTACGTGGTTCGGTCAATTGACTTTGACCTACATCCACGGACGAAAGAGGAGCAAATTACTACTATAAAAAGAGACAATTACAAATGCCTTAGGAAGATGTTCCTAGGCCATAAAACACCCGAAAATACTAAACAAGAAAAACCTCAACTATAAGCCCAAACTATTTAACTGAGTATGGACTTAAACCCAAAGCAAACATTTAGGTTTTTCTTGTGGTGCTACTTGTGGTGTATCTGACTTCAAAGCCCAAGCCCTTATTTATAGTTCCAATATGAGACAACAAGTCTGATTTTCCCGATGTGGGACTGTGAGACTTGCCAAACTAACAAATCTCCACCTTGGCATGTCCCAACAAAACATGCTCCACCTTCTTCACAAAAGCCCCAATGGGCAATCACCAACAATGAACACCAACCAAGTTCAAGCACTACTTGAACTTGTAAACCGGAAGAGGTTTCGTAAGCATATCAACTGGATTGTCCTTCGTATGAATTTTCTGAACAAGGACATTTCCCTCAGCAATAGTATCCTATTTGCATCCAATAATTTTCTTACCCGAAGGCGGCTTCACAAGATCCCAAGTTCTATTCCGATGGAGAGATTCTATTTCTTCATTCATCGCAATCAACCACTTAACGAAATTATCACAAGAAACTGCATCTGAGTAGGAAGTAGGCTCACCAACTTCACTTGTTTCTTCTGCAACAGACAAAGCATATGCAACCAAATTTGCATATCTTTCTGGTGGTCGAATATTTCTCCGTGGTCTATCCTTGGCTATGGAATATTACTCTTCTTCTGGATCAACTGCATCAGTAGCCTCGGGACCATTTATTGGCATTCTTTGAGTAGAAGAGTTCAACTGAAAAGAATCAGAACTACCAATCTCAAGCTCCACCTGCTTCTGCGCACTATCATTTGTACAACTAGTAGATTCTTCTTTGGAAGATAACATAGATAATTCATTAAAAGTAACATCTCTACTGATTACAAATTTTGGGGATTTGGGATTAGAACATCATAATCTGTATCCTTTCACCCCAGAAGCATACCCAAGGAAAATGCACTTTTTAGCTCGAGGCTCTAATTTTCCTTCATTTACATGCATATATGCTGGACACCAAAAAATTTTTAAATCAGAGTAATCAGCAGGAGTACCTGACCAAACTTCCTCTGGAGTTTTAAAGTTAAGTGCTGCAGAAGGAGCGCGGTTGACAACGTAACAGGCCATATTAATCGCCTCTGCCCAAAAGTCTTTTGTCAACCCTGCATTTGAGATCATACACCTTGCTCTCTCCAAGAGTGTTCTGTTCATATGTTCGACCACACCATTTTGCTGAGGTGTCATCCTAACAGTGCGATGCCGAACGATTCCTTTATTTTTGTAAAATTCATTAAAGTCACCTTCACAAAATTTCATGCCATTATCTGTTCGAAGCCGCTTAATCTGTTTACCTGTTTGCTTCTCTATCAAAGCCTTCCATTGTTTAATGGTTAGAAAAACATCATTTTTATGCTTCAAAAAATAAATCCAAACTTTTCTCGAATAATCATCAATAAAAGTCAACATATACCTAGCACCACCCTTAGATTGAACGTGAGCTGGACCCCAAAGGTCTGAATGAATATAATCAAGAGTACCTTTCGTTTTATGAACTGCTGGAGAAGTGAAGCTGACTCTTTTCTGCTTTCCAGAAATACAATGTTCACAAAAGTCCAGTGGCCCAATACTCTGTCCGCAAAGTAGACCTCTTTTGCTCAATATGCTCAAACCTTTTTCGCTTATATGACCCAAACGCATATGCCATAATTTGGTGATGTCAGAATCAGACAATGATGATGACGAGACTGCAACTGAGCCTGTGACAGTAGTTCCCTGCAAAATATACAAGCTACCAGACCTACAAGCTTTCATAACAACAAGAGCACTTCTAGAAACTTTCATAACTCCACCTTCAGCTGTGTATTTACACCCAAGGGCCTCTAGGGTGCCTAAAGAGATGAGATTCTTTTTTAAATCAGGAATATGTCTAACATTAGTGAGCGTCCTCACAATACCATAATGCATTTTAATTCGGATTGTGCCTCTACCAACAACATGACATGCGGCATTATTGCCCATCAAAACAATTCCACCATTACAAGATTCATATGTGGAAAACAAATCCCTATTGGGACACATGTGATAAGAACAACCCGAATCTAAAATCCATTCATTTTTAGACATTGTCCTGTCATCAGTAGCAAAGAAAATATTTTCAACATTTTCATCAGATGCTACACTAGCTTCAGCGGATTCAATAGTTTTCTCAACAAATTTTTGTTAGGACCGGAGCGGCACTAAGAGGGGGGGGGAGGGTGAATTAGTGCAACGGTAAAGTATGATAAACTTTCGATGATTTAAACACTTTCGGAAACTTCGTACGATAAAAGCAACTTTTCATTTGAAACCGTTTCGATTGCATTTTAACTTGAAGGCAGTAAGCTATTGAAGGGGTTTGCAGTAAGGTAATAGCAGGAAGTAAATGCAAACCAGAGAAGACGGTAGTTTATAGTGGTTCGGTCAATCGTGACCTACATCCACTCCTTCGATTGCTCTTCCGTCGAGGCCACCGGCATCCACTAACGATCTTCCTTTACTAGGCAAAGATCAACCTCCTTCTTACACCCCTCTTACAACCTCTTACAAGTGGTTCACCCTTTTACAAATATTTCAATGAAAGGAAAGGAGGTGAACACTCAAGCTATTGAAAATAAGACTTTTCCTAAAGCTTTCTCAACTTCTAGCTTCTCAAAAGGTTGTGTTCTCTGCTGAGAAATGAGGGGTATTTATAGGCCTCAAGAGTATTCAAATTTGGGCTCCAAAATTTGAATTCTCTTTGGTTTCCGAGGCCGGCGATGCCACCGCCTGTCAGTATCTGACACTGATAGTGGACTGGCGGTGCCACCGCCCAGTATAAGCGGTGCCACTGCCTAGGCCAATTCAGCTCACTGGTTGAGCTCCAAAGTTGGCTCAAACTAGTCCGAACTCGGGCCCAATTGGCCCCTACTTGGGTTATAGGATTAACACCTAATCCTAACCCTAATTAACATACTAACTACGAATTTAAAGATATTTTCTAAGCTATTACAAAGTTTGTAAGTCAAGACTTCTTCCGGTGAGCTTCCGGTGAACTTCCGACGGTCTTTCGATAAACTCTCGGAAACCATTCTGCGGACTCCCGGCAAGCTCCTAGACTTCACGATTTGATCTTGGCGAGTTCCAATGAGCTTCTTCGGCCAGCTCTAATATTTCTCAGCGAGCTCCGCGAACTTCCAACGAACCTTCCGGTGAGCTTCCGAAAATCCCTTCGGCAAGCTCCCTACTTATTCTTGGCTAGTTCCGGCAGCATTCCCGACGAACCTTCGGACTTCCGTCGAACTCTCGAACTCGCAACGAATCCTTCGTGCTTGACTCCGACACTTTGTGTTGCTTTATGTCTTCGTCATTATCGTAGTTAATCCTGCACACGTAAGCTAAAACTCTACTCCGATCTAGACAATTATTATAATGTGAATTGACATTCTATTGCCCGACACGTCATTGGTTGGCGCTTTGTCCGATTCTTCAGCGCATTGTCCTCTCTTCGTGATCTCCTCCAATGCAACGTCAATTCCTCCTGCGTTAACTATCTAATCCTGATCGAGTAGACCTGCATCACTCAAAATGCAGTTTAAATTATAAACACATATCAAGTGGTTTCATCATCAAAATATGAGATTCAACAATTTTTCCTTTTACTTTAATTTATTTTTCAATTTAAAGCAATCAGATTTAATGTGCCCCATTTTATACACATCAAGTGGTTTCATCATCAAAATACGAGGTTCAACAATTTTTCCTTTTACTTTAATTTATTTTTCAATTTAAAGCAATCAGATTTAATGTGCCCTATTTTATGATAATATCTGCATTCCAAATTTCTATGTCTGGATTTAGATCTAGATTTAGATCTACTACTGTCAAATTCTCTTTTATTCATTCTCCCCCTAACAACCAGACCCTCAGCCTGATTCTCTCTACTTTCCCTAGTGATATTCCTGTCTATCTGCTCCTTAGATTTCAGTGCAGATTTAATTTCTTGATACGAAATTATTTCTTTTCCATAAATCAAAGTATCACGGAAATGCTTAAAAGATTGGGGAAGAGAACACAAGAGTAACAAAGCCTTATCCTCATCATCAATTTTTACATATATATTCTCCAAATCCATAACCAAAGAATCAAACTTATCAAGATGTGAGAGTATAGATGTACCTTCAGTCATCCGAAGCATATATAGACTCTGCTTCAAGTAGAGATGATTCTCCACTGTCCTCTTCATGTACAAGGCTTTAAGCTTGTCCCACATGCTCTTAGCCGTAGTCTCCATAGCTACCTCCCGTAAAACCTCGTCAGAGAGATTTAGAATGATGCTTGGACGGGCCTTCTTATCCATACCCGCAAGCTCTTCTTTTGACATATCATCTGGAATGCTCTCGGCTCCCTGTAGTACTAAATCAACTCCGTCTTGAACTAGAATGACCTCCATCTTGAGTTGCCACAAGCCGAAGTTGACATTTCTGTCGAATTTCTCGACAACAATCTTTGTTATTGTTATCGTTACCAAAAGATCCCAGAACCAGGCTCCGATACCAGTTTGTTAGAGCTAGCCTGACCTACATCCACCTGACCTACATCCACGGACAAAAGAGGAGCAAATCACTACTATAAAAAGGGACAATTACAAATGCCTTAGGAAGATGTTCCTAGGCCATAAAACACCTGAAAATACTAAACAAGAAAAACCTCAACTATAAGCCCAAACTATTTAACTGAGTATGGACTTAAACTCAAAGCAAACACTTAGGTATTTCTTGTGGTGCTACTTGTGGTGTCACTTGTGGTGTATCTGACTTCAAAGCCCAGACCCTTATTTATAGTTTCAATACGAGACAACAAGTCTGATTTTCTGATGTGGGACTATGGAACTTGCCAAACTAACATGTTTGAATGACTTGCTATAAGAAATAAATTTATTACTTAGTTATCTCAAAGTAAACTACAATTATATAAATTTAAAAAGCAGCTAGTACCTCTGTGGTCTCTCAGTAAGTGGTATCTCAATAGCTAAAACCCTTAGCAGCTAATGAATTGTATGAATTTAACTCTATATTGATCTACAAATAATGAAAAGCAATCATTATGACAAATTTCCAAAACAATGTACAATTAAAAATCTGATTTTAGAATAACTTACTTTATCATACGATATTTTTTTATATCATTTTATTGTTTGTTTTTCAATGCATTGTGGAAATGGACTATTTTTATAATCTTGGAGATTGTAAAAATATATGTTAGGATCAAATCACCCCAATCAAAGCATGGGATGTTAGGATCAAATCATATTTTACTAAATTATTAATATAGTAATTTATAAATTATATACGTGTACATAATTTATCTGTAGTACGGATAGGTAGCCTTCAAATAGTTGATCAAATAACACTCGTTTCACTTGAATCTCCATATTTTCTCTCCTATTACTGGAATCCTCTTAGAAATAATTGAATCAACTATTGTTTGCCAATTATGCTTATTCCAATTTTCGAGACTGTCAATCGTTGATATTAATGACTATTGCAATTTGTAGCTGTATTGATAAAATAATATACATACAAATGCATGTGACAAAAATTTATCACTCATTCCTTATCTTCACATGGTTGCAATGATATATCCACCTTTTTAAATCCCTAAGAGTTGGTCCTTCGTATAAACAAAATATTTTCTTGTAATATAACCAGAAGATAAGGATGCTTTCACATAAATGATTTCTTTAGTATTCGATAGATTAAGAAGAAGAGATATACTTGATACCGAAAATGATGGTTCAACTCCATTCACAAGAAACTTATGATTTTTAAACCATTGTTCTATAATTACTTATATTAATCCATGAGATATGACTATATTAGAGATGTTTAGGAAATGATGAAATAAAGTACTCCTTATAATTTTCAAATGATACTAACTTAGTGATAATAAGATCAATTTTCCTTGATTACGCTTAGTAAATAATTAAGGAAGTGATAAACATGATCCACAAAGTTTCATCCTGTAACCATTTGTCCAAAAGGGCTTTTATACTCCTCTTCATCAGAATGACTTAATCACAAAGATGAAATTAATAAATTAATAAATATAATTTAAATAAAACTAATTATAAAATAATATAAACAAAAACATACTTATGCTTGTATCAATACTTTTGTAGATAGTTTTAAAATTTATATGTACATAATTGTTAGGATCAATACGGCACTAAGAAGGAGGGAGGAGGGGAGGGGGGGGGTGTGAATTAGTACAGCGATAAAATTTTTGATGTCAATTCAAAAAACTTTGTTTCGTCAAAGCTGATATCGGAAAGTAATGATTTAGAGTAAATGTAAAGCGCGGAGTGCAGATAAGTAACGAAAGAAAATAGTAAAGAAAGAATACATCGGATTTATAGTGGTTCGGTCATTGTGACCTACGTCCACTTCCGATTTCTCGTCTGTCAAGATCACTAGTGTCCATTAATAGTATTTCTTCAATGGGTGAAAACCAACCACCCTCTTATAATACTTTTTCTTTTTAATGAGTTTAGAAGAGAACCCTTATAAGCCTCGTACCTCACTTTAAATGATCACAAAATTTAGAAAGAGAGGACACTTAGCACTTTTACAATTCTTTCACATCCCAACACTTTAAAATTTTATTCACAGTTTGATATCCTTTTATGCAGAAAAGAATGTGGTATTTATAGGCCCCAATAGCTTCAAAATTGGAGCAAAAAAGTGTCTTATCTCGGGTTTTCAGGGTACTAACGGTACCACTACCAATACTGGGAGGTACTACCACATGACACATTAACACTGGGCGGTACCATTGCCTAGTCTAGCGGTACTGTTGGGAAATCTTGGGGGCGACATCACATGTGCAGTGGAAGAACAGAAAATAAAATATCTAATTCTTTAAAGATTTGTTCGTCGTCGTGTGAAGATTGGTGCGTAAAATCTGCGAAACTTAAAACTGCGTATAGTAAAGATTGTGTTACCTAGGGAGATCGTATATCCTTGAATCCTTATAGATCTCTAGGAGAGGGTGAATGAGGTCAAGCGCCATCCTCTCTAATGGTGATCCACATAGCAGGACTACGACGAGGCTCCTCAAAACTCCAAGCTTGCTCTGAGGTGAACGGGGGGAGGAGAATAGGAGAGGCAAGCAAAAGACTCTAGCTTATGAGCCACTGAATCCCTCCTATTTATAGAGGTCTCCTGTCAACTTAACCCTAATGGATCCTCCCCTATTGGGTATTAGATCTTCATCCAACTACCAAAGCCTCTTAGATTAGTGGATCTCTATCTAATAATCCCTTATGGGCTCTTATTAGATCTCATCTGTATGATCTAATAATTCAAGGGCTTATTGGATATCCAATAAGATAGGGGCTTTGGCGGATATCTCATATCCGAACCTCTACTCATCGTAATGCTTACCATATATTTGTGACCCTCTAGGCCCAATATCGAGCTAACCATGAGTCATACCTATCAGAACTCCTTTTGGCTTTATGAATTATTATCTCCATAATAATTCACTTGACTCATCAATTGTAGACGTACTGGGCCACTACGCCACAGTCCCCAAACGATACAGGGGAATCCAATCCATTGGACATATCTATCCTTAGTTACTGTGTACCTATAGTCCCTCATCCATCTAATAACTTAAAGACCATATACCGGGTATGGTGTTGTTAGATCCATACGGTTTCTACTCGAGCCTCGCTCTAATAGCATTCTCCCGAAGAACTCTTTTTCTCTTAAACCGAATGACCCTAGCCAGGGATTTGTCTAAGTAAGAATTGATTAGACATTCCTCTCATAACACCAAAAGTGGATGATCCTCTATCGACACTCAATAGCCCTTGTAAGGTTGACTACCACTCCCGAAGACTAGTTGTGCTAGATCTGAGACATCCAAACCTATAAGTCCGGTATCAAAGAGTGTAGTACTCATACAGGACAGCTTTGGTATCTCAAGTCTAAGGACCAGATACACTATTGGGACTATAGAATCGCTGTCTAACAATAAGACATCATCAACTATCCAGCATTCGGTAAGCGGATCAATTAATGAACTCATTCTCCAATGAGCACATGTACTGTATCCCTAGTGTCCCCACACAAGCAGCTATAAGATCAACTACATCCATTATATGGACGGGTATATAGCACATTAGTCTATCTGGTTATCTCGATGTCCCTCTCAAGTAACGTATGATCGGGATTATTTAGAATATGTGTTTAAAGGCGAATCGGTCTCATTATCATAATCTCATCACGATCCGATACCCATTGCATAGATCCAAGGACATCACAATATATATATATATATATATATATATATATATATATATATATATATATATATATATATATATATATATATATATATATATGCATCAACAAGCGATATAAAGTGATAAATGCCAAAATATAATAAGTAAAGAGACTACATGTCAAGTCACACGTGCCATCACTCATGTAATTGACTTGCAGGGAACATATGACTAGCAATCTTCCACTTGACCTAAAGCTAATTACCTATGTGTTTGATCCCCATCAGACCCCTATAATGCTCAAAGACAACATGAGACAATGACTCTATTAATGGATCTGTAATGTTATCTTCGGATGGAACTCTTTCCACTACTACATCTCCTCGGGTCATGATCTCTCTAATAAGCTGGAACCTCCTCAAAACACTTTTGATGAGACCTAGGTTCCCTTATTTGAGTAATTGCCCCATAGTTGTCACAATATAAGGGAATCAGCTCCTCGCTTCCTAGCACGACTCTTAGATCTGTGATGAATTTCTTCATCTAGACTCCCTCCTTTGCTGCCTCTATTACAACAATGTACTCTGCCTCTATAGTCGAGTCAGCAATAGTATCTTGCTTGGAACTCTTCTAGCATACTGCTTCTTCATTCATTGTATACACATACCCCGAATTCGACTTGCTATCATCAATATTAGACTGGAAACTCAAGTCCATGTAGTCTTCAATCCTAAGGCTATTATCTCTATATACTAGTAAAAGATCCTTAGTCCTTCTCAAGTACTTAAGGATACATTTTACTACTTTTTAGTGCTCCAAGCCTAGATCCGCTTGATGCCTACTCGTGACACTTAGAGCATGCGCTATATCAGGCCTGGTACAAAGCATGACATACATGATAGATCCTATCGTTGAGGCATAGGATATCCTATCAATGTTAGTCCTTTCTTCAGGAGTCTTTGGGGACATACTCGTAGAAAGTGATATCCTATGTCTCATCAGTATGAGACCTCTTTTGGAATTTTCCATGCCAAACCTTTTGATAATAATATCTATGTATTTGGATTGGGACAAGTCAATCATCCTCTTGGATCTATCTCTATAGATCTGAATCCCCAAGATATAGGATGCTTCTCCTAAGTCCTTCATGGAGAAGTGTCTATATAACCAAGCATTTACTGTGGATAACATTCCTATATCATTCCCAATGATCAAGATGTCATCCACATATAACACCAAAAAGGTGATAGCACTTCCACTTACCTTCCTATATACACAAGGCTCATATTCGTTCTTAACGAAGTCATAAGATTTGATTGCCTCATCAAATCTTATGTTCCAACTTTGGGAAGCTTGCTTTAGTCCATAAATGGATCTAAGCAACCTGCATACCTTATCTGGGTAGTCCTTGGATATGAATCTCTCGTGTTGTATCATATACACCTCCTCCTCGAGGTTCCCATTGAGGAATGCAGTTTTCATATCCATCTACCAGATCTCATAATCATAGTGTGCTACAATAGCCAATAGAATTCGAATGGATTTTAGCATTTCTATGGGTAAGAAGGTTTCATGATAGTCAACACCTTGCCTTTGACGATACCCTTTAGCCAATAGCCTTGCTTTATAGGTCTCTACCTTTCCATCTACTCCGATCTTTTTCTTAAAGATCCACTTGCAACCGATGGGTACAATACCCTTGGGCGTATTAACTAGGTTCCAAACCTTGTTGGAGTACATATAATTCCTCTCAAAATTCATGGCTTCTTGCCACTTCCCAGAGTCTATACTCACAATAGCCTCCTCGTAGGTCTAAGGATCAATATCCTCAACATCCTCTCCTCTAATATGTCCCATATATCTCTTAGGAGGATGAGATACTCTACCGGACCTATGTAAAGTTAGAACTTATGTATTACATACTTGAATAGACTCGGGCTATAAAGTGATGCTTGAGCTAGGTTCTCCAATCTCGTTCAACTCTATCATGCTCACATTGTCTCTGCCAAGAATATGTTCTTTCTCAAGGAACATCGCTCTCTCAGCCACAAAGACCTTTTGGTCCTTGAGATGACAGAAATAATATTCACAAGTTTCCTTGGGGTATCCCACAAACTTGCACCGCTCCGTCCTTGATTCTAACTTATCGGCATTGTGTCTTTTAACATGGGTAGGACAGCCCCAAATCTTAACAACCTTAAGATCGAGCTTCTTCCCTTTCTATATCTCATATGGTGTAGACACTACCGACTTAGTGTCTACACCATCATGGACACTACCGACTTAGACACTATCCCTAAGAATGAGATGGGTAGGTCAGCGAAATTCATCATGGACCATACCATGTCTAACAGCATACGATTCCTCCTTTCAGATACACCATTGAGCTGAGGTGTATAAGGATATGCCCATTGGGATAATATCCCATGGTCCTTAAGAAACTAAGTAAACTCTGTACTTAAGTACTCATCTCCTTGATCTGATCGAAGAGTCTTGATACTCTTTCTAGTCTGGTTCTTCATTTCATTCTTATACTCTTTGAATTTTTCAAAGTCCTCGGTCTTGTACGTCATTAAGTACATATATCCATACCTTAAGAAATCATTAGTAAAGGTAATGAAGGAGTAACTATCAATGGCATGAGATGATATGGGTCCATATACATCACTATGTATGAGTTTTAGTAGCTCAGTGGCTCTCTCTCCAATTCCACTAAATGGAGAGTTGGTCAGATTTCCACAAAGTCAAGGCTCGCAAGTTGCATATGACTCATAGTCGAATAGATCTATATATCCATCATTTAGCAACTTTTGAATCCTTCCCTCATGGATGTGACCTAGCTTACAATATCACAGGTATGTATTGTTCACCTCATCTCGTTTCCTCTTAGACACACTTACATTCATGATATGTGGAGTAGTGTCTAGCATAAACAAACCATTATGCAATGTTTCTTTCATGATGATCTCATCATCTAATAATATTGAACAACTATTGTTCTTAAAAACTAATTTATATCCATTAATTGTCAAACATGAAATGGAGATAATATTTTTGATAATAGAAGGAACAAAATAACATGCATCTAATACAATAATAGCTCCACCAAGCAGATGTAGGACGACCTCGCTACTAGCTACTATAGTAACTTTTGCTCCATTGCCCATCTTGAGATCCATCTTGCCTCTCACTAATCTCCTAGGCCTTGCCAAAACCTATAACGAATTGTAAATATTATAAGTATTACCGGTATCCAATACCTATGTGTTATCATAAGAGTCTGACAAATAGAGACTGAGTATGAATGTACTTGAAGCTTCTCCAAGCTTTTGTTTCGCCCTCTCTACAAGGTACTTTTTGTAGTTCCTCTTCTAGTGCTCATCTTTGCCTAGTGGAATCACTGGCCTTTGTCCATTGCCTGGTCTTTCTTAGCAACCTTTATTTTACCTGGTATGCCCTTGCCCTTGCCCTCCTTAAGGGACTTTTCTACTTTTTTTTTTCTTTCTGGTCTCACCAGTGTAGAGAACTGGCTTCTCCTTTTTGATAGTGCTCTCTGTCTCTCTCAACATATTGAGGAGCTTTGGGAGAGTCACCTCAAGCTTGTTCATTTTAAAATTCATTATGAATTGTGAAAAGGAATATGATAGTGACTGAAGTACAATGTCCACACACAAGTTATCCTCTAAGACCATTCCTAGACCTGTGAGTTTCTCTATCCACTCAATCATTTTTAGGACATGGTTCTGCACCGGTGTTTCCTCAGTCATCCTAGCGCAGAAGAGGCTCTTAGATATCTCATATCACTGAGTCCTTCCCTGTTCCTCAAACAGTTTATGGACATATAGGAGAATGGATCTGGCATCCATCTTTTTATGTTGTCTTTGTAACTCAGGAGTCATAGAGCCCAACATGTAACACTGAACACGAGTAGAGCCATCAATATATTTCACGTAGCGAGGATCTCATCCTCGCTTACCCCTTCCTCGGGTATAAGCATCACTATATCAAGGACGTACGTGATTTTCTCCACCGTGATAATAATTCTCAAGTTACAGAACCAATCTGTATTATTTGGACCAGTGAGGCGGTTAACATCAAGTATGCCACGTAAGGGATTTAAAAGCGATATTTTTTTAAAATAAAGATACATCATAAATAAATAACATGCAGATTTTATAAAAATAAATAATCAAGATATTGACTTCTATCTTAATATGCTCCCACTATTTTACTGGCAAGTCACGCGACACCCTCAGCACGTGAAACGGAAGTCTCCGGCAGACTTCTAGTAGGGATCAGGATCCAATAAGTGCCTTAATGTAACCTCGAGGGACTTTACTAATCACACTAAGCCCAAAAGGTAGGCAACTCTTATCGATCAAAACTCCTTATGATTCCCGTCCTATTCGACCTCTAAATCACCATGGTCTTTAGGGACTCGACCAACTATAATGCTTGGTTTAGTCAACACCATCATTACAAGATGAGTCTGATTCGATGATATACCCTCCAGGGACTCGACTAAGCATACCATGTCCTCAGGTCACCGGTGGCATCTCTATGTTGTAGGCAAGATAGAGAATCATGATATAGGTTAGCCTCGAGGGACTTGACCAACTCAACCTACACCGAGAATCGGTTCCTACCTACAACAATGGAAGGCCATGTGGGTTAATCTAATTGCCTCACGTTTACCGACTTAATATTATCAAGAGAGGGGTTTCTTTGATTTAGTCTTCTAATATGATATGTCACATATATACATATTTAATATATATCTACATCACATGCAAATATATATACATATCTAATAGGTATATAAGCAATCACACGAGATGATCATGGACCATAGCCTAATGTGATCAGGCCTGAGCTAGTGGTCACTCACATCAAGATTTATGTATGCAGCGGCACATCTCCACGCCCTGTGATTGTCCATCTTGTCCTCGTCGGTTTCGTCGACATCTCTACGAATCTCCATGCATCGCGATCGTCCGTCTTGTGGGTCCCACTATCACTTCCGCGCTCCTGCTATGCCTCCTCGTGTGATTACAGTTTAGTCATAGGCACGCAAGCTTGACAAAAAATGAGAAATAAAATGGAGGCTCGCAAGCCCCAATAATAATAATCACAAGTACACACATCACATGGTCCATGATCATCCGTCTACATATCATACATCACATATATAAATCATTATTATTTAGGACTATTAGATAATAATAAATAATAATAATTAATTAATTAATATTTTTTGAGATTAGGGACATATAGGGAATTTTTTGACTTCTGAGGGGTATTTTCATAATTTGGATAAAAGGATAGAATTAGAATTTCTTAAATTCATAGGGACAAAATTATCTTTTTGCCCAAAACCCTAAAACTCCCCATGCCCTACTAGCTGCGGCCATCGCCACCCTACTAGCAGTGGCCCTATGTGACGGGGGGCGCGGGGTCGCCGCCCCTACAGGTAAGCGCCCCCGCGGGCGGCGCCCTTGCGGGTGGCGCTGTAAATATATATACATATCTAATATATGTATAAGCAATCATACTAGATGATCATGAACCATAGCCTAATATGATCAAGCTCAAGTTAGTGGGCCCTCATATCAAGATTTATGTGTGCAGCGGCACATCTCCACGCCCTGTAATTGTCCATCTCATCCTCGTCGGTTCCGTCGACATCTCGACACATCTCCATGCATCGCGATCGTCTATCTTGTGGGTCCTGCTATCACTTCGGCGCTCCTGCTACGCCTCCTCGTGTGATTACAATTTAATCATAGACACACAAGCCTGACAAAAAATGAGAAATAAAATGGAGGCTCACAAGCCCCAATAAGAATAATCACAAGTACACATATCACATGGTTCATGATCATCCATCTACATATCATACATCATATGTATAAATCATTATTATTTAGGACTACTAGATAATAATAAAAAATAATTATTAATTAATTAATATTTTTTGAGATTGGGGACATATAGGGAATTTTTTTGACTTCTGAGGGGTATTTTCATAATTTGGATAAAAGGACAGAATTAGAATTTCTTAAATTCACAGGGGTAAAATTATCTTTTTGCCCAAAACCTTAAAACTCCCCATGCCTTGCTGGCTGCAGCCGCCGCCACCCTACTGGTGGCGGCCTTGTGTGGCGGGGGGCGCAGGAGCACCGCCCCTGTAGGTGAGGGCCCCCGCGGGTGGTGCCCCCACTTTTGAGCGCCCCTACGGGTGGCGCTACCCTACGTAGTACCCGCAGGCAATTGTGCTCGCGGGCGCAGCGCCCGCAAGTGATGTTGTCGCGCGATGCCTCTACCTGTAGGTCTAGCATCCGTAGGCGTCGCCCTTGGGCACGGTTGCTGTGATCGTGCGCAGGTGGTCGTCGTGCCTACAGCCCAACCAGTTGGCGCCGCTATAGAGAGCCTGCCTCCACGCGGCCGACCTTGCGGTTGCCGCTGTAGGCGGCCTGCCTACATACAAATTGCAATGCTGCCATCTGCGACGGCAGCAAGGGCAGCAACAGTTGTTGCCCTTTCTCGTTTTTGAGTCAATGATTTTGATGCCAAAAGCTTCTCCAAAACACAATACACGTAGTTCAAAACCAATTTATTGCACGAACAACCTGGCTCTAATATCATTGTTGGGAAATCTTGGGGGTGACATCACACACGCAATGGAAGAACAAAAAACAAAATCTCCAATTCCCTAAAGATTTGTTCATCGTCGTATGAAGATTGGTGCATAAAATCTACGAAACTTCGAACTGTGTATATTAAAGATTGTGTTACCTAGGGAGATCGTATATCTCTGAATCCTTGTAGATCTCTAGGAGAGGGTGAAGGAGGTCAAGCACCCTCCTTTCTAGCGGTGATCCATATAATAGGGCTACGACGATGCTCCTTAAAACTCCAGGCCTGCTCTGAGGTGGAGAGGGGGAGGAGAATAGGAGAGGCAAGTAAAAGGCTCTAGCCTATATACCACTAAATCCTTCCTATTTATAGAGGTCCCTTATCAACTTAACCCTAATGGATCCTCCCCTATTGGGTATTGGATCTCCATCTAACTACCCAAGCCTATTAGATTAGTGGATCCCTATCTAATAATTTCTTATAGGCTCTTATTGGATCTCATCCATAGGATCCAATAATTCAGGGGCTTATTGGATATCCAATAAGATAGGGGCTTCAGTAGACATCTCATATCTGAACCTCTACTCATTGTAATGCCTACCATATGTGTGTGACCCTCTATGCTTAATATCGAGCTGACCATGAGTCATATCTGTCAGAAATCCAAAAAGTATAAAAGAGGAACTCATACATCAAAAGATTTAACATGCCTAATTCTCTTCTAATAAAATTAAATTGTTCCTCATTTAATAGTTTTGTAAAAATATATGCTAATTGATGTTTTGTATAAATAAATTCTAAAGAAATATCATGATTATTAATATAATATCTAATAAAATAATATCTAATGTCAATATGTTTAGTTCTAGAGTGTTGAATGAGATTATTGGTTATACATATTACACTATTGTTATCGCATTTTATAGAAATATTTTTTGAATAAATTTCATAATTTTCTAAAGCGTTTTTCATTTAAATAACTTGTGCATAACATGCACTTGCTACTATATACTCTGCTTCGATTGTAGATAATGCAATCGAGTTTTGTTTCTTGGAAGACCAAGAGACAAGTGCATGACCTAAGAGTTGACATGTTCTGCTTTTTCTATCTATATGACAACTAGCAAAATCAGCATCCGCATAAGCAAGTAACTCAAAGTTTTTAGATTTTAGATACCATAATCCTAGATTAAGAGTTCCTTTTAGGTATCTAAAAATCCTTTTAATAGCTTTTAAGTGATATTGTTTGGGATTAGATTGAAATCTAGTACATGGTCCAACACTATACATGATATCGGGTCTAGTTTTTATGAGGTATAATAAACTACATATCATACCCCTATAAGTCTTTTGATCGAAACATTCTTCATTTATGTCCATATCTAATTTTATAGAAGTGCTCATTGGTATATTAATAGCTTTAGCACTATCCACGTTAAAATATTTCAATAGATCTAAAGCATACTTAGTTTGACTAATGAAAATTCCATCACTTAGTTGTTTAATTTGTAATTCTAAGAAAAAAGTTAATTTGGCTCATTTGAAACTCTTGACTCATACTTTTGGCAACTGATTCACACAAAGATTCACTTGAAGAACCGAAAATGATATCATCAACATAAATTTGAACTATAAGAAATTTATTTTTAAAATATTTAACAAATAATATAGTATCGCCCTTGCCTTTCATAAAATTATTCTTAATTAGAAAGAAACTAAGTCTCACATACCAAGCCCTCGGAGCTTGTTTTAGACCATAGAAAGCCTTAAAAAATTTAAAAATATAATTTAGAAAAGTGGTGTTCTCAAATCCAGGTGGTTGTTTAACATAAACTTCTTCAGAAATAAAACCATTAAGAAAAACACTTTTAATATCTATTTGAAATAACTTAAAATTATTACAACTAGCATAGGCAAGGAGAATCCTTATGGCTTCAAGTCTAGCCACAGGAGCGATGGTTTTTTTATAATTGATACATTCTTCTTGGTTGAAATCTTTGGCCACTAATCTAGCATTGTTTCTAACTATGATACCAAGTTCATCTTGCTTGTTTTTGAAGACTCATTTAGTACCAATTACCAAATGGTCACTAGGTCTAGGAACATACTTTCATACCTCATTTCTCTCAAATTGATTTAATTCCTTATGCATTGCGATAACCCATGAATCATCTTTCAAGACTTCATCAATACATTTAGGTTCAATTTGAGATAAAAAAAGCTGCATTCGTGTAAAAATTTTTAACAGAAGAACAAGTTTCAACCCGTTTCGAAATATCTCCAATGATTAGATCCTTAGGATGAGCATCTACATACTTTCAATCCTTAGGTAAGGATTCTTTAGAAGAAGATGCATCTAAGTTGCTAGTGGGAGGAGAGGGTTCACTCAAATTTAAACCATCAAAATCATTTTTCTTAGATTCGAAAACCTCATTGAAAATAACATGAATAAATTCTTCTATAACTAAAGTTCTTTTATTAAACACATGAAATACTTTAGAAGTAGAAGAATAACCAAGAAAAATACCTTCATTGGATTTTGCGTCAAATTTTCCTAAGGCATCTTTTTTATTTAAAATAAAATATTTACAATCAAAAACTTTAAAATATGAAACATTGGGTTTTTTGTTATTTCACAACTCATAAGGAGTTTTGGAAAGTAATGGTCTTACTAGAACCCTATTCATGACATAGCATGTCATGTTAATAACTACAGTCTAAAAATATTTGGGTAGACTATATTCGTTTAACATGGTTCTTGCAATTTCTTATAGGTTCCTATTTTTTCTTTCAACTACTCTATTTTGTTGTGGGTTTCTTAGAGTAGAGAAATTATTGTTATAGCCATTTGATTCACAAAAGTTTTGGAAATCATGGTTTTGAAACTCATTACCGTGATCACTACGTATAGATGCAATCATAAAGCTTTTTCATTTTGAACAAGTTTATAAAATTTTAAAAAAAATACTTAAAATAATCACTTTTGTGTGCCAAGAAGTATATCCAAGTATAGCTACTATAATCATCAACAATTACAAAGGTGTATTTGCTACCTCCTAGGCTTGTTATATCAATTAGTCCAAATAAATCCATACTGATCAATTGCAATGGTCTAGAGGTGCTTATTTGATTCTTTGACTTGAAACTACCTTTTATTTATTTTCCTAGTTGACATGCATCACACACTTTGTCTTTGATAAACTTGATGCTAGGGATTCCTCTTACAAGTTCTCTAGATGAAATTTGGGAGATTAGTTTCATGCTAGCATGACCTAACCTCCTATGCCAAAGCCAAGCATCAACGTTTAAAACCAAAAAGCAAGTTTCATTACAAAACTTATCAAGATCGATGGTATAGACATTGTTAGTCCATAAGGCAATCAGAGATATATTCATGTATGGTATTTCTATAATACAAGCATTAGATTCAAACTTGATGTTGTAACCTTTATCACATAATTGACTAATGCTTAATAAGTTATATTTTAAACAATATACTAACAAAATATTTTCAATCAAAAGGTTTGATTTGTTACCTATATTTCCTTTTCCAATAATTTTTCCTTTATTGTTGTGTTCGAATGTGACAAATCCTTTATCTTGGCTAGTGAACTTAGAGAAGTGTATTGGATCTCCGGTCATATGCCTTGAGCATTCACTATCAAGATATCATCTCTTGCTCCTAGCTTGTGATTGTAAATATATCTACAAGAAAGTGAATTTTCTTTTAGGTACCAATTTGACTTTGTGTTCCTCATAAATAATCTACCTAACTTATCATTTTGCATTGAGTTTTAAGGTTCCTTTAGGGACTCAAATTAACTTATATGGACTATACCTCTTAAATAGATATTTATGTGCATAATGTCTATATTTGTAATAAAAGTTACATTTGTTTCAGGGTGAAACATATAAAGTTAGGCCTTTAATAAAGATGGTTGGCTTTTGGTGAATGTTACTCATAAAGTCAATTCCTTTCTTTTTTTGAACATGACTCTTATTAGCAAGGATCATATTTAAAGATTTGTTACCTATCTTAAATTTTTCTAATGTTTCTTGTAGTAATAAATTTTTCTTTTTAAATGACTCAAATTCTACACATTGAGTAAAAAGAGTTAACATACACTTATCATGCTCACTTTTTAATTGTTAAGTTCACTACAAAGAGAAGCAAAATCCTTTTTTAATAACTTATTCTTTTTGCTAACTAATTTAAAATCATCAAATAAATCATTAAAAATATTAAGTAATTCATCATAAAATAAATGGGCTTCGTTTAGGTCACTTACCTCGTCACCAAGCGCCATTAAGGCGTAGTTAGCTACTTCTTTGTTGGTTGGCTCCTCGTTTTCGGATGCGCTCGAATCGTTCCAAGTAGCTTTTAGTATCTTTTTCTTCTTTGGTTGCTTCTTCTTCACTTAGGGATATTCACTTTTGAAGTACCCCAGCTTCTTATATTCATAACAAATTATTTGATCCTTTTTTAATTTATTTTTATTTTTAGTGTCATGTTTAATTTTGTTTCTTTTAATAATTTTTTTAAAATTTCTTGTTATAAGTGCCAAGTCATTATCATCATTATTGTCACTTGAGTTTTCTTTTAAGTGATTTTCTTGAGTTCTAAGTGTCAAATCCTTTCTGTTCTTTGAAAGGTTGTTCTCAAGTTCTCTATGTGAATTGTAAGTCATTTCGTAGGTCATCAAAGACCCAATAAGTTCTTCGAGTGGAAAGTTGTTCAAGTCCTTGGCTTTTTAAATTATCATTACTTTAGGATCCCAACTCTTTTAAAGGGATCTTAATATCTTGTTAATAAGTTTGAAATTAGAAAAACTTTTATAAGTCCTTTTAGACCATTACGACATCCGTAAATCGGGTGTATATGTCTCAATGGTCTTGCTTGATTTCATGCAAAATAATTCATAACTATGAACTAAAAGATTGATTTTTGACTCCTTAACTCTACTTGTGCCTTCGTGTGTGATTTCAAGTGCATGCCAAATTTCATAAGCTGTTTCGTAAATATAAACTCGATTGAATTCGTTTTTATCCGAGGCATAAAATAAAGTATTCATAGCTTTAGCGTTCAAAAAGAAAGTCTTCTTCTCTAAATCATTCCGTCTTCTTCTCTAAATCATTCCAATCATTCATTGGAAGAAAAGACTTTTAAAATTTGCTTTCAATGACGTTCCATAACTCAAAATCCATAGAAATAAAAAAAATCCTCATTCTAGTTTTCCAATACGTGTAATCCATCCCATTGAACATGGGAAGATGTGTGATAGAATGACCCTCTTGATTACTAGTAAAAGCCATCTCTCTTGGGTTTTAAAACAAATCGAGAGTAACCTTGCTCTGATACTAATTGTTAGGATTAATATAGCACTAAGAGGGGGGGGGGGGAAGGTGAATTAGTGTAGCGATAAAAATTTCAATGTTGATTCGAAAAACTTCATTTCGATTACAATCGTTTCGTCAAAAGCCCATATTAGAAAGTAATGAAAGTAATGACTTAGAGTAAATGTAAAGTATGGAGTGCAGAAAAGTAATGAAAAAAAGCAGTAAGGAAAGAACACATCGAATTTATAGTGGTTCGGCCATTGTAACCTACGTTTACTTCCGATTCCTCCTCTATCAAGGTCACTGGTGTCCACTAATGGTCTTCCTTCAATGGATGAAGACCAAACACCATCTTGCAATATTTTTTTCTTTTCACGGGTTTAGGAGAGAACCCTTACAAGCCTCGCACCTCACTTGAATAATCACAAAACTTAGAAAGGGAGGAGGACACTTAGCACTTTTACAATTCTTTCACACCCCAACACTTCAATATTTTGTTCGCAATTTGATATGCTTTCATGCAGAAAGGAATGAGATATTTATAAGCCCCAATGGCTTTAAAATTAGAGTCAAAAAGTGTCTCATCCCAGGTTTTCGGGGTACTGGCGATACCATCTCCAGTACTAGGCGGTACTACCGCCTGACACTCTAACACTGGGTGGTATCACCACCCAATCTAATGGCACTACTGCCTAATAAAGCCTTAGAGATTGGACTATAGTAGTACCACAGCCTAACAACGCATTACCACTGCCTGGCAGCATTAATTATTGATGGTACCATTGCTCAGACCACCGGGGAGGCTAAGTCTCAAGTAATTCCACCACCCACTCTGGGTGGTGCCACCACTTAGCAAGGCTCCAAGTGGCCAAGTGGGCCTTCTATCCAGCCCAACTCAGCCCTATTTTAGGCCCAATTGACCCCTAACTAAGTTGGTGGGATTACTGTTGAATCTCGGATTTTGATGATGAAGTCAATTGTCATTTGTTATCTAATCTATATGTTGAGATAAGTGTGCAGGATTAACTACGATGAGATTAAGACAAGCAGCAGGAGTTGCCCCGGAGTCAAGATCAGGATCACGTTGGGAGTTCGAGAGTTCGACGGAAGTTCGGACGGTCGTCGGAGGTTCAGAGAGAACAGATCCGAGAAGTCCAGAAGCTTGCCAAGCGAAGCTCGTCGGAACTCGCCAAGTGGATCGTCGCAAAGTCCAGGAGTATGCCGGATGTCCGCAGAAGGATCACCGAAGGTTGTCGGTTGATCGACGGAAGTTGGCCGGAAACTCGCCGGAAGAAGCGATTGACGCATCGGAGCAAGCTGCAGAAGTTGTCTTAGAGATAATCGTAGTTAGCACGATGATTAAGCAGGAAAATGGGAGGTGATCCCATTAGCTTAATCTTGGGGCAATTGGGCCCCTGAAAAGATACAAGTGGGTCGAATGGAGTGAACCATTCGGACCCTGATTGCACCAGGAGGTGCAACCGCCCCAGCCAGGAGGTGCAACCGCCAGGGCTGCACGGCTGGGAGGTGCAACCGCCCCAGCCAGGAGGTGCAACCGCCAGGGCTGCACGGCTGGGAGGTGCAACCGCCCCAGCCAGGAGGTGCAACCGCCAGGGGTGCACGGCTGGGAGGTGCAACCGCTCCAGCCAAGAGGTTGCACCGCCAGAGCTCAAGTTCCGAGCTCTGCCAGGCGATGCAACCACCAAGCTCAGTCTTCGAGCTTTGGCAGTGTGGTGCATCAGCCTGAGCTCAGTCTCGAGCTTGGCCAGGTGATGAATTCACCAAGCTCGGTCTTCGAGCTATGGCAGAATGGTGCATCAGCTTGAGCTCAGTTTGGAGCTCTGCCAAGTGATGCAACCACCAAGCTCAGATTTCGAGCTCTGCCAGGTGATGCAACCACCAAGCTCAGTCTTCGAGCTCTGCCAGGTGATGCAACCATCGAGCTCAGTCTTCGAGCTCTGGCAGAGAAGAAGCAATCGGCAGAGCTCAGTCTTCGAGCTCTGCCAGGCGGTGCCACCTCTCCAGTCGAGAGGTGCAACCGCCTGATCCCAGAAATTCTGGGATTGGATCGATTTGATCGATTTGAGCTCGAAATTTGAATTGGGTTGGGGCCTATAAATACCCCACCCATTCAGCACTGAAAAGATACAGACATATACCAAAATTGTGATCTTTTCTGTGATTCTAAAGAGCTCAAACGTGTTGTAAATCCTTGAGTCTCCTCCTTCTGTTCTTCAAGTTTTCAACTGTAAAGTGAGGAGAGAAAGGTCTGTAAAGGTTGTCTCCTAAGCCTGTCAAAAGGAGAGAAACTGTAAGAGGGAAGTTTGGCCTTCGCCCATTGAAGGAAGGCAGCTAGTTGACGTCGGCAACCTCATCGGTAGAGGAAGCCAAAAGTGGAGTAGGTCAAGGCTGACCGAACCACTATAAATCTCTGGTTTGCGTTTAATTTCGAGCACTTTATCATTACTGCAAACCTCCCTCATCTCTACTGCTCTCTGCGCTTTCACGAACAAGTTCTAAGTGCTGTTCTTCCAAATCTGGATTCAGACGTAAACTCGTATTTTCGTACATTACAGTTTACGTTTACGTTTGATTCTGCAGAACTGTTTTCTGCGCTTTTACGAACAAGCTTCCTTGCAGTTTACGCTTGCATTTTAATCCTATTTATAACTGCAATCTGTCCTCTACGATTTTACGAACGAGTTTCAACATTTAGACGTAAAACTGCATTCGGACGTAAATCGGCTTTCTTCGCTCAATCATCAGATTTCAGTTTACGTTTACGTCTTGATTTTAACTGCATACTGCCTTCTGCGAATATACAAACGAGTTTCAGAGTTTAGACGTAAATCTGCGTCTAACTGCGTTTAGACGTAAATCTGCGTCTTGACGTAAAACTGCGTTTAGACGTAGAACTGCGTTTAGACGTAACACTGCGTTTAAACGTAAAACTGCGTTTAGACGTAAAACTGCGTTTAGACGTAAAACTGCGTTTAGACGTAAAACTGCGTTTAGACGTAAATCTGCGTTTAGACGTAAATCTGCACTTAGACGCAATCTGCGCTTAGACGCAAACTGCACTTAGATACAAACTGAAAATTTGCTTTTGCATCATAATCGTTTTTGAACGAACGCAGCTTTTTGTTTTTAAATTATTATAAGATTTCCGCTGCACTAATTCACCCCCCCCCCTCTTAGTGCTCTTGATCCTAACAATTGGTATCAGAGCTCGGTTAGCTCTCTAAAGGATTAAAACCCAAGAGAGATGGCATACGCCGGAAACCAAGAGGGGCATTCGATTACACGTCCACCCATGTTCAGTGGAACGGACTACACTTACTGGAAGACCCGAATGAGGATCTTTCTTATTTCTATGGATTTTGAACTATGGAACCTTGTTGAAAATGGATTTTCAAAATCTTCTCTTCCAATGATCGAATGGAACGATTTGGAAAAGAAGGCTTTCGCTCTTAATGCAAAGGCTATGAATGCCTTATTTTGCGCACTAGATAAAAACGAATTTAATCGTGTTTCAACTTGCGAAACTGCTTTTGATATTTGGCACACACTTGAAGTGACCCACGAGGGCACAAGTAGAGTGAAAGAGTCAAAAATCAATCTGTTGCTACATTCTTTTGAGCTTTTTCGAATGAAACCGAGTGAAACCATTGGCGACATGTTTACCCGTTTCACGGATGTCGTCAACGGTTTAAAAGGTCTCGGAAAGAGCTTTTCGGATTTTGAGCTTGTTAATAAGATACTAAGATCCCTTCCTAAGAGTTGGGATCCTAAAGTCACCGCCATTCAAGAGGCAAAAGATCTGCAAAATTTCCCTCTTGAAGAACTAATCGGGTCATTAATGACCTACGAAATGACATGCAAAGCTCATGAAGAGCAAGAAGACATCCTTCCAAAGAACAGGAAGGATATGGCACTTAAAACTTCTGAATGCCACTTGAGAGAAAACTCAAGTGATGAGGATTGTGACGATGACTTGGCACTTTTGACAAGAAAGTTTAAAAAATTCTTCAAAAGAAACAAGTTTAATAATGATGTGAAAAATAAACTTGAACCTGAGAAGGACCAAGTGATCTGCTATGAATGTAAAAAGCCGGGACATTACAAAAGTGATTGTCCCCAAGTCAAGAAAAGAACAACAAAGAAGAAGGCGCTCCAAGCAACATGGGATGATTCGAGCGCATCCGAGGAAGAAGAATCTAACACCGAGCAAGTTGCTCATTACGCCTTTATGGCCATCGAAGGGGAGGTAACGGATTTATTAGATGCTGATTTATCTTTCGATGAATTACTAAATGCCTTCCATGATTTATTTGATGAATGCAAAGTTATAAATAAGAAATACAAGTTGCTAAAAAGGCTACATGATAATCTTACTTGTGAGTTTGATAAGTTAAAAGTCGAACATCATGATAGTTTAAACTCATGTATCAAATGTCATGATTTAGAAACTATACAAAAAGAAAACTTGCTGCTTAAGGACACCTTGAAGAAATTCGAGGTTGGTAGCAAGTCATTAAACATGATCCTTACAAACAAGGGTCATGCTCCCAAAAGAAGTGGGATTGGATTTGTGAGGAGTCCTCACCAAAATCCAACTACCTTTGTAAAAGGCCCCATCTTACACGTTCAACACCAAACCAAGTGCAACTTTTGTTGCAAATTTGGACACAAGACACATTGTTGTCCATTCAAGAAAACAAGTCCAAACAAATTAGTTTGGGTTCCTAAAGGAACCATGATAAACTCTATGCAACATGATAGAAAATATAGATCTGTTTATGAGGCACCCAAAAGCAAATGGGTTCCTAAAGATCATTCGTTCCTATAAAAACATTAAAAGTCTAGGCCGGAGCAAGAAATAATGTTCTGCTCCTTAACTCTCAATGATCATAAACCAAGAATCAAAAAGGAACTCGCAACACTTAAGAAACAAGTGGAAGCTATGAAATCACAAATACGATACAATTTGAAACTTATGATTCACATACCCCCCTGATCTTCAAAAACCTGTTCATCTACGAATTAATTCTTGTAGAAGCTAAACATGTCATGATCTTAAAAGGGACACCAAACAAACATTCGTATGCACGTTAAAAGATCTATCTTACAAAGAGCTTCTTCCTTAAATAAAAACTCATACGAATTCATGTAAATCGATTGCTCTGAAACTCTCCTCAAGGCAAAGGCTCCCTAAATCAAAACATCCTAAAATGCTCACCTGCTGCAGGCGGTGGCACCTCTCCAGCTGGCGGTTGCACCTCCAGCCTTCACGGGTTGCCAGAGGTTGCACCGCTCCAGCCAGAGGTGCAACCGCCAGCAGCTCTGCCCCCTTAAAATCATGCTAGGGCCGGCTAAGGAACCGACCCCAACTCACCCCCATTTCCTCCTCTACTCTTCCAAGACTCCTCCATTCCCACTTCACTCCTCTAAGCCTTCCAAATACCTCCCATTTCGGAGCAAAACATCAAGAATCCTTCCTTCTCTTGAAGATTTTCACAAAGGTATTCTCTAAGAAGCTCTTAAATTCTGTTTTGTTCTTCATCTACTTTAGCTCATCATCATCCCTTTAAAACAGCAGTAGTAATGGGATCTAGAAGATCCTCAAGGGACAAGGGAAAGAGGAGAGTTGTAGAAGAGTTTGATCTCTCTCTTTTTGATTCCAAAAACCATGCTGAAAAATTTCTCTCCTTCGAACTAAGAAACATCAATAAAGGAAGATATGTAGATCTGAATGAACTAAGAGATGTAGAGACTATCCATTGGTTTGCAAACCTAAATCTACTTCCCATTTTGCAGATCAACGAACCCATTTATCCTAGACTAGTTAGATTGTTTTATAACAATATGCAAAAAGATGATGAAGAAAGGATATCAACCTATCTATTAGGACAACACATTTCAATCACTGATAAATTCATTTGTGATATAATAGGTATTCCCATGAAAAGCATAGGACTTTACTTTAAAGGATCATGGGATGAAAATACTATTGGAACATCTTACGTTGACGCCTTAGGAACAATCCTTGCCAATCCTAACGTAGAATCTATTCCTAAAAGTTGTGAACATCTAATGCCCTTTAACACTAAGATACTTCATTATATCATGACTAGTATAATTCTTCCTAAGCAATACCATCATGATGAAGTGAGTCAATTGGAATTAGGAATTATGTACCTAATTATGAAAGAACGTGACATTTGTCTTGGCTATCTGATCCAACAAAACATGTTGGAATTATCTACGAAAGATATGATGCTCCCATATGGTGGAATTATTACTAGAATAATGAAAGCTTACGACATTCAAATACCACCAGAAGAAGAAGTAATGAAATCAGATAGATACAGCATAATAAACAAAAATCTACTTCACCGACTGAGATGTCACTATAGAAACGGTAACTGGGTTAGAATGCCTAGAAGAACTGATCCCCCTCAGCTTGAACCTGAACCAGAGCCGGAAACCCCAGTCTTTAGGAGTACCCACTCTCCTCCGATCTGTCCCTTTGAGGAAACACATCCGGTTGAGCAAACTCACACAACATCCATCGAAGATATCGGGATTCGGATGGACCGATTTGAGCAACGACAAGAACGGCTTGAACGTCGACAAGATCAAATCCTAACCGAGCTACAACAAATCCATCAACAATTTAACTCTTTATTTAGGCACTTTAATCTTCCACCTCATGAATAAGCTTGTATAAACAACTGATGTTTTTGATATGACATGTTGTAAACTCCTTATGTTATTCATGAAGGACTTTGTCTTTATGGTTACCTGATATGCTGTACATATGTTACCCTGATATGGTTATCTTTATCTATGTAAGCATATTTGCAAACATCTCTTGTTATTTATCTCTCTTGTTTACTGAAACTACAAAGGTTTAAAAGCCTATGCCTTGAAAATATGAAGCAACATACCAATGTAAGTTGATAAGTTAGCAGTATGACATTGATATGGTAGCTATTGCTAATATGTTTGCTATCATGCCATGTATCAAACAAAAATTTGCATCATACAAGCTGATATCTTACCATGTGATACAATACTACACTTGCTAAAAATCCTGCTATGCAATATGATATAATGCTGTACTTAAAATAATTGTGTTACTACATCAAAATTATTCGAATACTATTACATGCCTTGACAACGCTTAACATGTCGCAAATTATGTGACAAATATTTTTAACCAAATGCATGTAAGAAGTTCATTTTTCAGGATGTATGCTAAAAATGGGATGTTCCCGTACACTCTTATTAAAACTCCTTGGAAAATGACTTTCCTCCGTCAAGCAAAAACAATACAGTGATATATGTGTCATGACTTCTTTTATATGCTTAATAATGCTATCATGCTTTTTGTTGATGACAAAGGGGGAGAAAAATATGAATTGATAAATACTATGTCATAGCTAAACTGCCATAATCATATCTATGTCATAGGTGCAAATACTTGAGTGATGCTATAAACAATGTTATGCCATCCTTGCATCACCAAGAGATATGTGAACATGTACTATGTCATAGCTAAACTGCCATAATCATATCTATGTCATAGTTGCAAATACTTGAGTGATGCTATAAACAATGTTATGCCATCCTTGCATCACCAAGAGATATGTGAACATGTACTATAGTTTGCATCATATCTTGATATTGTAAAGAAAATGCAAACTTACTAGAATATATCAAATGTAAGCATCATGTAAAAAGTCCTTCGTTGCTTTATATGATTACATGATGAATGGTTACAAACACAATCATACAAACTTGTTGATGTATGTCATGCATTGACATAATTCTTGAAGAGATACATCATGATAGGCATCATGATGGGAGCATTGATAAGTTTAACTGATCTAACTTATCAATGCGTCACTTGAATTCTTAGGTCTTGAATTCAAGGTTGAATTATCTCAACTATGGCATATAGATAGGGGGAGTTAAGGATAACTCCTTTATCAATTGATTGTCATCATCAAAAAGGGGGAGATTGTTGAATCTCGGATTTTGATGATGAAGTCAATTGTCATTTGTTATCTAATCTATATGTTGAGATAAGTGTGCAGGATTAACTACGATGAGATTAAGACAAGCAGCAGGAGTTGCCCCGGAGTCAAGATCAGGATCACGTTGGGAGTTCGAGAGTTCGACGGAAGTTCGGACGGTCGTCGGAGGTTCAGAGAGAACAGATCCGAGAAGTCCAGAAGCTTGCCAAGCGAAGCTCGTCGGAACTCGCCAAGTGGATCGTCGCAAAGTCCAGGAGTATGCCGGATGTCCGCAGAAGGATCACCGAAGGTTGTCGGTTGATCGACGGAAGTTGGCCGGAAACTCGCCGGAAGAAGCGATTGACGCATCGGAGCAAGCTGCAGAAGTTGTCTTAGAGATAATCGTAGTTAGCACGATGATTAAGCAGGAAAATGGGAGGTGATCCCATTAGCTTAATCTTGGGGCAATTGGGCCCCTGAAAAGATACAAGTGGGTCGAATGGAGTGAACCATTCGGACCCTGATTGCACCAGGAGGTGCAACCGCCCCAGCCAGGAGGTGCAACCGCCAGGGCTGCACGGCTGGGAGGTGCAACCGCCCCAGCCAGGAGGTGCAACCGCCAGGGCTGCACGGCTGGGAGGTGCAACCGCCCCAGCCAGGAGGTGCAACCGCCAGGGGTGCACGGCTGGGAGGTGCAACCGCTCCAGCCAAGAGGTTGCACCGCCAGAGCTCAAGTTCCGAGCTCTGCCAGGCGATGCAACCACCAAGCTCAGTCTTCGAGCTTTGGCAGTGTGGTGCATCAGCCTGAGCTCAGTCTCGAGCTTGGCCAGGTGATGAATTCACCAAGCTCGGTCTTCGAGCTATGGCAGAATGGTGCATCAGCTTGAGCTCAGTTTGGAGCTCTGCCAAGTGATGCAACCACCAAGCTCAGATTTCGAGCTCTGCCAGGTGATGCAACCACCAAGCTCAGTCTTCGAGCTCTGCCAGGTGATGCAACCATCGAGCTCAGTCTTCGAGCTCTGGCAGAGAAGAAGCAATCGGCAGAGCTCAGTCTTCGAGCTCTGCCAGGCGGTGCCACCTCTCCAGTCGAGAGGTGCAACCGCCTGATCCCAGAAATTCTGGGATTGGATCGATTTGATCGATTTGAGCTCGAAATTTGAATTGGGTTGGGGCCTATAAATACCCCACCCATTCAGCACTGAAAAGATACAGACATATACCAAAATTGTGATCTTTTCTGTGATTCTAAAGAGCTCAAACATGTTGTAAATCCTTGAGTCTCCTCCTTCTGTTCTTCAAGTTTTCAACTGTAAAGTGAGGAGAGAAAGGTCTGTAAAGGTTGTCTCCTAAGCCTGTCAAAAGGAGAGAAACTGTAAGAGGGAAGTTTGGCCTTCGCCCATTGAAGGAAGGCAGCTAGTTGACGTCGGCAACCTCATCGGTAGAGGAAGCCAAAAGTGGAGTAGGTCAAGGCTGACCGAACCACTATAAATCTCTGGTTTGCGTTTAATTTCGAGCACTTTATCATTACTGCAAACCTCCCTCATCTCTACTGCTCTCTGCGCTTTCACGAACAAGTTCTAAGTGCTGTTCTTCCAAATCTGGATTCAGACGTAAACTCGTATTTTCGTACATTACAGTTTACGTTTACGTTTGATTCTGCAGAACTGTTTTCTGCGCTTTTACGAACAAGCTTCCTTGCAGTTTACGCTTGCATTTTAATCCTATTTATAACTGCAATCTGTCCTCTACGATTTTACGAACGAGTTTCAACATTTAGACGTAAAACTGCATTCGGACGTAAATCGGCTTTCTTCGCTCAATCATCAGATTTCAGTTTACGTTTACGTCTTGATTTTAACTGCATACTGCCTTCTGCGAATATACAAACGAGTTTCAGAGTTTAGACGTAAATCTGCGTCTAACTGCGTTTAGACGTAAATCTGCGTCTTGACGTAAAACTGCGTTTAGACGTAGAACTGCGTTTAGACGTAACACTGCGTTTAAACGTAAAACTGCGTTTAGACGTAAAACTGCGTTTAGACGTAAAACTGCGTTTAGACGTAAAACTGCGTTTAGACGTAAATCTGCGTTTAGACGTAAATCTGCACTTAGACGCAATCTGCGCTTAGACGCAAACTGCACTTAGATACAAACTGAAAATTTGCTTTTGCATCATAATCGTTTTTGAACGAACGCAGCTTTTTGTTTTTAAATTATTATAAGATTTCCGCTGCACTAATTCACCCCCCCCCCTCTTAGTGCTCTTGATCCTAACAATTACCTCCCAATCCTAACTCAATCTAAGTTCTAACTATGACAATTAAGACATTAACTAAGCAATCTTTGTCTGGTATATCAATCGTTCTTCTAGCGAAGTCTCGACGAACTTCCAATGAACTCTCGACACGCTTTTGGTGAACTTCCGATAAACTCTTGGAGAACTCCTAATGAACTCTTGGCAAGCTCCCGACAAATTCTTAACGAACTCCCGATGAACTCTCGATGAGCTCTCGACGAACTCTCAGCAAACTCCCAATGAACTCTCGACAAACTCCCAGCACATTGTCTAAATCTTCGTTATATCGTCCAATCTTTAACTCCAGCCCAATATCTGCTTTATGTCTTATCCATTATCTTATGTCTTATCCATTATTGTAGTTAATCTTGTAACACTTATCTCAACACATGGATTAGATCATTAATTTATCAATTGATTTCATCATCAAATTTTGAGATTCAACAATCTCTCCCTTTTTTATTATGACAACCAATTGATGATGGAGTTAACCTTAACTCCCTCTATCTACATCCCACCTATTGAGATAAGACAAACTTGAATTCACAAGAAATCACCACCTTTGAATTCAAGTTAAACATTTTCGATCATAGTGATTAAATGTAATATATTATATCAAAATTTCAATATGTTTGTGCATCATTATAGTTTCAAATTAAAATATGCACAATTTCATAACTTTACATATCATCCTTGCTTTATGCATGAAAATAAATCAATCATTACTATGGATATATCATATAATACTCAAGCATTCATGATACATCATTTTGGGCATAACATTCATGATGCTAAGACATTAAAATTTTTAAGCATTTATCCCTTCTTGTATTAAATTAATATTTTGATCATGATACTAAATATTCATTATTTCTCCCATGGATGATACTAAAGCATTCACGATACCAAACATTAAATCAATATTTTTAAGTATTTATCATTTCATGCATTAAATCAATATTTTGATCATGATACCAAACATTCATCATTTCTCCCCCTTTGTCATCAACAAAAAAAAGAGAATCATTCAACAATACAAGTGTTTAAAAGCATATCAAGTATGTTTTACACCAATCTATCCAAACTAGCAAAAATAAAATGTTAAGCAAAAACTTTGCATGAAAAATGAGAAACTAGCATTTTTGCTTAAGAGCTTTTCTAATTTTTCTTAAGATGTGCAAATTTCTTTCTTCCTTTATCATAAAAATAAGTAGAAGAGAAAGAAGAGTAAGGGAGGACCAATGGACGAAGACCAACTACCCTATTATAATGTTTTCTCCTTTTTATAGGTTTAGGAGAGAACCCTTACAAGCCTTGCACCTCACTTGAATGATCACAAAACTTAGAAAGAGAGGAGGAGGACACTTTGCATTTTTACAATTCTTTCATACTCCAACACTTCAAGATTTTATTTACAATTTGATATCATTTCATGCAGAAAGGAATGCAATATTTATAGGCTCCATTGGCTTCAAAATTAGAGTCAAAAAGTATCTCATACTGGGTTTCCGGGGTACTAGCAGTACCATCGCCTGTACTAGGTAGTATTACCGCTTGACACTCTAATACTATGTGGTACCATCGCCTAATCTGACGATACTACTGCTTAATAGAGCCTCAGAGACTGGGCTTTGTCAGTACCACCGCTTGACAGCATTAACGCGGTACCACCACCCAGACAACTTGGGAGGCTGAGCCTCAAGCGATTCCACCGCCTACCTGAGGCAGTTCCACCACTTGGCAGGGCTCCAAGTGGCCGAGTGGGCCTTTTATCCGGCTCAACTCAACCCTGTTTTGGGTCCAATTGGTCTCTAACCAAGTTAGTGGGATTACCACCAAATCCTAACTCAATCTAAGTTCTAACTATAATAATAAAAGCATTAACTAAGCAATATTTATCCGGTATGTCAATTGTTCTTTCGGTGAAATCTTGGCGAACTTTCGGTGAACTCTTGGCACGCTTTTGGCGAACTCCCAATGAACTCTCGGCATGCTCTCGACGAACTCTCTGTAAACTCCTGACAAACTCTCGGCGAGCTCCTGGTGAACACTCGGCGAGCTCCCGACGAAATCTCAGTAAACTCCCGATGAACTCTCGACGAACTCCCGGCACATTGTCTGAATTTTCGTCATATCGTCCGATCTTTGACTCCGACCCAATATCTGCTTTATGTTTTATCCACTATCGTAGTTAATCCTACAACATTTATCTTAACACATGGATTAGATCATTAATTTATTAATTAATTTTATTATTAAAATTCAAGATTCAACAATAATAAGTGCTTGATGACATGATTAATTCCTAGCTAAAGCCAAAAGGAATAGAGTTGATAATTCAATAAAAAAAATTCTCTAAATTAAAAAGTGATTGATGACATGATTACTGTTCAATGGTAAAAAGTTCAGATAAAACATGGAAATAGAAAACATTGCATAAATACAGTTCAATTAATTGGAAATAGAAAACACAAGGAAAATAAAAAGAAATTGGTACACTGTTCAGATGTTGAAAAAATCAGAAACTATCTAAAAAATTCTCTTAATTATAAAAATAATCTATTTAGGTCTAATTCAAAGTTTTCATAAAAAAATTCAATTGATTTAGACCAATCTTACTTAGTATGTGATGCACTATTTTTGGTCTGATCCCAAAAATCATGTATCGTATATTAGAATTTATATATTCTATTTAAATTTTCTATCATAGATTGTCCACCTATTTAAAAGGTCAATTGTAAAAAAAAATTTTGAATGGAACCATCTTAATTTAGTGGAAATAGAAAAAAAAAACTTTAATTTATATTTTGAAATAAAAAAATCTAAAAAATTCTATTAATTAGCAAAACAACAACATATGTCCATCTATGTCCAATTCAAAGCCTATTTGAATTTTCTAAATCATTTGGACCAGGTCTACATGCGACAGATGTACTATTTTTGGTCTTCACCAGAAAATAATATCCATAATTTATATTTTCTATATAAATCTTTATCATAGATTGACCACCTATTTAGAAGGCCTGTTATTAGAAAATATTGCATGGATCCATCTTATTTCAGTGCAATTAGAAAAAAATGAAGAAAATAGGAAAATGACACACAATTTCATATGCTAAAAAAATAATTAAAAAATTCTCTTAATTAGAAAAAATAGTGACATATGCCCATCTGGATCCAATTCAAAGCTTTCATAAAAATTTTAAAAGATTTATATTGGTCTTGATATGTGATATATTATTTTTGGTCTGTTCCTAAAAAATAATATATGGAACACTAGAACTTGTATTTTCTGCATAAATTTTTAAACATAGGTTGTTCACCTATTTAGAAATTCAAATGTTAGAAACATTGCATGCAGCCATCTCAATTCAATGTGAACAGAAAAAACATGGAGAAAATACATTGTTCAAATGCTGAAAAAATCAGAAAAATATCAAAAAAAATTCTTAATTAGAAAAACAATGACATATATCTAACCTCAGAGTATCTTATACAAAGACTTGGTATTTTCTGTACTAATATTTTACCATAGCTTGTCCACCTATTTAGAAAGTCAAATGTCAGAAAATATATAATGAATCCATGTTAATTATGTGGAAATAAAAAATTAAGAAGAAAATAAATAAAATGACACACTCTCTAAGAAGCTTAAAAATTCAGGAAAAAAAAATTAAAAAAATCTCTAAATTAAAAAAAAATTGATAGAAGTGCATCTGGGTTTAATGCAATGCTTTCACTTTAGTTTCAAATGATTTGGAGTAATATTTCACCAGGTTAGTAGTTATAATTGATCAAGTTATTTTTATCAAGTAACTTAGTCACTATTTTATAGCAGTTAACAACATACAGTAGTATCCTTGGAAAAAATAATTAGTTCTTAACCATAGCCCTTAATCTAATTAGTTCGTAATGGGTAAACCTGATGGTCCAAAACCCATACCGTTGGACCACAGATGATAAAGATTTTTTTTTATGCAAAAGAATGCTCAAAATATTTGACCTGTACAGATGACAAAACAACCCTAGAAGCTTGTTTGTAGAAATGGAGATATATCAAAATAGTGACTAGAAATTTGTTTGCAGAAATGGAGACGTACGAACAGTGACTAGAAATTTATTTACAGAGACGTACCAAATAGAACCCTAGAAGCTCGCTCTTAGTAGTGTTAGTAAAGTATCGTTGCTGGTGAGTCAGCACGGCTAGGTTCACGGGTCGATATCGAGAGTTTCTATCGGCTGAGCTAGATGTCGAGGTCGGTCGGACTCTCGCGACGAGGTATTGATCAGCGTCTTTGGTGTGCCGATCCGGGTGCCATGTATGCCAAGTTGCGTCTCTCCTTCTCCGGGGTGGTTGGCAGCTCGTCTTCGTGAGGTGGCCGCACCCCCGGGAAGGGGTGCTGGTTGGCGTTGGTAGGGATTCGGGCCGGTTAGTTGATCTCCTTCATGCACTGGACAAGGATTCTCAGGTGGTTGGCAGCTCGTCTACGTAAGGTGGTCGCGTTTTCTTACAAAAATGGCCCTCATTAGGCTCACCCGACGAGGCCCCTCCGACGAGCAAGTCAGTCAAGTGATCGATTCATTTTTTCCTCCTCTGGCCAGATGTTGGCCAGGGGTCTTTATATTACTGTACGTAGGTCGATGGTACATAGGTTGGCGTGGTGGACATGCCGAGCAATGCCTTAGTATGGATTCTGACTTACCGTGTCTTGGGGGTGGCGCTGTCTCGGGGCTCCCGAGGCCAAGTAGTGCCTTAGTATGGATTTTGACGTGACGTATCTTGGGGGCCAAAATATGTCGTATCACTTCTCCCCCCTCCTCCAAGGCGTGTCATGGGGTCCTTAAGGGGCTAGGCGGCATGCCTGGGTCGGAGTGAGGCTGATCACTCACAAGGAGAAGCTAGATTAACTCGTCACAAGGCGATTTAGAGGGGCGGCGCCTCGTGTTGTGGGCAGGATTGACTCTGTTGATCGGGAGATAGGGGCCTAACGAGGTAAAATCGTTGTGTCGAAATTGACATGGCGAAACCGACGAGGCAAAAACAATGTGTCGAAACCGACGTGGCGTAGGTCGGATGACGAGTTTGGCACGACTCGGAGTAACGGATGCCGAGTTTGCAAGTCGCGAGTGAGCCGGGGTGGCTTGGTTAGAGACTTGACAGGCTACGAGTCGGGGGTTGACATGGAGCGACTTGGATTTAACAGACTAGGCTAGTGATTCAGGCGCTGGATCGACTGAGATGTGACTCGAGCATTAGATTGGTCGTGAGGTGTGGCTCGGGCATTGGATCTGGCCGAGATATAAGTCGGGCATTGGATTAGCTGAGATGCATGGCACGGATGCTGGATTTGGCCGAGATGTGACTCAAGCATTGGATTTGGCCGAGATGCGAGGTTCGGGCGTCGGATCGACTGGGATGCGACTCAGGCCTCGGATTGGTCGAGATACGTGGTTCGGGCGTCGGATCGACCGAGATGCGACTCGGGCGCGTTGGATTGGGTCGAGATGCAACTCGGGCATCGAATTTGGCTAAGGTGCGACTCGGACGTCGAATTGGGCCGAGATGCGACTCGAGCGTCGGATTGGGCCGAGATGTAACTCGGGGGTCAGATTGGGCCGAGGTGCAACTTGGGCATTGGATCGGGCCAAGATGTGACTTGGGCATTAGATTAGCTGCGAGGCGTGGCTCGGGCAATGGAGTTGGGCCTGTGGGCCAAGTGACTGCGTCCGGGCTCAGGTTTTGGTGCCGACGGGTCATAAACTGGGAGCGATTTAGCATGACTTGGACGGGAGCTAGATCTGGGGGCCGAGTGGGGTATATTCGACTCTGAATCGAACCAGGGGACCGAATAAGTTCAATTCTGATTCGAGTCTGGGGGCTGAATTTATGAGCTCGGCTCCAAATTGAGTCTGGGGACTGAGTTTGTGAGCTCGGCTCCGAATTGAGTCTGGGGACCGAATTTGTGAGCTCGGCTCCATATTGAATCTGGGGACCGAGTTTATGAGCTCAGCTCCGAATTGAGTCTGGGGACTAAGTTTGTGAGCTCGGCTCTGAAGTGAGTCTAAGGACCAAGTTTGTGAGCTTCGCTCCGAATTAAGTCTAGGGACCGAGCTTGTGAGCTCGGCTCTGAATTGAGTCTGGAGATCGAGCTTGTGAGCTCGGCTCTGAATTGATTCTGGGGACCGAGTTTGTGAGCTCGGCTCCGAATTGAGTGCTGACGGGTCGCCCATCAGGAGCAATCTGGAGCGACCCGGATAAGAATCGAGCTTGGGGCACTGACGGGTCACCAGTCGGGAGCGATCTGGAGCGACCCGGGCAAGAATCAAACTTGGGGCACTAACGGGTCGCCAGTCGGGAGCAATCTGGAGCGACCCGGGCAAGAGCTGGGCCGACGAGCCGTAGGTCGAGAACCGATCTGGAGAGGCTCGGGCAAGAGTTGGGTCGGCGAGCCACAGATCGAGAACCGATTTGGAGAGGCTCGGGCAAGAGCTCAACTGACGAACCTTAGGTCGGGAACCGATGTGGAGAGGCTCGGTCAAGAGCTAGGCCGATGAGCTATAGGTTGGGAATTGATCTGGAGAGGCTCGAGCAAAAGCTGGGCCAGCGAGTCGCAGGTCGGAAACCAATCCGGAGAGGCTTGGGCAAGAGTTAGGCCAATGAGCCGCAAGTCGGGAACCGATATGGAGAAGCTCAAGCAAGAGCTAGGCCGACGAGCTGCAGGTCGAGAACTGATCTGGAGAGTCGGTGGACCTCTTATCGTGAGTGGCTTTTCGGTGGGAGATTTTGGATGGTGAGGCATCTTTCGATGGGTCCCTTGGGACATGGAGTTGCTTCTCTAGGTCCCTTAAGATAGCGCCCGAGGTGACCTTTTTGGATCATGTCTTCGATTTGATTCTGGAGGTCATGGCAATCTTCCATGCCATGGCTGTAGTCCCGATGGAACGTGCTCAGAGGGAGAGCCGGGGGCCTCGGGAGCAGTAGCCCTTATCAGTCGAGCCTCTGGCAAGGTTGCACCGGGGCTGTTGAAGTTGTTCCCCGAGATTGTTCTGCCCTTGGCTTCTTACTGTTCATGCGCTTTCCCGCCACTAGAGCTTCGGCAGCGATGTACTAGTTGGCACGCTGGAGCATCTCAGGGATGGTTACTGGCGGCTTCTCGATCAGTGGCCAATAAAACCTTGAAGGCTTCAAGCCCATCAGAAACGCCTTCGTGTTGGGATAGCATGAGAACGGTGGCCATGGAAGGCCTAGGTCACGCGCTGGTGAGGAAGTTCTACTCAAACTCCCCGGTGAGTTGGTCGAAGGATGAGACCGAGGATTGGCATAGCCGGCTGAACCATGCTCATGCCGGTCCCCTTAGAGTAGTCAGAAATGCCCAGCACATCAATGAATCAGAGGTGCCATAGAGGGCCATCTGAGCCCGGAATGCGAAGACGTGCTCCATGAGATCAGAGCTGCCGTCGTATGTCTCCAATGTCGGCAACCTGAAGTTGAGAGGTACTAGCATGTCCTGTACTTCCTGAGTGAAAGGGGACCCACCCGAGCCGCCTTCGCTGGACTCGCCCTGCGATTTTCGAAACTCACGTTGGAACGCATCCAAACGTTGGTTGACCAGGGACAATTGGACCCTAAGCGAGTCGTTCACCGATACAGTGTCAGGCTCGAAGTGGGGTAGTGTGACTCGGCAAGGTGCGGGTATGCTCAGCTTGGGTGGACCTCTCGGGTCTGTCGTTTGGTCTCGGACTTCTCCTATCCTGACCTGCTCCCTGCTCGACCTTTGCCGGGTCAGGTCACTCAAGGGAGCTACTAGCTACATAATCTGGGGAATGAGTGGGACGAGCATTTGCATCATCCCTGCCATCGCTTGTACTTACTTGGTCAGACTGAGAAACACCTCGGGCGACATGGCCGAGGGTCCCGTGATAAGTCCGGGAGGTGGTAACCCCGAGTCGTTGAATGAGCGCTAGTAGCGGTCTAGCGTCGAGGCCGGGATCCGCCCATCTCGAAGGACAGGGAGGGGCTGATATCCGGGCCCGACAAAAGGATGACCGATCGGTGGTTCTCCCTCGGGGAGAGCTCCCGCGGAATGTTCCTGTGATATGGCCCTCTTTCTAGCACCAAAATGGTAGTGAACAAAAGTACCGCTATAGGTGAGTCGGTACAGTTAGGTCCATGGGCCGATGTCAGGAGTTTCTATCGACTGAGCTGGATGCTGAGGTCGGCCGGGCCCTCGTGACGGGGTGTTGATCAGCATTCTTTGGTGTGCCGATCCGGGCGCCCTGTATGCCGAGCTGCGTCTCTCCTTCTCCGGGGTGGTTGGCAGCTCGTCTTCGTGAGGTGGCCGCGCCCTCGGGAAGGGGTGCTGGTTGGCGTTGGTCGGGATCCGAGCTGGTTGGCTGGTCTCCTTCATGCACTGAATGGGGATTCTCGGGTGGTTGGTAGCTCGTCTACGTAAGGTGGCCGCATTTTTCTACAAAAATGGCCCTCATCGGGATCACCCGACGAGGCTCCTCCGATGAGCAAGTCAGTCGAATGATCGATTCATTTTTTCCTCTTCTGGCTAGATGCTGGCCAGGGGTCTTTATATTACTATATGTGGGTCGGTCATACATAGGTTGGCGTGGTGAACGTGCCGAGCAGTGCCTTTGTATGGATTCTGACTTGGTGTGTCTTGGGGGCGGCGTTATCTCGGGGCTCCCGAGGTCGAGTAGTGCCTTAGTATAGATTCTGACCTGACGTATCTTTGGAGCCAAAATATACCGTATCACGTAGTATCACGGACGATGAAAATAAAAGAAACCCTTGGTGGTACCGAAAATGGAAGAAACTTGTAATGTCGCCCGCCAATAGAAGAAACGTTAGCGACAACAATAAATCCTAAACCATTCGACACACA
Source organism: Musa acuminata AAA Group (assembly GCF_036884655.1). Lineage (NCBI taxonomy): Eukaryota > Viridiplantae > Streptophyta > Magnoliopsida > Zingiberales > Musaceae > Musa > Musa acuminata. The sequence goes on along the minus strand of NC_088353.1, from coordinate 27,818,935 downwards.
CATTAATAGAAAGCTCGACAATGGTGATGGAATATGGAAAACCTCAAGAGATGAAAAGTCGCAAAGTACAGATCCCGTCGATTGGGTTTTGGTGAAATAGTGATGTACAATATACGGTTAAAAGAAGTAATTCAAGTTAAACCAATTATTTCTCCGGTTTAACTCTAAGTGAACCCAATTGGTTCTACAAGCAAGGTATTATATTTTGAGAATTCACCAATATATCAATTTATATTACTCAAAATAATAAATATATAAATAAATATATAAAATATTTTAAAATGTAAAATAATAAAATATAATTAATAAATTGAAATATAATTTTATTAACTAGAAGTAAAGAATAATACCATAATAAAATATATATATTTTAGATATAGTAATAAAATATAAATCTTCAAAATAAATTTAAAAGGTTCATATGATCAATATTTTTATTTTTAAGCTTTTAAATAGTTTTTTTTTACTAATTCAACTCTTAAAAAATTAAATTATATAATCAAATGTTAGCTAAGATTTTAGAGTTATTTTGACCAAGTTTAGATCTAGTTACACTATTTTTCTGAATAGCATAAAAATTAATATAACTGAATTTAAATCTTGGTTTTTTTAATCAAACTTTTAAAATACATTTCAAACCAATTAACAACTCCAAATATTATAAAATATTGCATGGAAGCATCAAAATCTATCAAATTTAGCTGAAATGGGATATATTCACCATATTAACAACTTGAATTAACCAAAAAATTATTATTTAAATTTTTAAAAATAAAAAATATTATGGCAAGGTTTTCATAAAGTTTAACCTTATTTTGATCAAATTTAGACCTAGTTACACTCTTTTAAAAAAGGGGTGAAAATAGTGTAACTATGTTTAAACCTAGTCAAAACAGGACGAAACTTAATGAAAACTTTGGCCATAGTCCCTGATGGAGAGAAATATAATTTTTATTACCTTTTTTAGATTTTAAATGGTTATTTCTAGCTTTTTCAGCTTATGAGCCATTTGAATTTTTTTAATTTCTTTATATTTTGACAAAATTTGATGCTTCCATGCAGTATTATGTTATATTTGAGTTTTTAAATTAGTTTGAAAACTTTTTTGAAATTTTCATCCAAAACATCAAAATTTAAACCCACTTACATTATTTCTGGGATAATTCAAAAATAGTTTAACTAGGTCTAAACCTAGTCAAAACAAGCTAGATCTTTTAAGAAACATCTGAAATGGTCCCAGATGGATGAAATTTTAATTTTTCTATTTTTATATATTTAAGTAATATTTTTTGTTTTTTTATATTGTGAATTTTGATATTTTTAATTTCGTTGATTTATTCAAAATTTGTCAAATTTTGATGCTTCAAAGTATTATTTTATAACATTTGAGCTTCTAAATATGTTTGAAATATATTCTAAAATTTTAATCCAAATACACTAAGATTTAGACCCACTTGCACTATTTTTAAGGTAATTCAAAAAATAGTGTAACTTAGTCTTAACTTGGTTAAAACAAGATCAAAGTTAATGAATACCTTGGCCATATCCCATATCCCATATAGAGAGAAATATATTTTTTTTTAGATTTTGAATGATAATTTTCTAGCATTTTCAGCTCGTTAATAGTTTATTTTTTTAATTTCTTTAAATTTTAACAAATTTGATGCTTCCACGTAATATTTTATAGCATTGAAGTCTCTAAATATTTTTAAATATATTTTGAAATTTTGGTCCAAAAACACCAAGATTTAGACCCACCTATATTATTTTGGGGGCATCAAAAAATAATGTAATTCGGTGTAAACCTAATCAAAATAAGTTAAAACTTCTTTGAAACATTTGAATTACTCTCATATGGATAAAGATATAAATGTTTCAGATTGTGAATATTTTTTAATTTTTTTAAATCATATCAAAATTTGATGCTTCCATGCAATGTTTTATAACATTTGAGCTTTTAAATGGGTTTGAAACCTATTATAAAATTTAAGGCTAATTACACCAAAATTTAGAGTCACTTGTATTTTTTTTTTGGGTAATTCAAAAAATAGTGTATTTGGGTCTAAAATTGGTCAAAATAAATTGAAATTTTCATGAAACATTTGAATTGGTCCAAGATGAACAAAACTAATTTTTCTATTTTTTAAAAATTTAAATGATTTTTTTTATTTTTTATATTATAAATACTTTGATTTTATCTAATTTCGTCAAATTTTGTCAAAATTGATACTTTAATGTCATATTTTGTAACATTTGAGCTTCTAAATATTAGGATCTTAATGACACAAAGAGGGACGATGAATTAATATAATATTATTTTTAATTTATTTTAAAACTTAATCGATAAGTCAATTTAAAGAGAGGTAAACTAATTTATAATAGTTTGGTCTTCCCGACCTATATTTACTATCGATTTCTCTTCCCTCGAGAGACCATTAGCTTTCACTATTAATCTTCTTTCTAATAAGTAAAGATCAACTACCATTGTTATAATTTTTTTTTTTAGACTAAAGAGATAATCTTCACACTTTTTTTTTACATAACATCTCTCACCTCCTATAACTTAGAATTATAACCAAATTTAAAAGAAGGAGGAGGAAGAGACTCAAACCATCCTCAAAATGAGAGTATATAATATTTTACCAGAAATAGATGCTCTATCATCCAAGTTTGAGTGGGGTATTCATAAGCTCAAAAGGCTTCAAGAATTAAGCTAAAAATTTAAATCCTTGAAATTTCGAGATATGAGAGGTACTACCACTAGCACTCGATGGTACTACACATGTAACTATATTGCAAATGTAGACTCCAATGATACTATCATCAAAAAATTTGAATTTTGGGTGGTACTACTGCCACCCTAGTTGGTACCATTGAAAAGGTTGACAAAGCATAAATAAGGCTTATCGATTGACATAGGCGGTACTATCACCTAGGCTTGGTGGTATCACTACCTAAGCCTCGTTTAGGCCACCGATTTTGCTAGTCATAGGTGCCCTGCAAGCCAATCACGTGAGTGATGGCACGTGTGACTTGACATGCAGTCTTTTTACTTATTATTATTATTTGATATTTTATCACTTTATATTACTTATTGCATGAATATATTATGATGTTTATGGATCTATACAATGGGAATCGAATCGTGATGAGATCACGATAATGAGACCAATTCGCCTTTAAACACAAATCATAAATAATCCCAGTAATAGGTTAATCGAGAGGGACAACGAGATAATCGGATAGACTGGTATGTTGTATACCCATCCATATAATGGATGTAGTTAGTCTCATAGATGCTCATTTGGGGATACTAGGGATACAGTACAGGTGCTCATTGGAGAATGAGTTCACTGATTGATCCACTCATAGAATGTTAGATGATTATTAATGCCTTATTGTTAAACAACGATTCCGTTGTCCTAGTGGTGTATCTAGTCCTTATACTTAAGATACCAAGGATGTCTTGTATAAGTACTCTATTCTTTGATACCGGACTTATAGGTCTGGAGGTTCCAGATCTAACATAATCGATCATCTAGAGTGGTAGCTAACCTTATGAGGGCTATTGATTGTCGATAGAGGATCATCCGCTCTCGATGTCATAAGAGGAATATCTCATATGTTCTTGCTTAAACAAATCATTGGCTAGGGTTATTCGGATTGAGAGAGAAAGAGTTCATCGGGAGAATCTGATTAGGGTGAGACTCGTGTAGAAACTGTATGGGCCTGACAGCACCATGTCTGGTATACAATCTCTAGGATATTAAATGAATAAGGGACTATAGGTATACAGTAATTAATAATAGATAGGTTCAAAAGATTGGATTCTCTTGTATCGTTTGGGGACTACGGTATAGTGGCCTAGTACGTCCGTAGTCGATGAGTCAAGTGAATTATTATAGAGATAATAATTCACTATGCCAGAAGGAGTTCTGATAAGTATAACTTATGGCCAACTCGATATTAGGCCTAGAGAGTCACACACATATGGTAGGCGTTGCAATGAGTAGAGGTTCAGATATGAGATATCCGCTAGAGCCTCTATCCTATTAGATATCCAATAAGCCCTTGAATTATTAGATCATATATATGAGATCCAGTAAGAGCTAATAAAAGATTATTGGATAGAGACCCACTAATCTAAGAGGGTTGGGTAGTTGGATAGAGATCCAATACTCAATATGACATGATCCATTAGAGTTAAGTTAATAGGGGGCCTCTATAAATAAGAGGGAACCAAAGTGAAATTCTACCTTGATACGTGGGTAGTGTGTGTCACCATCCTAGGGCCCTTTTCCTGTATCTCTCGATCTGTTTAGCATATAACTTGAGCTTCCATCTTGTTGAAACCCACTAAAGTGCTCTAACAAGCTCTTTTTGAAATCATGAAGAGTTTCTTGTAGCCGATTTTCTATTCTGGTTTCCACTGCTTCCATTTGTGCCTTCACTGAGTTATCGGTAGCCATTGTGTACGATTGCAAGTCGGTAATCCCCAGTTCTTGTTTCTGATGTCTAGTCAAGGGCATATGCACAGTTAGCTGGGCAGTAGCAGCGATAGTGGCGACAGCCGGCAGCAGCAAGGGAACCCACGCGACTATGGCGCGGTTGAAACAAGGGCAGAGCAAGTGTGCTCTGTTTCGGTTAGATGCAGAGCAAGGTGTGGCGCGGCTGAAACAAGGGCATAGCAAGGTGAAGCGGCGGCAGTTGGGACACGAGCGACGGCAGCTGGGACACGAGCGACGGTCATCGCACGGTGGCCCACAGCGGTGATGGGTCGGTTGGGCGGCAACGACACTCGAGGGAAAGAGGAGTGCTGGAGGAGGCGCGACTGGTGGAAGCGCGGCTCGAAACAAGGGCAACAGCGGTGAGTTGCCCTGTTTCGGTCGCCGTGAAGAGGGGGGGGGGGGGTAACCGGTGGCTGCGGCTGTGACCCGGGGGGGGGGGCACGGTGGCAGAGAAGTTAGGGCAGCGTAGCCGAGAGTCTCAATGACGAAGGGGTGGTCCGTTGGCAGGGAGATGGCACTAGTGATCCTTCTCGCTCGAGCGAGACGGGAAAGCGAGGAGGAGAGGTCGCTGGCTGGGGGGCAGCGGCGGCGTTGGTCGATCGGCTGGGACGCGCGCCGGCGGTGGAAAGGAGGCAGCAAGGGAGGGCGCAGCCTGCCGGAGAGCAAGGGCGGCGGTGGGCTGGCCGCAAGCAGAGGAAGCAGGGATGCATGGCTGCAGCTTCTTCTTCTTCTCTCTCTCTCTCTCCTTTCTCTCTTCCTTTCCTTTTTTTTTTTTTTTGGATCGCCGCTCTGATACCAATTGATAAGACCCTAAAGCTTCGAGGGGATCGGCCCTCCTTGATCGCTTCGAGGGGATCGGCCTCCTAGGGTTTGTCAAAAGATAATAGTATTTGTCATAGATTATCGAAAAGAAGCAGTTACATCTCTATTTATAGAGTTCCGACTTTAGCTAAACTAAACTGACTTAATAAATACACAGAAAATAAAAGGAAAGCATAGAAAATAAAAGGAAAAATAAAAGGATCCTAACACAAAGACCCGTAGGCTAGAGGTTCTTTTTGGTTACCTCCACCTATTCTCCTCTTCCCCTCTCCTCCTCATACCATAGCCCCTACCATGTGGATCACCGTTTGAGAGGAGGATAATTGACCTCCTTCATCCTCTCCCACGGATCTATAGGTTTTCAGGGATATACAATCTCTCTAGGTAATTCTCTTACGTATAGTTTTTCGGTTTCGTGGGTTTTTGTGTACTAACTTTTGCACAATGATGAAACCTTCTTTTATGTGAGAATTCTAGAATTTTATTTTTTTGTTCTTCTGTTATGTATATGATGTCGCCCCAGATTTCCTAATAGGTTTAGCCTTCTAATGAGCCCAATTCGGCTCAGTTTTAAGCTCAATGTCTTTCTTAATAATTAACTTTTTTTCGACCCAATACTGACTTAAATTGATCCAAAATAACATCGATAAAGATTTTGATAAAATCAACCACACATCTAGTATATTTACCAAGCTTTCAACATGTTATATACTCTTTCGGCATATCGTCCAATCTTTCGACACATTGTTTGAATTTTTAGTACATTGTTTCTTCGTTCGATATATTGCCTACTCCATCGGTATTTTGACTTTCACATGACATCTAGTTTTTCAATGTAATATTCAATCATTCTAGCATGATGCCTGAACTTTTAGTATAAAGTTTAATTTTCAATGTATCGACCAATCATCTGGTTCGACGTCCAATTTCTAACATGATAATTTTTCAATACAATATTTGACTCTCCTACTCAGTAGTTGACCCTTTAGTGGTTAGAATCTATAATCGAAGTATTTTCTATATTACTTATCTTAAAATCACATTAGTCTAATAAAATTTATCAATTGGTTTCATTGGCAAAATCTAGGATTCTACATTTTTTTCCTTTTTGATGATGACAACCAAATGATGATGGATCTTAACAAAACCCCCTATATATTTATCATTTTAAAAAATGATGATAAACGTGAACTCAATTAAGTATATGCCCTTTTAAATACTTATACTAAATTCGAAAGAAATTTGATCTAACGATATTATGATCATTCAAGCCTAAAAATCAATATTTAATTAAGTTTTAAATTTTAAATTTTAATCATAATTATTTCAAGCTTCAAATTTTAACTATTATTAACATGTAATATCAATCAAAATATAACTGTAAGTTAACCATTTGCGTAAATTAAATATGAGTTGTAAATCATAAGTAAGACATTATGATTCTCCCTATTCATGTATGAGTCACCACTTCTCCCCCTTGTCAACAACAAAAAGTATTAGTTACTTTTTCTCCCTCTTTTATCATTAGTAAAAAAAGAAAAAAGTATATGAATAATCCAATCGAGGAAAAATGAAAACTACTTTGATATCTTAGTATATAGTATATAAAATATCTCAATATTACGTCATCAAAGATAAGTTTAAGTTATGGACACCGAGAAATCAATTTATGAGGAAGTCTTAATAAGACTCCCTCTATCTATATGATAAACTTGAATTCAAAATAATACTCTTTCGGTAGTTTTAAATTCAAGTTAAAATAAATTTGATTTTATTGATATTATTATTACAAGCTGAAATATTCAATCAAGTTTCAAATTTAAAAGTATAATTAACAAAAGTTAGACATGAGTTACAGTAATACTAGTAGAAAAATTGTAAAAGTATTATACTCTCCTTGTTCAACACATAAGCTAGGTATGAACCACTATTTCTCCCCTTTGGTTATAAAAAAATATAAGTTACTTTTTCTCTCTCTTTGTTATGAACAAAACTAATGGAATATATAAGCCATGAATACAAAAAAATCATACAAAATAAATATAAAGTCATGAACATCCAAAGATTATGATTCATTTGGATAAATCTCCTCCTTAGTAGTAAAAGGAAAGAATCATAGCCAAACAAATAGCAAAAGACCTTTAATTATACATTTGAAAGATTCAAAGTATCTAATTCCTCATTTAGTGGTTTAGTAAAAATATATGCTAGTTGATGTGTCTAAACCTAATCAAAACAAGCTAGAACTTTCATAAAATAATTGAATTACTTCCAGATCGATAAAATTATATATTATTTTATTTTTATAAATTTAAATGATAATTTTTTATTTTTTAGATTGTGAATGCTCTAAAATTTTTAATTTCATCAAATTCTTCCAATTTTGTTAAAATTTGATTTCATAACATTTGAGCTTCTTAATAGGTTTGGAACTTATTCTAAAATTTTGATACAAAAACACTAAGTAGACCCACTTATACTACTTTTGGGTAATCCAAATAATAAATTATTCGGATCAAACCGAGAAAATTTTGACTTGACCCTGTCGTACGTGACATTTCCCTCTTCCATACCAACGTTGAGCTCCTCACCTTATCTTTGTGTGCACTGTTTGTCGGTGGCGTGGACGTCTTGATTTTTGTCTTTAATCTCTATAGTATTCATCTTCATCTTCATCTTCATCTTTGCCTCCGATCTCCCACGAGGAAGGGACCTATAGGAGGAAGTGGCTACTGTTAGAAAATAAATAGATAAACAAGTTATAGAAGAAGTTGATTGTTATTAACATATCCCCTTCCTTTTATACAGGTTAGAAAGGAGAATTTTCCTCAACAGGTTAGAGGATTTCCCTCAACAGAGTAGAGAGATTTCCTCAAACAGTTAGGGAAATCTCATCTACTTATCATGCCCCCGCAAGATAGTACTTCGATCAAGGAGGCCAATCTTGGACAGATGTAACGCAAAAAGTTTACGAGCTAGAGGCTTCGTAAATGAGTCGGCCAATTGATCAGCCGTATGAACATGAGAAACACGAAGTTGACGGCGGACAACTTGATCGCGTACAAAGTGGAAGTCGATGGCAATATGTTTCATAGGGGAGTGGAATACCGTATTAGCGCACAGATAGGTAGCTCCAATATTATCACAATATATTGTAGGGGTGGAATCGATGTTGAGTTCCTGGAGTAGATTCGTGATCCAATTGAGTTCTGCAGTGGTAGCGGCAATGGCACGGTATTCAGCTTTAGTTGTAGACCGGGCGACTGTCTTTTGCTTCTTAGAACTCCAACTGATTGGATGAGCACCAAGGAAGATAATATACCCCGATGTGGATGTTCTATCATCAAGGTTACCTGCCCAATCAGCATCGGTAAAGGCATGAAGACGAAGTGGAGAGTGTTTACGAAAAAAGAGACCATGATTTAGGGTCCCTTTAAGATATCGTAGAAGTCTCTTGACCGCAGACCAGTGTAGAGTAGATGGTTGCTGTATAAACTGTGATAATTTGTTGACAGCAAATGAGATGTCTGGACGCGTGAGAGCTAAGTATTGTAAAGAGCCAACAACTTGGCAGTATTGAGTGGGTTCCGTAGCAGGACTTCCATCCGATAATTTGAGAGAACCACTAGTAGAGATGGGGGTTGTAACTGCATTTGCATCCTGCATGTTTGTCTTTAATAACAAATCTTGAATGTACTTGCGTTGTGATAAAAGGAGACCGGAAGACGTGAAGGTAGCTTCGACGCCCAGAAAGTCGCTCAAGGGTCCGAGATCCTTAAGCGAGAATCGAGCTGCCAGCTGTTTGATGAACGCTTGGATGCTGATGGGATTGTTGCCTGTGACAATAATATCATCCACATATACCAGAATATACATTGTGTTTCCATGATGATGTCGTAGAAACAACGAAGTGTCAGATTTGGAGTTAAGAAAGCCGACAGAAGTCAAAAATGAGCTAAGTTCAGTGTACCAAGCTCTCGGAGCCTGACGAAGTCCATAAATGGCTTTCCGAAGTTTGCAAACATGCTGTGGATACTGACGATAAGTAAAACCGGGGGGTTGTTGCATAAAAACATCTTCGGATAGAGATCCTTGTAGAAAGGCATTATTAACATCCAATTGTCGTAATTGCCAGCCTTTAGTGGTAGCCAGACTCAAGATAAGCCGGATTGTAGTGGGTTTAACAACAGGACTAAATGTCTTAGTGAAATCAACTCTAGGACGTTGATGAAACCCTTTGGCGACCAAGCGTGCCTTATATCGGGCAACAGAGCCATCTGGGTTCCGCTTAATTCTAAAGACCCACTTACACCCGATGATGTTTTGTGAAGGATGGAAAGGAATGAGATCCCACGTTGAATTATGGAGGAGGGCGTTATATTCCTTACTCATGGCAGTATGCCAATGCGGAGATTTTTGGGCTTGAGTGAAGGTGGTGGGTTCAACGTTGGGGGATGAGGAATTCATGATAGCTTGTAGGTTAAGTACCTGACGAGGTTTAAAAATACCATGCTTAGAGCGAGTGGTCATAGGATGATTGGAGACGACAAGATTGGGAGGAGATGTTGGGTGAGGATCTGTGGCACAAGCCGGGTCAAGGGGAGACACGTCAGGGGCACTTGAGCGAGGAGGTAAAGAGGATGATTGTGTTTCGGAACATATTGCCCCATCAATTGGGGAAGAGTGGAGTGGAGTAGGAACAGAGGAAACGGGCAAGTGTTGAACTAGAGTGATATAGTGCGGATCAGGAGGGGAGGAAGTAGACGAAGGCATGGGAGGCTCGTCCGATTGGTCCGAAGGTATACTCCAGTGAGATAGTGAAGTGGTCCGTATGGCAGGATATGGAAGGGTTTGGAAAGGAAAGTTAGACTCAACAAAGACAACGTGACGTGAAATGAAGATTTTGTGAGTGTGGAGATTATAGCAGCGGAAAGCATTATGTTCAAGTGAGTAACCAATAAAGACGCAAGGAGTAGATCGAGATGTTAACTTATGAGAGGCATAGGGACGTAACCAAGGATAACATAAACAACCGAACACTCGGAGTTTACGAAGGTTAGGGGGTTTGTGAAATAGCGTGTCAAAGGGGCACTGGTATTGTAGAACTGGTGTAGGCATTCGATTAATTAGGTAGACAGCAATTTGAAAGGCTGTTGTCCAAAAAGTTGAATGCATGGAAGCCTGATGTAGAAGTGTGAGTCCAGTTTCTACTATATGCCGATGTTTGCGTTCGGCAGAACCAACTAGTTGAGGAGTATGTGGGGGAGACTTGAGGTGTTGAATGCCACAAGCTGAGAGATGGGATGCCAGGGCTTGATATTCACCACCACCATCATAGTAGACTGTTTTAATGGTAGACTGAAAATAGTTTTCGACCAACTTCTGAAAAGTGGAAAAAATGCGAGAAACGTCAGATTTATGAGAAAGAGGATATATCCATGTGTACTTAGAGAAGTGATCTACAAATAACATAAAATCGAAACTTATCAAAAGATAAGATTGGAGCAGGACCCCAAACATCAGTATATATAATTTCAAAAGGTTTAGAGGAGGAAATGGAAGATGAGCCAAAAGGCTGCCGATGACTCTTATTACTAAGACAAGCATCACAATGCATCATAGAATTAGTAGACTTAAAAAGAGGAAGAGAGTGTCGAGATAATAATTTCTGCTGAATAAAGGACGAGGGATGACCAAGCCGACGATGCCACATATCAACTGGAGCCGCAACAGAAGAATGAACAGTGGGCTGGGTTATTCGAGAGGCGGACGGCCATTCGTAAATGTTGTCTTTATTCGGGCCTTGGACCAATGATGCCCCCGTGCTCAAGTCCTTAACAAGAAATGAATCAGGAAAGAATTCAATGGAAGTATTGTTATGTTTGCAAAATTGAGAAACAGAAATGAGGTTGTGTTTAATATGAGGGGCGCATAAAACATCATCGAGGGTTAATGTATTAGAGTCAGAATTAAGCGTTGTGGAACCAGTATGAGTTATAGGAAGTCCTTTACCATCACCGATGATGATATCCTCATCGCCGCCATAGGGATTATGAAGAGACAAATTCTGAAGATCAGCGGTGATGTAATGAGAGGCACTAGAGTCGACAATCCAGTTGGACTGGCTAGGTGTCGGAGAAGTTAGGAGATTTGCCTGAGGCCAGTGTGACGGAGCAGGGAGGCGGGGACGAGACCGGCAAACTTTAGCTGAGTGGCCGACTTTGTCACACAATTGGCAAACGACTCGTCTTTGATGGCTCGGTAGGGCAGGACGCCAAGACGGATGATGGCTGGAGTTACCACTTTGCGAGAAGTGATGACTAGGAGGATAGGAGGGGTGTTGCATGGAACTCACAGAATCAAGAGGCGCATTAGCCAAACCTTGGGTGATATTCGGCGAGTACCGAGGGCTCTTCTGTTTAGACTTATGACTGACTTGAGCTGTGACAGTTGATCCAGGCAGTTTGTCCGCACGCTTCAAGTACATCTCATAGTCAGTCAGTTTATCATAGAGATCTTCAAAAGAGATCGGCAAGTCACGTGCCCGAATTGCAGCAACCAATTCCTTGTAGTCGGTGTCGAGACCATTGAGGGTATGAATGACAACCTCTTCGTCACATAGCGAATGACCTATCAAGGCTAAGTCATCAATGATAACCTTGATATGTTGTAGATAATCAGAGATAGTACTTCCCTCTTGTTTCATCACGATAAGCTTGGATAGAAGACTGAGCTTGCGAGTACGCGAATGATTTGCTAGGGTGGTTTACAGTGTAGACCATGCATCGACAACTATCACACATGAAGATATCAAGGGAGCAATAGATCTAGCAACTGAAGCTTGAATAGCTTGGAGGATGAGATGATCTTGACGTAGCCACAGTTTGTGAGTTGGATTGGGTACTGGACTAGGATCACCGGGGATGTTGAGCATGGCTGGAGGACAACTGAAAGAGCCATCAATGTAACATAACAAGTCGTATCCAAATAAAAGATTAGAAAATTGAGCTCGCCAGGACGCATAGTTGCCACCCTTTGATAACTTAAAGGGGATCAGCGTGGCAGCATTGATGGAGATAAGCCCTATAGAAGAACAAGAAGTATGAGTCCCTACAGGAATTGAAACATCAGAAGAAGTGAATGAAGATTTTTTTTTTTTTTTTTTTTTTAGAGGAGATGCAGCAAACCTTGTGTGATACTCAGGTCACACAAGGTGGAGAATGAGGGAGGGGGCTGCTGTTGTAGATTGCTGCAGTAGATTGGGCAATCTACAACAGTGCCCAAAGCTGCCGGTAGCTGTTGTGGATTGCTGCTTGCTACAGCAGATTATAGAGGCTGCAGTTCGCCGGAAGATGGCAGCGAAAACTGCAGCGGTACTCAAGACTACGGTTTGCTACTGTGGATTGCTGCTTGCTGCAGCAGATTGTAAAGGCTGCAGTCCGCCGGAAGATGGCCGTGAAAACTGCAGCGGTACTCAAGACTGCGGATCGCCGGGAAATGGCCACGAAAATCTGCAGCGGTACTCAAGGAAACTGCAGTGAGAGAAATCTGCAGCAATTAGATGTATAGAGGAAAGCGGCAGCGAAAGCTGCTGCGGTAGAGGAAGGAAGATGCAGCGGTTACGGCTGCTGCTGGCTGGAAAGCGACTGTGACAGCGAAGGAGGAAGACGCGACAGCCGTCGTTAAGCAAGGAAGACTGAGCGAGGAAGACACCGTTGTTCGCCATTCGTCGCTATTGAGGAGGAGGACACCGTCGTTAAGGAGGCGCCGTTGTGTAGAGGGAAGCGGCAGCGAAAGCTGCTGCGGTAGAGGAAGATGCAACAGTTGCGACTGCTGCTGGCCGGGAAGCGAGGAAGACACCGCTGTTCGCCGTTCACCGCTATTGAGGAGGCAGTGAGAGAATGTTTTCCTCCTTGCGTGACGGCGACGGAGAGTGTCTGCTATAGGCAGCAAATAGGAGAGGGAGCAAGGCCGGCAAAGAAAAGCAAGATCGGCGATGAAGGAAGAGGAGTGGATGAGCAGAGCCAAGACGATGCGACGATGCTCGTTAGCACTGGCTCTGAATCTGTGTCATGTGCTTCTTCAATGACTCCACTTAGGCAGCGTGTTACTATGGCCGCTTGGCTAACACACGGCGATACTACTGTCGCCAAGGAGGAACTGCTCTGATACCATGTTAAAAAATAAATAGATAAACAAGTTGTAGAAGAAGTTGATTGTTATTAACATATCCCCTTCCTTTTATACAGGTTAGAAGGGAGAATTTTCCTCATGTTAGAGGATTTCCCTCAATAGAGTAGAGAGATTTCCTTTAAGGAAATCTCATCAACTTATCAGCTACAACGTCTTCATCGGCGGCATCTCCCTTTAATAGTTATATTCTCCACAATCAATCCTCTAAGGATTTCTCGAAATCTCGTGTTGGTTCCTATAAACCAAACTTTATATAAATAGGTATTTCATATAAATATCTATGAATTTAAATAAAATTTGGTAGCAAAGGGGATTAAATAGGTATTTCATATAAAATTTTAATTAAATACCTATAATAATAATAAAATTTATATTAAATAGTGTAAATTAATTCATTTTAAATTAATTTCAAGCTTTTGGGGATCTAATAACCATAAATTATTCATTTTTAGTTAATTTCAGCATGTCATTTAGGGCTTGTTATACTTGTAGAAGTCCAACATTGAGGATATACCTTGCGGTAATTTTTTTTATTTCATATTTGTTAAATTATATTGTTTCACATATATGAATAAAAATTTATTAAACATATAATCACAGTTCCATATGTTGATTAATTTGTTGATCCATCTAAATCATCAAATCACGAAGAGGAAGAACCGGAAAAAATCATATCCAAGCTAAGCTATATGGTGATTGGTTGTAGTTTTATAGATCATTTTCGATACTTTTTTATGGTACTCACCGATAGATAGTAGTAGAGGTTTTGCGGTGTCAAATTTACTAAGTCAATGTCACTTGAATATTTTACAGCATACCCTATTATAATTTTAAAGATCATTATTTTGATTAGTCAAAATTAAAGTGATCTAATTAAAGTAGAGTTATTTGACTAAGAGATATAATTATTATAAAAATTAATTATGTGAATACCAGTCATATTTTTAACTTAATGACCGGATAAGTTAGGAATATGAAACTCTTGAGGCATAATTACAGATTCATCAATTATGAATATAATCATAATTATGGATTCATCGGTTATGAATATAAATAGGGTTATGGTCCCTAGTAGTTGTAGTATCTAATGAAGTTTCTCTTCACCCGTCTAAGAAAAATCTAAAGTTCTTAAGGATACTCTATAATTGGAAGATCAAATCACCGATTAATTCAAAAAATACTCTGATGGATTCATCAGGTACACTTCCGTGTTAATATGTTTCTTAATTTTTGTAGGATTTCATGCATATTATTATGGATTTAAAAATTTTATAAAAATATTTTAAAATCTTGTTTTGGATCTATAAAGCATGTTTGAACGAAAATTCAGTTTGTTGGTTTTATAAAATATTTGTTTGATTCATATTTGATATGTTAAAGTTACAACAATTTGTAGTAGAGTCATCCTACAATGATTGCTGAACATTTAGGCTTATTTTTTATATATTTTAATGATATTTTCATCAGTATTTTGGGGTGATTTGGTTCTATCATCATCGAGGAAGATGATGGTCTTATGTAATTATGCTACAACATGCTTCACATTTCAGTGCATTTTTTATATTATATCACTTTAATTTTGAGATGTCTTTTTCTCTTCGTATCTTTTCCTTTTCACAATATATAAATTTAATTAATAATAATATTATTGTAATATTATGTTGGTTTAAATATAATATTGGTTCTATAAAGTTATTTGCTGACATAAATTGAATGATTTACATGCATTAAATATTTTAGTCAACAAATTAAGGTCAAGCCAATTTGACTAATATGGTTCAAATTTAATTATTGATTGTTTAATATTAGATTAAGTAATTTAATGTATGAAGTCATCAAAGTGATCTCTCATATATAATATTGCTTATGAAAATATTAAATATAATGTGTATTTACATCCATGCGGTAATTACTCGACCCAAAGGAACATTAATGACTAGTAGAATTTTATACATAAATGTAATGGTAAACACGTATTAATTATAAAGTTATACATGTAAATGATAAATCAATTCAAAGATGAGTTTATCATTTGACATGCCTTATTATTAGCGTTTGATCATTACAACAAGACTACCACTAGCAATTAATATTGAAGTCCAAAGATAAGATATTAATGTTGCACTTGGTATCTTGAGATGAGTTATATCATTATTTGAATTTACTTAAGTTTATAATAATAGATATGAGCATAATTTCTAATTGTCTATTGTTCTCTTGTAAAAATATATGCTAACTTCAATTCAGTACCAATTTTAAACGAAACCAACTTTAAGAGCAAGAAAAAAAAATATAAATTTGGAAAGAATAAGGTTGATAAGGGTCAGTACATAAGAAACAAAATAAGGATGATACTTGTTTCTTCTGTAAGAAATCTGAGCATTTAAAGAAGAACTATGCCAAATATCATGCTTGGTGTGCTAAAAAGATAACATTCCTTACTTTGGTTTATTCTGGAGTCAATTTAACTACAGTACCTAGAAACACTTGGTGGTTAGACTCCGGTGCAACAACTAACATCAATGTATTAATGCAAGGTTGCCCGAGCTACCAAAGGCCCAATGATATTGAGAGAAGCATTTATGTGGGGGATAAAAAATCGGTAGATCTGGAAGCTATAGGCATATTTAGATTGTTATTGTGTACTGGATACTATTTGGACTTGAAAAATACTTTTATTGTACTCATTTAGATGGAATTTAATTTATGTTTCTTATTTGAACAAATCTAGTTATTATTATTTATTTGGAAACATTCAGTTTACTTTGTCTTTAAATTCAAATATGATTGGAACTGGTTCACTTATGACTTATGACAATCTATATTTACTTGACACTATAGCATCCTATCATGAATCCCTGAATGCTGAATTACGAGGTACTAAACGTAAAATTGAAAATTCGGGTATATTATGATACAAACATTTGGGTCACATCTCTAGATATAGAGTTGAAAGACTTATATCAGAAGGGATTTTTGATCCTATTGACTTATCAGGTTTAGATGTTTGTGTTGAATGCATTAAAGGTAAACAAACCAAACCTAAGAGATCAGGTGCATATAGAGCTACAGATGTCTTAGAATTGATACATATAGATATTTGTGGGTCATTTCCTACACCTTCGTGGAATGATCAATAATACTTTATATTATTCATAAATGGTTATTCTAGATATGGATACATGTATCTAATACATGAAAAATCTCAGTCTTTGGATGCGTTCAAAACATTTAAAACTGAAGTTGAAAATCAACTTAGCAAAAGGATAAAAAGTGTCAGATCTAACCATGGAGGAGAGTGTTATGGCAGAAATGATAGCTCAGGTGAATGGCGTCTAGGACTATTTGCTTTATACCTAGAGGAGTGTGGGATTATCTCTCAGTATATAATGCTAGGGTCACTTAGCATGAATGATGTAGTTGAAAGATGAAACCGCAAACTTAAGGACATGGTAAGAAGTATGATTCCTCTATCTACTTTGCTAGAGTCACTTTGGGGAGAAGTAATAAAGACTACATCTTACATTTTTAATAGAATACTAACTAAAACAACTATAAAAATATCTTATGAGCTTTGGATTGGGAGAAAACCTAGTATAACACACTTTCATATATGGGGTTGTCCAACTGAGACAAGGCCTTACAGGCCTAATAAAAAGAAATTGGAATCCCGAATAGTGAATATTTACTTTATTGGTTATTCTGAGTGATCTAAGGGGTATAAATTTTATGATCCCAAATCAAGAAATATTTTTGAGATGGGTATTGCTATATTCTTTGAGGATATTGAGTTTGAGGGGAGAAATAAGGTTAAAGACTTTACCTTTGAGGAAGAATTAGTTCAATCTGATCCAATTCATAAAGTTGCCACTGATGTGAAAAATTCAATACCTAAAAAGGAGGAGTGTCATTTCGGATGATTTTATGGTATTTCTCCAAGAACATGAAGCAAATAGTAGTATAATGGAAGATGATCCAATCAACTTCCATCAAGCCATGAAGGATTCTAATTCGGATAAGTAGATTAAAGTAATGAATAAGGAGTATAAGTCCACGCAAGATGATAAAGTTTAGAAACTTGTCCCGTTACTAGAAGGTGTGAAAATCATTGGTTGTAAATAGATTTTTAAAATCAAAAGAGATTCTAACGGTAATATGGAGAGATATAAGACACGTCTTGTGGCAAAAGATTATACTCAAAAGGAAGGGATTAACTTTAAAGAGACCTTTGTTGAATCTCATATTTTGATGATGAAACTACTTGATATATGTTTATGATTTAATCTGCGTTTTGAGAGACGCAGGATGCTTCGATCAGGATGAGACAATTAAAGCAGGAAAATCATGTTGTGCCGAAGGAACATGTCAGAAGATTGGACGTCGGGCCGGTGGATCGGTCGACGTATCGACAGAAGGCTTCGGGCCGTGGACTCGGGCATCGGGCCAAGAAGAGCGGGTATTGTGCCAAGGATATCGGAGTTGCGGAGTCAACTAGCCGATTGGGCAATAGGCTGCAGGAGAGGATGATGCGCCGAAGAATCGGACGAAGCGTCGAGGGACCAATGACATGCCGGACAACTTGGTTAAATTGCTTAGGATTAATTGTCTCGATCAAAGTTTTGTTTTAAGTGTGCAGGATTAACTACGATGAAAGTTAGACAAGCAGCAGGAGTTGCGCCGGAGTCAAGTTCATGATCACGTTGGGAGTTCGAGAGTTCGACGGAAGTTCGGACGGTCGTCGAAGGTTCTGCGAGAACAGATCCGAGAAGTCCAGAAGCTTACCAAGCGAAGCTCGTCGGAACTCGCCAAGTGGATCGTCGCAAAGTCCAGGAGTTTGCCGGAAGTCCGCAGAAGAATCACCGAGGGTTCATCGGATGATCGACGGAAGTTCGCCGGAAACTCGCCGGAAGAAGCGATTGACGCATCGGAGCAAAGCTGCAGAAATTGTCTTAGATTTAATCGTAGTTAGCACGTTGATTAAGTTAGAAAATGGGAGGTGATCCCATTAGCTTAATCTTGGGGCAATTGGGCCCCTGAAAAGATTGAAATTGGGCCGAATGGAGCTAACCATTCGGACCCTGCTTGCACCAGGAGGTGCAACCGCCTAAGCCAGGAGGTGGCACCGCCTGGGCTAAGCCTCCCAACGAGACTGGGCGGTGCAACCTCCCCAGCCAGGAGGTGGCACCGCTTGAGCTCAGTCTTCGAGCTAGACTGGGCGGTGCAACCTCCCTGACAGAGAGGTGGCACCGCTTGAGCTCAGTCTTCGAGCTAGACTGGGCGGTGCAACCTCCCTGACAAAGAGGTGTCACCGCCTGAGCTCAGTCTTCGAGCAAGACTGGGCGGTGCAACCTCCCTATCAAAGAGGTGGCACCGCCTGAGCTCGGTCTTCGAGCTCTGCCAGGCGGTGCAACCTCTCCAGTCAAGAGGTGCAACCGCCTGATCCCGAAATTCCGGGATTTGATCGTTTTGAGCTCCAAATTTGAATTGGGTTGGGGCCTATAAATACCCCACCTATTCAGCACTGAAGGGAGATAGATCCACACTGAATTCTTGATCTTTTCAGTGATTCTAAGAGCTCAAATTTGTGTAAAGTCCAAAAGTTCTCCTCTTTTCTGTTCTTCAAGTCTTGAGTTGTAAAGAGATGAGAGAAAGGATCTGTAAGGGTTGTCTCCTGAGCCCGTCAAAAGGAGAGAAACTATAAAAGGGCAGTTGGCCTTCGCCTATTGAAGGACGGCCCCTAGTTGACGTCGGTGACCTCGCCGGTGGAGGAAGCCAAAAGTGGAGTAGGTCAAGACTGACCGAACCACTCTAAATCTCTGGTTTGCGTTTATTTTGAGCACTTTATCATTACTGCAAACCTCCTACATAGCTACTGCTCTCTGCGCTTTTACGAACAAGTTTCTAAGTTCTAATCTTTCCGAATCTGCATTCAGACGTCAAAAGGTGTTTTCGTACGATCTTTACTTTGCAGCTTACATTTACGTCTTGAATCTGTTTATAACTGCGAACTGTCTTCTGCGCTTTTACGAACGAGTTTCTTTGCAGCTTACATTTACATTTTGATTCTATTTATAACTGCAAACTGTCTTCTGCAATTTTACGAACGAGTTTCAACATTTAGACGTAAAACTGCATTTAGACGTAAATCGGCATTCCTCGCACAATCATCATATTTCAGTTTACATTTACGTCTTGATTTCAACTGCATACTGCCTTCTGCGAGTATACAAACGAGTTTCAAAGTTCAGACGTAAATCTGCGTTTAAGACGTAAATCTACGTTTAGACGTAAATCTGCTTTTTGCAGATTACTTTTTGAGCTGTACAATAGCAGCACATTGTCTTTATACTTCTACTTAAACTGCGCTTAGACGCAAACTGTGTTTAGACGCAAACTGCGCTTAGACGCAATCTGCGCTTAGACGCAAACTGCGCTTAGACGCAATCTGAGTTTAGACGCAATCTGCATTTAGACGCAAACTGCGTTTAGACGCTAACTGTGTTTAAACGTAAACTGCACTTAATCATAAGTAATCTTAGAATCGGCTTTTGCATCAAAATAGTTTTTATCGAACGAACGCAGCTTTCGTTTTTAATCGCTGAAAGATTTCCGTTGCACTAATTCACCCCCCCCCCACCCCCCTCTTAGTGCTCTCGATCCTAACAACCTTCTCTCTGGTTTCAACGAATGACTCTTTTAGGACAATTATGGCTCTAGCCACACATTTTGATTTGGAGCTTCATAGGATGGATGTTAAAATAATATTTTTCAATGGAAACATTGATGAAATAATTTATATGGTACAACCAGAATACTTTGTATCAGGAGACCCAAAGAAAATAGTTTGTAAATTGATAAAATTCATCTATGAGCTAAAACAAGCATCCCGTCGGTGGTCTCACAAATTTCATCAAGTAATTATCTTATTTGGTTTTGAGGTGAACACTATTGATGATTATGTGTATCACAAATTTAGTGGGAGCAAATTCATTTTCTTGATATTGTATGTGAATGATATTCTGCTTGCCACAAATGATATAGGTATATTGCACAAAACCAAGAGATTTTTTATCTAGAAATTTTGAGATAAAAGATCTTGGTAATGCCTCTCTCATCAGATTTCTATCTATAAAGGAGCTATATCGATAAGGTACTCAAAAGATTTAGCATGAAGGATTGCAAATCAGGAGACACCTCTATCGTAAAGGGAGACAAGTTCAGTCTCACTTAGTGCCCTAAAGGAAATTTGAAAACTCAAGAAATGTAGAAGATTCCCTATGCATCAACTGTAGAGAGTCTAATGTATACACAGGTTTGTACGCATCCAGATATAGTGTACATTATTGAAGTGTTAGACAGATACTTTAACAATCCTAGAATGATATAGTGTACATTATTGAAGTGTTAGACAGATACTTTAACAATCCTAGAATGGATCATTGGAAGACAACTAAAAGAGACATGAGATATTTAAAGAGGACAAAAGATCATATGCTCACATATAGGAGATCAGACCATTTGGAGATCATTGGGTATTCTGACTCTGATTTTGCTGGATGCTAAGATAGTAGGAAATTCACTTCGAGCTACATTTATATGTTGGCTGGTGAGGCAATTTCTTGGCATAGTGCAAATCAATCTCTTATTACTTCTATTATCATGGCAGTAGAATTTGTAGCATGTTTTGAGACATCAAATCATGGAATTTGGCTGAGGAATTTTGTCATAAGGCTGCAGATAATATAAAGGATTAAAAGACTACTAAAGATATACTGTGATAATAAATTAGTTGTTTTATACTTCAACAACAATAGGAGCTCGACTAAGTCAAAGCACATTGACATCAAGTTCCTAGTTACGAAAGAAAGGGTATAAAGTAGGCAAATTTCTATAGAACACTTAGGAATAAACTTTATGTTGGTAGACCCTCTCACAAAAGGTATACTACCCAAGGTCTTTCATGAGCATACTGCTCATATGGGTATATCAAAATTTGAGGAAACTTTAGTTTAATGGGAGTCTGTCATATGTTTGTTGTATGTTCTATGCCAGATTCTATATTTGTACAGATATTTTCTGATCAGAAATAAAGCTTTAGTTAATTATACTTTATGCATTATGACTATTAAAGTTATTAATGATCTCATCAAGATAAAGTTGGATTAGTTAAAAATTGATATGTATAGATCACATTCATGTAATTTTCATGCTACATATTTTATAATTGATCTATGTCATTAATGGGTTTAGCTATGATTGATATAGCAAAGACCGCTTTGGTCCTATACTAATATA
Source organism: Musa acuminata AAA Group (assembly GCF_036884655.1). NCBI lineage: Eukaryota > Viridiplantae > Streptophyta > Magnoliopsida > Zingiberales > Musaceae > Musa > Musa acuminata. The sequence goes on along the minus strand of NC_088353.1, from coordinate 27,797,117 downwards.
ACTAATGGACGAGATTGTTTTGTATATCCTATTTAATAATGGTACTAGTTTTGAGCTCATCAAGTATAGCACATTTATAAGGATATATATATATGTGACCCAATGAGAGATTGTTAGAATTTTAAGGGTCACATATGTATAATTAAATATGTTAAGTCATTATTTTGATTAGTCAAAATTAAAGTGATCTAATTAAAGTAAAGTTATTTGGCTAAGGGACATAATTATTATGAAAATTAATTATGTAGATACCATCAATTATATTTCTAAATGATTAGATAAGTTAGGAATATGAAACTCTTGAGGCATAACTGTAGATTCATCAATTATAAATATAATCATAATTGTAGATTCATCAGTTATGAATATAAATAGGGTTATGGTCCTCGGTTACAGTATCTAATGAAGTTTCTTTTCACCCATCAAAGAGAAATCTAAAGTTCTTAAATATACTCTACAATTAGAAGGTCAAATCACCGATTAATTCAGAAAATATTTTGATCGAGCACTCTTCCATGTTAATATGTTTATTAATTGTTGTAGGATTTGATGCATATTATTGTGGATCTATAAAGCATGTTTGAACCAAAATCCAGTTTGTGATCGATATTTGATATGTTAAAGTTCCAACACTTTTATCATGTATTCTTCAGCAATTGGATGATTATTTATCAATGGGACCATTTATCATGGTGTAATTAATTTGATGGTAGAGGCATCAAGTAATCTATATAATCACTATTTCTCATCTTTGATATCAAATGGTACCTAATTAGATTAATGATAGCGTTGCATGAATAGGAATTGCCTATTCAAGAACTTTGTCGAATGTATCTTATCTTGTGAAAGTAATTATAGTTTGCCGCTTTCGTTATTATCAATTGTTGACAATTTATCAACTTTGGATGAGTTTAATCGGGTGATAATGATTCATTCTTTCATTTCACTACCAACGATTGAAGAAAGAATACGTTGAGTCAAGCAAAACAAGATGGTGTCCATTGATTATTTAAGAGGGAGCTTATCCCTAAGGTATGATGAATTAATTTTTTTTATAAACACTTGTTTATGTTAATATTTGTCTTGATCGACTGATACGGATGATTTTATGAGCATATGTCATGCTTTAAGCCAGAAAATGATTTAGAATCTCCATGTTTGTGAAAATAGTTAATCAAAACATGCAATTCAAAAACAATCAACAAAATGTTATCAAAAATTTCACTTGAAGACTTAAGTATTTGTGTTTTTATATCATTTAAACATGTGCTGATTATCATCCTTTATGTTTTTACAAATTATTCAAGAGTTGTATATATTGAAATGTGAGGCAGCTTTGTTGTCTAATATTGTGCCATCTCTTGAGGTATTCATGTCATTTGTGATCATCAATACATAGTGTTAGATATTAAGATGATTAACCCTTTACCCATTATGTAGGATATACACGTTAATGATATACCACAAGAGGATTATCCGAGGGATGAGGGCCCAGAACATGATGTTGCACATAATGATATCCCGGTAGTAGAGCCAACTCAATGTGATACAGTAGCTTCCAAATGCTAATTTTGTGATCGATGTAATGGGAAGCTTGGGAGGTTGTTGGTAATCTTGGTAGAATGTGGGCTCAATGATATCGTTACCGAATTCCTTGGTGATGAGAAGAATTTAGAAAAAAAGAATTATATATCTGACATAATGTAAGAGAGGGTGCAGTCTCTATAAATTAAGAAAGTAAAGGAAAAGGAAAACAAAAGGGAGGAGGTGTTGTGTTGAGAAGAATAAGAAGTTGAGTTGGACAAAAGACAAAATTGGGTCAAGGAAGCTGCTGTGGAGAAAATTTTGGATGAACAAAAAATGGCAGAGTGTAAAGGAGATTCTTAGAAATGTTAACGAGAGCATTAAAAGCCATGAGGAGAATATGATAGAAAAGAATAAAATTGACAATACAACTATTAGGAATGTTGAGGAAAATATGAAGTTATTTAATAAAGTGAATGGTACCACCGTTAAGACCGATGGTATGATTAAACAAAATCCTAAAAAAAAAATTTATCGACGTCGATAGCATTCATTATAAGGTAAGATTAACAATTTTTTAACCATAAATAACACTTTGTTTTCAATATTATCTTGTTAATTAGAAATTTATATTTTTGATATATTTACATGGGAGAATCCAATTTCATCCAAGGAAGAAGCACCCATCATCATATTATGCAAGCTGAAGACATTATCGTGAGTTAGATGAATAAATATGATTTACTTATTTGAATATAATAAATTAGGATATTGTTGGTCATCCTATTATCATACTAACAGGTTGGAGTGACCTAAAATTGAGTTCTATTGACATTTGTATTAGATTTTTTTCAATTTGATATTAAATATGATGTTATTATTTATGATTGTCCTAATATCGTTTGTTGGGATTAAATATGATCTCATTAAATTTAATTGCTATTGGTCTTTAATATGTATTTGTAAGTAATTATCTTATAATGTTCAATTTTTTTAAAAAAAATATAGCTTATGTACTTTAATAATTACTTGGAACAACGGTTGAATGTCTTTGCGACATTATTAGATTGGCTAGTCGTAACACATGGGAAATTATTTGATGCATATTCAAGCTTGTTCGTACACAGTGTAAAAGAATCATATTCATATGAGGCAATGTTCTTGTCATCTATATTCATGTATTCTTGATCTGAGATAAAATGATTGAATAAATTTCTTTCTTATATTTAATATTTTATCTTCTAAAATATTTTATTTTGATTCAGGAACATTATGTGGGGAGCAAGACCAATCAAGATGGACCTCCAAGAACATATTTGCACCATGACATTGGCATTTTATGGTTGTGAATATTGAGGAAAGAAATTATTATAACTCAATGCCAAGTGAAGATAAGTATACTATTGTTTTTCATAGGGCCATAAGCATTAATGCTTCTTGGTAACTTGAATTTTGTTACCATTCTCTCCATATTGTATGTTCTCCATGTTGTATGTTACAAATTATATCCCTTAACATATTAAGAAGTTTAAGAGTATGGCTACAGATGAGCTGAACAAATTATACCTTAGTTTAGTTCAGCTGAACAAATTATAAATCATAGAAATCCATCGGCAAATCATGTCAGAAGCAAGATGCTTAGTAAGTATCAATTATTACATAATTCTAAAATTTGTAGTGAGAATAATATGTCAATTTAATGTGTTTGATCTATGTGTTTGGGAAAGATTATGCAATTTTTGTGATGAAGTACATGAATTATTTGCTTTTTAGATTTTTATTGAATTTCAAGCAAGAGAACATTGAAAAGATTCCGATTGTAAATCAACTAATGTATTTGATCAAGTGTTTTCAGAAAGATCGTGCAATTTTTGTGATGAAGTACATGAATTATTTGCTTTCCAGTATTTCATTGAATTTCGAGCAAGAGGATATAAAAATATTTTGTTTGTAGATTGAAGATTCAATGATGATTGATAAATATTTTTGTGGAATATCAATATTCAATGACTTCTATAACTGAGTTGTTTGAGTTTTTTTTTTAAGTGACAGAAGATATGTTGACAACTGAGATTTTGTATAACTATTTGTGTAAATTGACTAATCCACTACAATCATTTGTGAAAGACTTAATTTTGCCATTGATAAAATGTTACACCTCCGCAATGAGATTTTGAGTAGCTATGATTTTTTTTTTCAATCTATTCAAATAATTTTAACAAGTTTAAAAGTTTATAAATAGGGTATTGTGATTTTAATAAGGGGTTACTTTATTTGTGAACAAGACACTGATATTTTATACATGATTGAATCATTTGTTGTGGTTTCCTGTTTCCAAATCTAAATTTTTGTTACTTAATTTTGATTCATTTTATCTCTTATTCTTGTTATTTGTAAACTTGTTCATATTATTTTTGCCCATGAATCTCCTCAATATCTTTTTCGATTATCATAGCTCTATCAACATCAACATATACTTGGAGCTTGAAAGCTAATATCCGACTTCTTATTGTTGGAATTAATTCCCATTTAAATTTTTTTGTTTCTCTAGATTCATCATCAATTATATGAGTAGCAAATCTAGAAAGCTTAGTAAATTTAGCTTCATATTATCTTGGATAAGATTTAAAAACTTCAATTCTTTCTTATCTTTGATATAATATGAAAAGTATTTATTATTAAACTTTTCTAAGAATACTATCCAGGTGATAGGCTCTTCTCCGACTTTAGAAATTCTCTTAATTGATCTTTACTAGTGCATGGCCTTTGCTTACATAAGGTGATAAAGAAACCTTTTATTTATCAGGATAATTTAATGTATCAAATATTTTCTTTATTTGCATCATTTATTATTTTGCTATCATTGGATTAGATTCACTAGTAAAACAGGGAGAACTAAGTTTTATAAATTATTTTATTCATGATCCATTCTTATTTGATATTCTTATTCCATTTTTTTCTTATTAAAACAAACGGTTGACTTTAGAAATTCTCTTAATTGATCTCCACCGCTATTTAGCCTTTCCTTAAAACATAAAATGACAAAGAAACTTTTTATTTATCAGGATAATTTAGTACATAAATATTTTCTCTATTCGTATCATCCATTATTTTGCCATCATTAGATTAGGTTTATCACTAAAACAATGAGAATTAAGCTTCTTAAATTGTTATATTCCCGGTCCATTCCTATTTGATATCCTTGATCCATTTCTTTATTGCTGAAATTATTGTTGTATCACATTTGACACAGTCCGTATAATTCTTATAATATCACTCAATTTATCAAAAGAAGATGTAACAGAAAGACCAAATTACCTCGTCATCCTAGATTCCTAAAAGATATTAAATAAAAATTTTCATCAATCACTATATAATTTACTAAACCTCAATATATTGTATAACTAGTATATCAAATATCTTAGTGATTATCAAAATATGCTCAAATACCATATCTGACACACTCCCAAAATAACATTCAAAAGGTATGAACCTATCTTAAATCAAAAAAATTATAATTCATCTACAATCCAAACTTAGGATCCAAGATATAATATTTGAGTACATTAAAAGCATTAAATTCTCATGTTATGTAGTTTATAATTATTTAGCACATCATTGAATAACTCCAAAAAAATGGCCAGCTCAAAATAATTAACAACTACCTATAAACCCACAAGAGTAAGAATTAACACAATTACAAAATCAATCAATTAGCATAAGTTCATATCAACATAAAACTTCAAAACTCAACATTCTAAATTTTCAAATATGAGAGGTTCCTTAATTGTTACAAGACACATCAATTTAAATTTGTTTAAAAATACATTATAAGCAAAGTGTACTTTTACAATAATATTATGACAAGCTATCAAAGACTTGCTAAATTTTTTAGCATTCTATCACCTCAGCTCAACCTTGACATTATAATGATTTACAAGTTAACCTAAAAAATTTATATACTAATAGGATGAGCTATGAAGTTCAAGTGACTAAGATATCCATGACGAAAATATGATATATCATATGACCTTAAAATCAATATACAACACATGTGTACAAGAATCATAGATGTCATTTCATTAGAAGCATACTTAACAAGGGAGCAAGAGCAATATACAAGCTACTCAATATCAAGATGTTAATCATTATTAGTTCAAGAATAGTCATATTTGATATTTTTTTTAATTCGTTCATAACAATGGAATAAAGAGTATTATAGGAGCATATCAAGAAACAAATGCAAAACATAAGCACAAGTATCACATTTGACATTTCATTTATATCTAAATAGTATATAGAAACACATAAGCATGTCAAAGAAATATAGAAGGTGAGATCATAACATAACATAATTCATCCATTTCTAGATAAAGTCATTGAGTTGACAAGAGCATCACAAGCTCTACACATAACTCTCTTTTTCATTTTTGACAAAGGTTCCAAACTTTCTTTCTTATTTCTAGTAGAGGTTCATATTATCACATAAATATTACTGTACAAAAAGACATTATGAGTAACAAAGTTAGCTTATATAGGAAGCACATATGAAACAATAAAAGCTTACATGCATAGATATGAAATAATATTAGGCAAAACTCATTCAGTTATGCTAAGAACTAGTGATCATAGATACAAGAGTTTAAAACAACCACATAAAACTCAATTGAGGGAGGAATTTTAGCTGAAATTAAATTCAAAAAGGTAGAAACAAGAATAGGTAAATTCAAAAGTAAATTTGTTCCAATAGAATCTAGAAGGTATATTGCATGAGATATTTAGATAATAAATTATACTCTAATTTATTCAAACAAGATATTATTTGAAAGATATATGAGTATGTTTTCAAATGACATAAGTTTTGTATAAATTAGAGTTATCTATAGAGAGCTATAAGCAATTTAGTACAGAGATGTCAGAAAATATTATCTCTATTTTGTAGAATCCAAATGATAAAAAAAAATAAGCATTTGGGTAGGCATTTGCATTCCAAATCATCCAAGCAAGATACTGAAAGAAAGAAATAATAGTTTAATTTATAAAAAATTAACTTTGCCCGAATTAGAATTCTATAGAAAATGTTATAGTTAAAACAAGGTAAATAGATCAGAATTCTTAAAATTTTTGAATTAACAAATTTGTAGTTCAAATAAGGTTGATGCCATTAGAAAGAATAAAACTCTACAAATTACTTATAAATAAGAAGAAATCAAGGATAGAAATCTCCAAGATGAGTTAGAACACCTATTGTAGAAAAATTTAATCCCATGGGTGACGAATTGGTCCAAAACCTCAAGCCAAAACAACACCTCTCCTTTACTCCTTTAATTCCTCTTTTCTTCCCTTTTCTAGTCCAAGATGAGTTAGAGCAAGGTTCTCATTTGATAAGTTATCTTCATTTTTCTCATCCAATTATTTAGGCTTAACTAAAACAAAGATGATAATATGGCAAGCATACATCAAGGAAGCATAGGTCTCAACAATGTAACAAGCACAAGTGACACAAACCTTAGTTTAACTAGTGACACATGTCCTTCGTCATTTCTCTTTTTTTTTTTAACTTAATACAAATCCTTTCATAAATCACATACAATTCATAAGATTCATAAGTAGATCTCTAGCAATAAGATTTCAATATAAAGTTATTTAATAATAAACTATTAAATTAATTTTTATTAAAATAATTAAATAGAAATTATAAATATCATAAATAATTTAAATTTAAACATAAAGGATATTACACAACAGGTTCTTGATATGGCTGGTTTTTCATGAATTCATGAGTCTTCTTTAGTTTGAATACACTTGTCTCCCTCTTTTGTCCTTTCCCCAATGTTAGTTGCAAGTAAAAGATGCTAAGAATTGTGACTGAACTACATACTGAGTTGTTACATCCTCGCCTAGCACGAATCACCCAACATTGCAACCATGTATAAGTTATGATGCAAGTGCTAGCATATAAGATTTCTTCAACTATATGAGGATATCTCTCTACTCTGTTGAGGAAAATCCTCCCTCTTAACTTATATAAATAGGAGAGGGACATGTGAATACAATCAAGCTTCTTCAATAATTCTTTTTGTCTTCTATTCTTTCCAACATGGTATCAGAGCAAGATGTGATACCATGATAGAAATGAAATACAAATGCATTGAGTTGAAACAATACAATACTCCCTATTTATACATATTAGAAGAGAGAATTTTCCTCAACATATTTACGACATCTCCTCAATAGAGTTGGGGAGATCTCGGTTGTTGTTGAGGTTATTATCACGGGAGATCTTGATTGTTATCATGCCCCTGCAAGACGGTGCTTCTGTCAAGGACATCGATCTTGGACTGATGTGATGAAAGGGAGTTACGGGTAAGAGGCATTGTGAGGGAGTCTACTAATTGATCAGCCGTATATATGTGAGAAACACGTAGTTGATGTCTGACAACTTGTTCTCGCATGAAGTGAAACTCGATGGCTATGTGTTTCATGCGTAAGTGGAATACTGGATTAACGCATAGATAAGTGGCTCCGATATTATCATAATATATTGTAGGAGTAGAGATGATGTTGATGCCAATTTCCTTGAAGAGATTCATGACCCAACTGAGTTTTGTAGCAGTGGTTGCTAGGCATAGTATTCAGCTTCATTTGTAGAACGTGCAACTATCTTTTGCTTCTTAGAACTCCAACTGATTGGATTAGATCCAAGGAAGAGAATATACCTCGATATGAATGTTATGTCATCAAAATTCCCTGCCCAATCAGTATCAGCAAATATATGGAGATTAAGAGGGGAGTATTTGTGGAAAAAGAGGCCATGATTAATAGACTCGTGAAGATATCACAAGATTCATTTAACTACAGACCAATGCATAGTAGATGGTCGATGCATGAACTGGGATAATTAATTGACCACAAATGAGATACCTAGATGGGTGAGAGATAAGTACTATAAGGAGCCAAGGACTTTACGATATTGAGTTGGGTCTGTAGTAGGGCTTCCATCACATAGTTTGATCGACTCGCTAGTAGACAGATGTGTTGTAACTACCTTTACATCTTGGATGTTCGTTTTAGATAATAGATCTTGAATATACTTTCATTGTGATCGGAAGAGCTCGGAAGATGTGTATATTGCTTCCACTCCTAAAAAATAGCTCAAGGTTCCTAGATCTTTAAGGGAGAATTGATCTGCTAAATGCTTGAGGAATGCCTTGATTTTCATATGATTGTTGCATATGACAATAATATCATCCATATATACTAGAAAATATATTATATTGCCACTTTGGTGACGGAGAAATAAGGAGGTATCAGACTTGGAGTTGATGAAGCCAACTGATGCCAAAAACGAGCCAAGTTCGGTGTACCAAGCTCTTGGAGCCCGACGAAGTCCATAAATAGATTTTTGTAGTTTATAAACATGCTTTGGATATTGAGGATGGATGAAGCCAAGAGGTTGCTGCATGAAAACATCGTCAGTTAGGGTCCTCTGTAGAAAGGCATTGTTAACGTCGAGTTGACATAAATGCCAACCTTGTGACATGGCCAAACTCAGAATAAGTCGGATTGTTAAGGGTTTAACAATAGGCCTGAATGTCTTTGTAAAGTCAATACTAGGTCGTTGATGAAACCCTTTGGCCACTAGACGCGCTTTATATCTGGCTACGGATCCATCTGGGTTCTGCTTAATTCGAAAGACCCACTTACACCTGATGATGTTTTGTGTAGGATGAGAGAGTACAAGGGTCTATGTAGAATTATGAAGGAGTGCATCATATTCTTCACACATGGCTTTACGCTAGTATGGAGATTTTTGGACTTGAGTAATTATGGTAGCTTCAGTGGTCTCTGATGAGGATGTTGTGATGGTATGTAGGTCAAGGATTTCTCGTGGTTTAAAGACACCACTTTTGGATCGTGTTGTCATTAGATGTTCAAGGATTATAGAGTGTGTTATAGGTATTGGCGGTGGAGGGGCACTAACATGGATTAGGGTAGGTTGAGGGACTTTGGTGTCATTAGTCCCAAGAGATGATAAGGTAGTGATTGTGATTCCGAGGGAATGCCTTCAATCATAGGGGAACCTAGTGAAGAAGGGAGAGGCACAATGGAGGGGGTGAGGAGCTATTGCACTGAGAGAAGGAGAGAATGTGGATCTTGAAGAGAAGTACTGGATGATATTATGGGAGACTCAGTTGACGGGACGTAAAGACTTTTCGAGATTGGGGTTCATAACATCGAAAGTCATTATGGTCAAGGGAGTATCCAATGAAAACGCAAGGTTTAGATTTTGATGTTATCTTATGTGAGGCAAATGGATGCAACCATGGACAACATAGATAACTAAACACTTTGAGTTTTTGAATGTTTGGGGATTTATGAAATAATTTTTCAAATGGCGACTCGTACTCGAGGACTAGAGTGAGCATATCATTAATGAGGTAGACGGCAGCTAGAAATGCTGCAGTCCAAAAAGTTGGTAGCATAGAGGCTTGGTGTAGGAGTGTGAAACCAGTTTTAACTATATGTCAATGTTTGCGTTCAATAGAGCCAACGAGTTGATGAGTGTGTGGAGGTGACTTGAGATATTGTATACCACAAGCAGATAGGCAGGATATGAGGGCTTGATATTCGCCACCACCCTAAGAGTAAACAGTCTTAATTTTAGACTGAAAGAAGTTCTCGACCAATCTTCAAAAGTTGGTAAAGACTATTAAAACTTCAGATTTATGGTGAAGATGGTATAACCATGTGTATTTGGTGAAATAGTCTACGAAAATAACATAAAATCTGAATTTGGCAAAAAAAGTGATTGGAGCGGGGCCCCAAACATCAGTGTAAATAACCTCAATGGGTTTAGAGTAGGATATGGAGGATTTTCCAAAGAGAAGTCTATAACTTTTATTACTTAAATAAGCATCACAATGAGTTATGATGTTATTGGTTTTAAGCATAGGAAGAGAATAACAAAAAAATAGTTTTTATTAAATAAGAGTTGAGGGATGACCAAGACAACGATGCCACACATTGTTGAATCTCGGATTTTGATGATGAAGTCAATTGTCATTTGTTGTCTAATGTATGTGTTGAGATAAGTGTGCAGGATTGACTATGATGAAAGTAAGACATGCAGCAGGAGTTACGCCGGAGTCATTACAATGATCACGTTGGGAGTTCGAGAGCTCGACGGAAGTTCGGACAGTCGTCGGAGGTTCTGCGGGAACAAATCCGAGAAGTCCAGAAGCTTGCCAAAGGAGCTCGTCGAAACTTGCCAAGTGGATCGTCGCAGTCTAGGAGTTTGCCGGAAGTCCGCAGGAGTATCACCGAGGGTTCATCGGATGATCGACGGAAGTTCGTCGGAAACTCGCCGAAAGAAGCGAGTGACGCACCGAAGAAAGCTGCAGAATATGTCTTAGGAAATAATCGTAGTTAGCACTTTGATTAAGTTAGAAATGGGAGGTGATCCCATTAGCTTAATACTGGGGCAATTGGGCCCCTGAAGAACTCAAATTGGGTCGAATGGTTCAACCCATTCGGACCCAGGTTGCTGTGGGAGGTGCAACCGCCCAGGCAGGGAGGTAGCACCGCCCAGGCTATGTCTCCCAGCGAGACTGGGCGGTGCAACCGCCCTAGCCAAGAGGTGCAACCACCCAGGGCTCGGTCTCCGAGCGAGATTGGGCGGTGCAACCTCCTCTGTCAGGAGGTAGCACCGCTAGAGCTCAAGTTTCGAGCTCTGCCAGGCGGTGCAACCTCTCCAGTCAAGCGGTGCAACCGCCTAAGCTTGGTCTTCGAGCTCTGGCAGAGAGGTGCAACCACCCCTGACAGAGGTGGCACCGCCCAGAGGCTCAGTCTTCGAGCTCTGCCAGGCGGTGCAACCGCCCCAGTCAGGAGGTGCAACCGCCTGATCCCGGAATTCCGGGATTTGATCGTTTTGAGCTCCAAATTTGAACTGGGTTGGGGCCTATAAATACCCCACCCATTCAGCACTGAAGAGATACAGACCTACACCGAATTCTTGATCTTTTCTGTGATTCTAAGAGCTCAAATTTGTGTAAAGTCCAAAAGTTCTCTTTCTGTTCTTCAAGTCTTGAGTTGTAAAGAGAGGAGAGAAAGGTTCTGTAAGGGTTATCTCCTGAGCCCGTCAAAAGGAGTGAAACTGTAAAAGGGCAGTTGGCCTTCGCCTATTGAAGGAAGGCCTCTAGTTGATGTCGGTAACCTCGTCGGTGGAGGAAGCCAAAAGTGGAGTAGGTCAAGGCTGACCGAACCACTCTAAATCTCTGGTTTGCTTTTATTTTGAGCACTTTATCATTACTGCAAACCTCCTACATAGCTACTGCTCTCTGCGCTTTTACGAACAAGTTTCTAAGTTCTGATCTTTCCGAATCTGCATTCAGACGTAAATCGGTGTTTTCATACGATCTTTACATTGCAGTTTACGTTTACGTTTTGATTCTATTTATAACTGCAAACTGTCTTCTGCGCTTTTACGAACGAGTTTCTAAGTTCAGATCTTTTCGAAACTACGTTTAGACGTAAAACTGCGTTTAGACGTAAACTGCGCAAACTGTGTTTAGACGTAAAATTGTGTTTTAGACGTAAACTACTTTTAAACGTAAAACTACGTTTAGACGTAAAACTGCATTTAGACGCAAACTGCGTTTAGACGTAAAATTGTGTTTTAGACGTAAACTGAGTTTAGACGCAAACTACGTTTAGACGTAAAACTGCGTTTAGACGTAAAACTGTGTTTAGACGCAAACTGCATTTAGACGCAAACTGCGGTTAGACGTAAACTGTGTTTAGACGTAAACTGTACTTAATCATAAGTAATCTTAGAATCGGCTTTTGCATCAAAATAGTTTTTATCGAACGAACGCAGCTTTCGTTTTTAATCGATGAAAGATTTCCGCTGCACTAATTCACCCCCCCCCCCCCCCCCCCCCTCTTAGTGCTCTCGATCCTAACACACATCAGTTGGAGCTGCGACCGAAAAGTAGGCAGTGGGTTGGGTGATTTGTTGAACTAATAGCCACTTATAAATATTATCTTTACTCTGACCTCGGATCAGGGATACCCCCATGCTCAAATCTTTGACAAGAAAGGAGTTAGAAAAGAATTCAATTGAGGTATGATTCTGTTTGCAGAATTGAGAAATAGAAATGAGGTTTCGTTTGATATGAGGTGCATACAAAACATCATCTAGCGTAAATGAAGTACTATGTAAATTAAGCATTATGAAACCAATATGAGTAATGAGGAGTCTGTTATTGTCATTGATGATGATGTCTTCATTTCCGCCATTGTTGTTGTAAATGGACAAGTTTTGTATATTAGAGGTGATGTGATCAGATGCGCCATAGTCCATAATCCAATTTTGATGACTAGTAGTCGAAGTAGCTGTAAGATTGTGTGAGGCTAATGTGATGGAGGAGGAAGTTTGGATTGAGTTCTACAGACTTTTGTAGAGTGGCTAACTTTGTCACATAACTGACAGACAACTCTTTGTTGATTTGTATGATCAGGACTCTAGGGATGAGGATAATTGAAGTAGCCACCTTAATGGTTGCAATTGAAATGTTGAGAAGGTTGAGGAGGGGAGGTTTGTTTGGAGCCCTTATTGTACCGGTTGCTCTTCTTCTTAGATTTTTGACTGACTTAAGCTATGATGGATGGTCTTGGTAACTTGTCATAGAGTTCTTCAAATAACACTAGTGAATCATGTGCCAACTTTCTAAGCCAAAGGGCTTCTTGTATTTGTCGTATGATACCAAAGTCGCATGAAGGGAGTCAGGATAGAAGATGGAACATGGAGTGAAGGCACAGAGCTTCACAAGATATATTCTGGTCTATGTGGATGACATCATTATCATAGGCAACAATCTCGTATTTGATGTTAGGTGCAATAGAGGAGGTAATTGCAGTAGAGGAGGAAGCTGCAACGATACTGCAGTAGAGGAGGAAGCTACAACAGAGGAGGAAGCTGCAACGATGCTATAGTAGAGGAGGAATCTACAGCGATTAGCTCTTAGCAGGAGTTGATGATCGATAATTGATAACAAGGCAGCGGGCTACGATTGATGCAGATCACAACCTAATGAAGACCATGCTATGGTGACAAACAACTCGAGCCTGGGGTCGGTGCAAGTGGCGCCGGTGAAGAAGAAGGCAGCATAAAGGAGAAGAGGGAAGGAGCGGGCAAGGGTTGGAGAGGGATCCACTATTGAGGGCGAGCAACCGACCGCACCAAAATAGGCCCTCGTTGTTATAGCTGCATTTGATAGCGACGCTGAGTGTGGTCATGGTAGCGGTTGGGGTAGCAGTAAAGGCGTCACGCGCCGTACAGCAGACGGTCGTATAACGGATGGAGAGGGGAGTCTGATAGGGAAGCAAGTCTGACGAGAAAGAGTTCCCCCCTTCTCTGGTTTGCAAAGGCAAGAGATGTGCTGAATGGCAGGCTTCGATGGCCATGGAAACTCGCTAGTCTCACTTGCTCTGATACCATGTTAGAAAAAATAGAAGACAAGAAGAATTATTGAAGAAACTGTTTTACATTGAAGCTATTCTCCCCCTATTTATACAGATTAAGAGGGAGGATTTTCCTCAACATAGTAGAGAGATTTATTCATATAGTTAGGAAAATCTTATCAGAATAGAAAGATTTACTCATATAGTTAGGGAAATCTTATCTGCTATCATGCCCCTCAAGATGGTGCTCCTATCAAGGATACCAATCTTGGATCGATGCAAAATAAACAGTTTACGAGCGAGAGGCTTCATGAGTAGGGCAAGAGTAGATCGCTACTGCGGGTGCGACGACGGCAACTACGGCTGCGGCTGCTATGAAAGCTGTAGTTGCTACGAAAGCTATAGCAAAGGAGAAAGATGTAGTGATGCTACAACAAAGGAGGAAGCTGCAATAGAGGAGGTAGCTGTAGCAGAGGTGCAGTAGAGGAGGTAGCTACAGTAGAGGAGAGAGCATAAGAGAAAGCTACAACGATGCTACAGTAGAGGAGAAAACTGTAGCATAGGAGAAAGCTGTAGGAATGCTGTAGCAGAGGAGGTAGCTGCAGCAATGCTGTAGCATAGGAGGTAACTGCAACGATGCTACAGCAGAGGAGAAAGTTGCAGTGATGCTGTAGTGATGCTACAGTATAGGAGGAAGCTGCAACAAGAGGAATTTGTAGTGATTTAGTGGAGAAATTTGCAGCGATTAGCTCTTAGCAGGGGCTAAGGATCGACAGTTGATAGAGAGACAGTGGGCTATGATTGATGCAGATCATAGGCTGATAAAGATGATGCTACGATAGCAGACAACCCGAGCTTAGAGTCGGTGTAGGTGGTGCTGGTGAAGAAGAAGGTCGCATGGAGGAGAAGAGGGAAGGAGTGGGCAAGGGTTGGAGAGGGATCCATTGCCGAGGGCGAGCAGCCGGTCGTACCAAAACAGGCCCTCATTGTTGTGGTCGCACCTAATGGTGACGTCGGGTGTGGTCACGGTAGTGGCTGGGGTAGTAACGAAGGCGTCATGCATCGTATAGTGGACGACCGTATAACGGACGGAGAGGGGAGTCCGATAGGGAAGCAAGTCTGTCGGGAAAGACTTCCCCCCTTCTCTGCTCTACAAAGACAAGGGATGTGGTAATGGTAGGCTTTGATGGCCGTGGAGCCTAGCTCGTCTCCTTGCTCTGATACCATGTTGGAAAAAATAGAAGACAAGAAGAATTATTAAAGAAGTTATTTTACATTGAAGCTATTCTCCCTATATTTATATAAATTAAGAGAGAGAATTTCCCTCATCATAGTAGAGAGATTTCCTCATATAGTTAGGAAAATCTTATCAGAGTGAGAGATTTACTCATATAGTGAGTGATTATTAGAGTGAGAGATTTACTCATATAGTTAGGAAATCTTATCTACTATCAATTAATGAGTCCAGAGAGAGAGAGAGAGAGTGAGTGATGATTATAGAAGAATATGCCATAGTGTTGCCATTCAAGTTGCCATGAAGGAAGTAGTGCGCAGCCAAGATTGTGCTAGTATGGGCAGAGGCCTAGGATCCACATAATGGTGCACTAATTGCAACGAAGTCGGTGGACTTCGAGAGCTACTAGGTAATGGACTGTCCTAGAGCGGTGCTTCATCGAAGTGTGACCCAAGAGTAGGGGGATGAAGGTCGATTGCCAAAGGAGTGAATAAAATCAAAGGTGGAAGAGACCTTGCAATGTATTGGCAAAGGCCACACATGGAGGGATCACAATTTAAGTTCATCCCATAAGGATCAAAATGCAATAGAGATTTCACCAAGAGGCGATATAGTGCAGCGGATCGTGGTGGAACAGTTTGTGGCAATACGATACATATAACATAGTCCCGTGAGAGACTATATCATATGGAGGTATGATCAAGAGCTACTAGGAGCTCCACTTCGGTGAACAATATGATGACAAGAAGGGCTATGGATTCAAGGAGTGAAGGTCATGGTACCACATCGGTAGGTCTTCCGTGCGTGTATTGAATTTTGCATCGGATGAAAGCCTTGGTCATCAACATATGGGGGCTATGTACCACCGAGGAAAAAATTTGAATGCAAGTACTAGTGAGTCCCATGGGAGGGACTTGATCATGTAGAGGTATGATCGAAGCAGTTGGAGAGTTGGACTGCTCTAGAGCCTATATTCGCTTAAGGGAGCCCGACAAGTCAGAGGACAAGGTTAAGTAAGCAAACGTTGCTACCAAAGAAGCTAAGGAGAACAGAATCGGTGCAAACCCTACAACATGATGGTAGAGGCCATGTATGGGAGTTACAGCCTGTCTCTCCATCGACCAAAGTGGCTGCTTGGAGAACACAGAGGAGTTGAAGCAAGGGGTTAAAAGGGGCAAAGAAGTGACGATGAGTCCAAAGGGACTTAGCCACCTAAAATCAAGCATCAGTTAGAATGGAGGTGGACTCGGAGGAGTGCCACAGAGACATATCTACTGATCATGAAGAAAAGAGATGTAGATGCAAAGCGACGGACAGTAGGGCCATGGGCATGGCAGCGCCATGGTACCGTAGAGGCGAGACTTCCGTGAAAGTCATTGATCCCTTGCTCTCATAAAGAGAGAGTGCTTGGTCATGAAAGGGGCTGAAGAGGTGAAGCATGTAGAGTCAAACTCTAAGTACTGAGATAAGGTTGAAGGGCAAAGGCTAAGGAACTTCGTAAGATCGGTCTCAATGAGCTTCTCATCAAGATAACCGAAAGTGAAGGACTTCAGGTCATACAAGAGTGCACGACTAAGGAACGAAGCAGGTAGTATATGGTGTTGTACCTTTGCTACTTTGTGGAGTAGGCGACCGGGTTGATGGAGAAGACAGTACAATCCTAGATGTGACCAAAACAATTAGAGACTTACTCCAAGTTGGGGTAAAAATTTCTTGTATTCCATAAGTTCGATGGCATTGAGAAGGTGAATCATAATAGCTAACTCAATGCAAGGAGTGCAAACATTTCGAGTACTTTAGAAGTATGAGCAAAGAGTAGGCGAAGGTCAGTAACCAGCTCGATGCATGGAGTACAACCCTTGAGGAGGTGGGCGAAGTCAAATAATCATTGCCTTCTCAACTCTTAAGAGAATGGGTGAAACCAAGTACCCCAATTCTCTTATTTATCCGACAGAGGAGCTCTACACATGTTCAAAGACCCTTCGAAGATATTAGAAGATAATAGTTGTCAAATCCTTACCAATGGTGATCAGTGCTATTGAGAATAGATTATCCGCTTTGTTTCCCAATTGAATACTAATCGAAAGTGGAAGTGATACGAATCTACTTGGAAGTGACAATTAAGTAAAAGAAGAGTCGATGGGCAAATTTTATAGAGGAAGGACCCAAAACTTCAAAAGTTTACGAAGCGATGCTCGTTAAAACTCCAACAAGCATCTACCTAGTTCAAGCAGCATGAGGCATTTGAGAGACTAGCGCATAGTAAGGATAGTCTTTTCTTTCATCTGGAGGATCCACAAGAACCAATAGGGATCAACATAACTTAGCCAACTCTACACTAGAGTCAGAGTCATTAGCGAGTTGAAACAGCATGGCAGATCAAAGGTTCGACTACTCAAAAATAGCAACGGAGAGCAGTTGGGAGCCAAGAGGCATATTGCAACTAGAGCAGAAGATTGAAGACTCAGTAAAGGAGAGGAGTTGCAGTGTCGGCAAAGGCTTCGACGAGAATGTCGAAGGAATAAGTGGGGGAGAATGTCACGGACAAAGTCCTAAATAGGATGTTTAATGTAATACTTATGTATGTACATGTCTTTTTGTTTATTCATGCATTGCACAGTATGTAGAGGAATGGTCGAAGGCTTAACAACCTCATTTTAGTTGGGTTTGGTGGCCTTCTTAGGCTTGTAAATAAAGGTTATGTCATGTGGACATTTATAAGAGATATTCGATCTGTAGTAGATCATTTTGACCCTTTATTGTATAACTATTCAGAGCTTGTAAAGTCTGTTTATAATTTGCATTGTTTATGAAGTGTTTCCTAAAATGTTTACTTATGGATCCCGAGTGAAGCACTTTCTCTAACCCATTTTCTCTTTTGTAGGTCCTAAGGGATCATGGGAGGTTTCGGGGAGGCTGACCTTCACAGACAGACACATATAGATGTCGCACAACTTAGGCAAAATCATCTAAGTCTATGACAGATGGTATCATAGCATCAATGATACAACACCATAGTGACACAATATATATTCTAGTCTATGTGGATGACATCATTGCCATAGGCAACAACCTTGTAGAAATCCAAGCATTCATCAAATAGTGGACAGATCGATTCTCACTCAAAGATCTAGGACCCATGAACTACTTTTTGTGGGTGTAGAGGCTACATTCACATCTTCTGGTCTTTTTCTGTCACAAAGAAAGTACATTCAAGATTTATTATCCAAAACAAATATGCAAGACGCAAATATGATTACAACTCATCTATCTGCTAGTGGCTCTCTCAAATTATCTGATGGAAGTCCTACTACGGAACCCACTCAATACCGACAAGTCATTGGTTCCCTACAGTACTTAGCTCTCACCCGTCCCGACATCTCATTTGCAGTTAACAAATTATCACAGTTTATGCATAGGCCATCTACTATGTATTGGTCTGCGGTCAAACGAGTCCTACAATATCTTAAGGAGACTCTTAATCATGGTGTCTTTCTTCGTAAATACTCTCCACTTCAGCTTCATGCCTTTACCGATGCTAATTGGGCAGGCAACTTTGATGATCGAACATCCACATTGGGGTATATTGTCTTCCTTGGCGCTAATCCAATCAGTTGGAGTTTTAAGAAGCAAAAGATAGTCACCACGGTCTATAACTAAAGCTGAATACCGTGCTATCGCCATTATCACTGTAGAACTCAATTGGGTCACAAATCTGCTCAAAGAACTCAACATCAACTCTACTCCTACAATATATTATGACAATGTTGGAGCTACCTATCTGTGCGCTAATCTGGTGTTCCACTCCCGCATGAAACATATTGCTAACGACTTCTATTTTGTGTGAGATAAAGTTGTCCGTCATCAACTACGAGTTTCCCATGTTCATTCGGCTGATTAGTTAGTCGACTCACTTACAAAGCCTTTCGCTCGCCACCCTTTTATATTACATCGGTCCAAGATTGGCGTCCTTGATAAGAGCACTATCTCGCACGAGGGCATGATAGCAGATAAGATTTTCTCAACTATATGAGGATATCTCTCTACTTTGTTAAGGGAAATCTTCTAAATCGTTGAGGGAAATCCTCCCTCCTAACTTACATGATGATTTCAATAACCACCTCAATCATGATCTAGTAGTTATATGGTGGTTTCAATAACTACCTCAATCTAGTAGTTATAGGGTGGTTATCACTAGGTCCTATAAATAGGACCGTAGTTCATGAAGCAAGGGATATAGAGAGTATATGCATTTGGTATCTTGTAAGTGTTTTTATCAATCCTTCTGTTTTTAAATACTACAACAGTCTTCTTAAGTCGAAATGATTCTTTTTACTCGTATCGTAGTATTCTGTTTTTTCCTTGCTCCTCCATCCCCAACATTTATGGTATCAAAGCTAAGTTTCAATTTGAACTGGGCATTATGGCTTTTAACGACAATTCCATGTCTCAACCCCTTATCCCCATCTTCTCGGGCAAAAGCTATAAATTTTGGAGTATCAAGATAAAGACTCTATTCAAGTCTCAAGATTTTTGGGACTTAATAGAGAATGGATATACGGATCCAGATGACGAAATCAGGTTGAGGGAGAATAGAAAGAAGGACTCAAAGGCATTGTTCTTCATTCAACAAGCTATACATGAGACGATCTTCTCAAGAATTGCAGTAGCGAAAACCTCAAAGCAAGCTTGGTTGATACTTCAAAATAAATTTCAAGGCTCATCAAGGGTGATTATGGTAAAACTTCAAACCCTCCGTCGTGTGTTTGAAATTTTGTTCATGAAAAGAAATGAATCGGTATAAGATTTTCTTTCTCGAGTGATTGAAATTGTTAGTCAAATGAAATCTTATGATGAACATATTCTTGATCATATAATTGTTGCAAAAGTTTTACGAAGTTTAACTCCGAAATTTGATCATGTTGTTGCCGCAATTGAGGAGTCAAAAGATTTATCTACTTATTCATTTGATGAACTAATGGGTTCCTTACAAGCACATAAAGTAAGGTTGAACAGGTCACTTGAAAAAAGTGAAGAAAAAGCATTTCAGGTTAAGAGGGAGTCTTCTACTTCAAAAGAAGACGAAAAATCAGCATGAAGAGGACGTGACATAGAAGGATTTCGTGGTAGAGAAAATGGAAGAGGAAGAGGACACTTTGATGGACATGATGAACAAGGGCAATCAAATTATGATCAAAAAAATTATAAGAGTGGAATTCAATGTCACTACTATAAAAAGTTTGGTCACATGAAGGCAGATTGCTGGAAAAGAGAAAAGTAAGTAAGCTATGTGGAGAAAAATGAAGAAAATAATAAGTTGTTTATGACTCATTCACAAGTTCATAATATCTCAAATGATATTTGGTTTCTGGATAGTAGATATTCTAATCATATGTCAGGCATAAAATCAATATTTAGAGATATTGATGAAACTCACAAGTTGAATGTTAGACTTGGAGATAATAAGCAAATCCAAGTGGAAGAGAAAGGAACAATTGAGGTGAAGACAAATCAATGGAAGGTAAAATACCTTGATAATATTTTCTTTGTTCCTACTTTATCACATAACTTATTGAGTGTTGGACAATCAGTAGATGATGGATATTTAGTAATATTTGATAATGGTTCATGCACTATTAGAGATAAAAAAAATCTGGTTTGATTATAGTAAATGTTTACATGACACAAAACAAGATGTTTCCACTTGATGTGTCAAATATTGAAAGGCATGCGCTTATCACAACTCAAAAAAATGAGTCTAGTTTATGGCATTTAAGATATGGACACCTTAACATTAAGGTTTAAGGTTGTTAAGTCAAAAAAGAATAGTTTTCGGATTGCCCAAGATTAATACACTTGATGTATGTGAAGGATGTATTTATTGGCAAACAAAGTAAAAAATCATTTCCTATTGGAAACGCATGGAGTTCATCTAATTGTCTTGAATTAATTCATGATGACTTATGTGGACATATGAATACAAAATCATTTGGTGGAAGTTAATATTTTCTATTGTTTACGGATGATTATAGTCGCATGAGTTGGGTATATTTTTTGAAATTAAAATCTGAAACATTTGATAATTTTTGAAAGTTTAAGGCACTTGTAGAAAGACAAAATGGTAGATATATAAAGACACTTCGGACAGATAGAGGTGGTGAATTTTTATCTAATGAGTTTAATTCTTTTTGTGAAGAAAATTGTATTCACAAAGAATTGACAACACTATATACACCAGAGCAAAATGGTATAGCTGAACGTAAGATTCGAATTGTCGTTGAAATGGCAAGAAGTTTGCTTAAAGGAAAACATCTTCCAAATCAGTTTTGGACAGAAGCAGTTGCAACAGCAGTTTATTTGTTGAATATTTCACCAACAAAGGCTATTATGAATCGAACTCCTTTTAAGGTTTGGTATGGTATGAAACTAAGTGTTAGACATCTAAGAATTTTTTTTTGTATTGCTTATGCTTTGGTGAATTCACAAAATCATCACAAGCTTGATGAAAATCTGAAAAATGTATTTTAATTGGTTATTCTTTACAATCGAAAGCATATCGATTATATAACCCTGTTAGTGACAAAGTTATTATTAATAGAAATGTTATGTTTGATGAAAGGGCAAGTTGGAATTGGGAGACCAATAAAGGTGGAACACAAATACAAATTCCAGTAGAACTAGACACTCCGCAAAATCAAGTGACAGATCCTACTCCAACAAGTTCATCGTCAACCTCACCCAATAGCAGTTTAAATTCTGATTCCTCAAATGAAACCCCTCCAAGAAATTTCAGATCACTAATATAAATTTATAACTCAACATTTGCTTTGTTTATTTCAGATCCAACAACTTTTGAGGAAGCAGTTAAAAAAGAGAAATAGAGAAAAGCAATGAAGAAAGAAATCAAGTCAATTGAGAATAATGAAACTTGGGAGCTAATGGATCTACCGAAAGAAAAGAAAGCGATTGGGTTAAAATGAGTTTTCAAAACAAAATTTAAATGTAAATTATTTGGTTTCACTGATAATAATTGTACAAGAGCTTTAGATGATCGAAAGAGTACTTCAGGCAAGTAGAGTCATAACAATGAAGTATTATGGAACGGATGAACAAGTTACGGATATCCTCACCAAATCACTTCCAGTTCGAAAGCATGTTTATTTTATATCACAAATTTGTATATGCAACTATGAATCAAAGGGGAGTGTTGAGATTTGATTCATAATTATCTAGATAGTTATCATGATCTAGTGATTACATGATGATTTTAATAACCACCTCAATCATGATCTAGTAGTTATAGGATGGTTTCAATAACTACCTCAATCTAGTAGTTATAGGGTGATTGTCACTAGGTCCTATAAATAGGATCGTAGTTCATGAAGCAAAGGATTGTAGTACAAAACAATCATTCACTCATGTTTTGAGTTGTTTTGTCATTGTAACCCTTGTTAAAGAAAAGAAAAAGAAAAAGAAAATTTTGTTAAGGTGAAAGTGGAAGATCGACTCGTTGCAATCTTTTCGTATCGACAAATAGTCATCCATGATCGACTCTTCGCTGAAATATGTCCTTACCGTGGTTGAAATCTTGCTCCAAAGGAAATGCAGGTTCTGATTTGTTCCTTGTGGTGGTCAGTGGGGGCTGCGAATGTGGTTTCAAGGAGTGGTTGCTTTAGCCGACACCACTACCTTCGATGCATGAACTTAGTGGAGGTGTAATCCCTGAAACTTTCAGCTGATGAAGTATGTTGAGGTAGGTGGTGGAATATGATCTGCTACAGAGCAATATCTCCCATTGTGCTGCTGGATCAAAGTCGAACTGTTTGGTATGTAACTTCTTTTAAGTTTGCCTCGGTTATCAAGCAATGCAGCTTAAGATTCTCGAAAAAGGTCAATGTACAAGTAATTTATAGAGCGTAAGCAAACATAGGGAAGCAGCAGAAAAGAAAAATGGTTCTCTTGCCTTCTGAATGCGTTGCATTTTTTCCGTTTAATATAATGCACACACAACAAAGCGAAAAATGAATGAAATTGGAGAGAGATTATGTCAAAGCCTGATAGAAGGAACATGAAGAGAAGGAAGAAGCATAGAGGCAGGCACTCGGTTGCTGATAGAACGAACGAACGAACATGAACACCTCACGCTGTCGACCGACTTTTCATATAAAAATAATGCTTTCTTTTAAATCTGTGAATCGTGCTTGATATTTCTCTCGGAGTGAAATTATTATTAAAGGAAAGCATACAGGCAGGCACTCGTTGCTGCATAAAAGCAGCAACACTTGAGTAAGATTAGTCAAAAGAAGCAGCATGATAGATAGGCTTTACATGTTTGAGCTCCACAACCCTTGTCAGCTTATTGCTTTCTTTTACATTTTAAGACATACCTCAGTGTGGTTCTTCGAGTGTTTCCATAGCTTCCCTTTTTCCGAAGCCTATTTGGGAGCTATTATTGCACCTAATTTTATCAGGCATAAACCTAAGATCTTGTCAACATCCAAGCTGCCTAATAATTCTGATGATCAGTCCACAGGTTTCAATATAACACGTGACTGTTTTCGGCTGTTCCAAAGTGTGATGATGAAAGCTCGAGTTAGATTTTGGACATGCTCCTTGGCTGGCACACTAATAAGAGTCACTCATTTCATTTCATGGGACATACACAGGAGTCCAAGTTCTCATGCATGTTCTTTTTATGGATATCTTTTTGTCCATTTACTGCGCAATAAGTTCAGGTGAGTGTTTACAACCAGGAAGATGGATGATACAAGTAAAAGAGGAATACAGATTAGATGTTGATTGTAAACGTTAGGGTCAATGTTGAAAATTTTAGTTATCATTGTTATATACTCTTTAACATCTGACGCAACACTGTGCAAGGAAAGATGAAGGCAAACCATGGCAGCAAGGAAGATGCTATTAGACCAGAATTGGCTGGAAGTGGATTATTATTGTTGTTGATTTAGATTCTGAAGTAGATTCCTGAACCACCAGCTTTTGTCTAGAACATGGATTATTGTTGTTGATTTAGATTCTGAAGTAGATTCCTGAACTTGTTTTTCTTTTTTCTGAAGTGTTAACATCTTCTGTCTGCAGATCTAAAAATGAGGATATGAGCATGTCTTGCTACCACAAAGCTGAGTCATCAGAGATCTGCAAGCTTAAGCTGAAGAGATCAAGTCAATCTTGAGACTAGCACTTTGGTGCATCTGCATGCGCATAACGTGCACAAAGTCTCAGGTACCTTTTGACCCAAATCCTCTATAACCCCATCTCTCTGATTGCGTCTGCAGAAAAGGCATGATGATGAATGAATCAATCCAAATGGCTTCTGGCCATTCATGGTGAGATAGCCTTCTGTGGTGGGTGGGGTTTGGTGGCGCCCCCGGAAACTCTGAAACCAGAATGATATCAGCCAAAAGTCAATTCACCGTTGAC
The DNA here is from genome assembly GCF_036884655.1 of Musa acuminata AAA Group. Taxonomy (NCBI): domain Eukaryota; kingdom Viridiplantae; phylum Streptophyta; class Magnoliopsida; order Zingiberales; family Musaceae; genus Musa; species Musa acuminata. The sequence continues at coordinate 27,772,456 of NC_088353.1, read as the reverse complement.
TTGTGTACCTATAGGAATGATGATTGTTGACATACATACGGGGAAGAAAAAGCACCACTATCATAACCTTCTTCTCTAATCCTTGGGCTTAAAGCTAATCAATCGCATGACTATTAGAGGTGAATGATTAAGCCAAAAAAAAACAAAAAGCATCATTAGATTTGAGAATCCAAGAAGTGAACAAACAACCCCACTGTGTCTTTGATCAACTATCAGTAAACATCCCTCGTATCCAATAAGCATGACGAGCCCTAATGGCTCCTAATCTTATATTTGTTAGATAAATATTATTCATCAAATGATTGAGAAAAAAAGACAACATCTTATAACCACATTATAAATAGAATATATAAACTTACATCCAACGTTTTCATCACTCAATCGAATTTTATTAGCACAATTACATCGATTGCAATTTTGAAAAGGTTTCCATGATATTTTTCAATGGATTCTATATTTAATGTGCATATGTGATTAAGATGATTGTAAGAAAATATGTAATTCATAAATTTAATTTAATTTTCTAGTAAAAACAAGTTAGAGATTTTATTCTATAAGAAGGCACGATTGAGACCTATATGATATGGATGGTTAATCATATATTACCCCTTTATAATTAGTCTTTTTTAATATTTTAATTTTATATTTTTAAAAATTATATTAGGATTCTGTACTTATGAAAATGAAATATTGATATTCCTATATAGGATTAAAAAGATAATTTTATAGGGTTAAAATTTTAAAATAATGAAATTAAATATTTCACCTTCGTAAGTATAAAAATCTCAATATAACTTTTGAAAAGGTAAATATCAAATTTCTAAAAATAATTATAAGAATCTCAATATAACTTTTTGAAAGCGTAACTTTTGAATATACCATGATTCCTCGCCATTTCCTCTTTGATGGTAAACTTAGAAGCAGAAGGATCCTTCTGATAGAATTTTCTGCAAATACTCCGGAGGTGAATGTTTACCCAGAAAATTTTCATACCAACAGTTTTGACATGCTTCCCTCACTTGGATCATTTCCTGTGGGTTAAGCTCTAACGTTAGGTTGTCGCCTTCCTCTTGTAAATGTGTGTTGTTTACCAACAACAGTTGATGATGCACATGGTGAAGCACCAGTAGAGAAAGCAATGGTAGTAGCATGACAGTGGTAACTGGTAAAACAGGGCCACTCAACAGTGGGTGGCAAACAGAAGACGGCAGTAGCAACGAAGGGATGGTGGTAAAGAAACCCATGGTGGGAGTGGCGTTGATGGCATGTCTAGTATTCTGCCCCCATTCTTTAGTGAATGCTGGTGTGCTTGGTCAGCAGGAGCAACAAGAACAGCAAGAGCCAAATGTTTCAGAGTGCAGTAGTTTCATTTCTTCATCCATCAGAAGCAACCTAGATTTGCACATAGATTTGCTGTTCCTTTTGCGACATGAAAGAAATAAATATCAGCAGGGGACATCAGCATTTAGATTAATATTATTACTGTATAAACTGAGAAATAAATAAATTGAGATATCAACATACATAAAGGAGAAACTGCATATTCTGCAGTAAATATTTATAAATTGAGATACTACAGAACATACACGACTTAAATGTTATTTTGGGCTCCATGATTTTCATTCTAAGTGAAAACAAAGTTTATAATAGCTATTGGATTTATGTGAATATGATACGATAGTACCTAATTTATTATAATAAGATCGTATAAATCTTGATGATACTATGATATTGTCTACGACCTATAATGTTTATTTTATAGTCTTTAATCCAAACATCTCAACAACTCATGAGTATTTTTTCTAGAGAAAATTAAAATTGTTTCATTAATAGATGGTTTGATGAGTAGAAAGTTAAAATTGTTTCAAAAGTTAAATTAATTCAACTTATCTTGAATGCATTAAAAATGTTTGTTATCAATTATAAAGTTAAAATTGGAGAGTTATTTAGTTCTCTCTTAACTCTATATCTCTTTAATTTATCATACAGCGGTGAATTTCATCTATGTATCTCTGGGATATTTTCTTGAATGATGAATCATTTATCTTTAGTTCTCTATCTTTATTTAGTATCTTTGGGATGGTTCCTTTATAATTTTAAACTCGATGATAAGTTATTTATTGATTTTATAAAAATATTATCTTGAATTTATTTCTTTTCAATCCAAAAGATTTATTCTAGCAAATATAACTATTCTTTCAAATTTCATTTCATTAGTTAGATGATGATACGTAGAACGAAAGGGAGGAAACAATTCTGCTCATAATGTATCAAGATTCTTCTTCTAAAGCTTCGCGAATAGATAATCATTTCCACATATGCAGAAGCCTTTTACATAGTTTTCGATTGGATTTGTCTTTAAAGTTAATTACTGGCTTTTTTCCCCTCTGTAGTGTTCAAAATTTCAACTCAACTAGTATACAATTGCAATACTAAAAACACTAATTTCATTTTCACTCTTTAGTCTCTCTTTTTGTTTCCTCTCTCTTTTTCTGTTAAATATATCTCTAATCCTATTTGGATCTTTCCTCGATCTAATCACTCCTAGACAAAGGAATAATTGGCATTGGTAACAGTAGATAGAAAAAAAGATGAAGGAATTGTTTAGAGGCAAGTGACAGTAATTTTTACTCTGAAAATTAAGAAATCAGAGCATACTGGATTCACAGGGGATAGATCTATTTGCCTTGTTTCTTCTTTCACATGGATCCTGGTATTTAAAACCTGTTCAGCAACATAAACATGGATTGATTTTGAGTTCCTTGCAAATCACAAGAACCTTGGTCGACAACAAATGATGCATGATGTAGAGATAAACAAGATAATAACTTGTTAGTAATAACTAAACAAATACGTTTCCTTCTTCTACATGAAAAAAAGTCATTTTTTCTAGTAGAGAAAAACAAGATGCATAAAAAATTGCTTTGAAGTAGCTGTACATTATGTGTATGCAAGGACTTGTGCAAGTCACTTAGTATGAAAAGGCTTTGTTGGAAAGAACAACTTTCTGCCCCCTGAATAACTTTCTGCACAACCATGTTTAACACAATCTTTCTCTTGTCTCTTCTTAATTTAAATTAATTAATTAACAAGTTAAATTCCAACTACTGTTTTGTGGCAGACCAATTCTTGCTGGTCTCCCCACTTTGCTAAGCACTCTGACAATCCAACTCCAACATACGACCCCACTTGCCAGTGACTGTTCACAGCCCATAAATTCTCTCATCAAGGAGTAAGCCACACCACACCAACCCTTTGCTCTCTCCCATGTGTTGTTATAAATAACCGCAACAACTTGCCTTGGATTCAGCAAAGTCTTCTTGTAAGAAGAGTTGCAGCTTTTTTGTTGTGTAATTGGTTTGTGAGCTTGAGAAGGACTCTCTCCCAAGTGAAGTAGAAAGAGAGAGTGTTTTGTGGTGTGTGTGTGTGTGTTTGTGTGCTCACGAAGAAATAGTTTATGGACATTCAGACAAGACAGAATCTAAGAGGAGATTGCATGCTTACTGAAGTCTCCCTTGATTGGAGGGGCAAACCCTGCAAGCCCAACAAGCATGGAGGCATCAGAGCTGCTTGCTTTGTATTAGGTCTCTCTCTCTCTCTCTCTCTCTCTCTCTCTCTGTGTGGGTGTGTTTTCCACAGCTATCATCAAGATAGCTTGTTTATTCTGTTCTATGTAGGATATATACAATTAAGGTTGAACTAATCTACATAATTTAATTGTTGTCTTGGTTCTTTTTCCAGGCATTCAAGCATTTGAGATAATGGCAATTGCTGCTGTTGGCAACAACCTTATAACATATGTCTTCAATGAGATGCACTTCCCGCTGTCAGAATCAGCAAACATAGTGACCAACTTTGTGGGAACTATTTTTATCTTGTCTCTCGTTGGTGGGTTTCTCTCAGACTCTTATCTAGGGAGCTTCTGGACCATGTTGATATTTGGATTTGTTGAGCTCTCAGTAAGTTCTATTCTTCTCTAAGAGTACCTCAATCCATTTGCAGAAGTTAATCCATTGTCTGCTGAACCAGAGCAGAAAAAGGAGAAGAATTTCTATGACTGCTACCTTGTCCGATGAAAACCATATACTTCCTCTCTTTTTTCTGTCCATGAATCAATTTAAAATAGTAACAATAATAATGCCATGAAATGTGACTACTTAAACCTTTTTTATTTAAATAAAGCATTCACAGAGACAAAGTGAAAATGGGAAGTCATCTTCTTCCATCTGGCAATGTAGAGAAAGCTGCATGGATTTATATCATGAAATAATTGAAGGAAATATGAGAATGCAAGATATTTAATATATTGTTTTTATTGCATAAACAACCTACTCCTGTGGGTTTGGTTTTGTTCAGGGTCTCATACTGCTCTCAGTCCAAGCACATCTTCCGCAACTGAGGCCACCACCATGCAACATGATGTCAGGAGAGCACTGCATGGAGGCCAAAGGCTTCAAGGCCGTTACCTTCTTCCTTGCTCTCTACTTGGTGGCCTTGGGGAGCGGCTGCCTGAAGCCCAACATGATCTCTCATGGTGCTGACCAGTTCAGAAATGATGATCCAGATGATCAGTCCAGGAAGCTGTCCACATACTTCAACACAGCATACTTCAGCTTCTGTGTGGGAGAGCTGATTGCACTCACTGTTCTAGTTTGGGTCCAAATGCGGTCAGGGATGGACGTAGGTCTCGGTGTGTCTGCAGCTGCCATGGCCATGGGACTCATCAGCTTAGTTTGCGGTGCTCCTTTCTACAGGAACAAGCCTTCACAGGGCAGCATCTTTACCCCCATTGCAAGAGTAAGATTTAGATTATGAATTTATTACTAAAAACATAGTTTTAGTTGATCAGTATTTACGCTCGATCAACATCCTACTTTGCTGCAAATGCCATCAAGATATAGCTAAAAAGTGCTTCTTCAAAAGAATTCTTTTGCGATAGAATTAGCGTGGCATTGCAAATTTACCTTTTCTTTTCTGGCTATCATATCAAGATTCTTCATTGTGATTGTTTCCTAGGAGATTGTGTTTTATGCTTATTGTTTTTGCCACTGTTCATTAAGAATACGCTTGTGGTGAATGAAGCTCGGAAATTTCTCTTGGGGACCTCTGTCCAAGGATTCTTTTGGTGCGAGACCACTTGTCTTCTTGATTAAACATTAATCTAATATAATATATTTTTTTCTCCTATAGGTTTTGTTAGACTACCACAAAAGAGTAGTAGAATTTCTTTTTCTTTATGATCTTGCCTTCTTGATTATCAAGTACATAGTTGATTCTTGAAATGATTAAGTTTTTTTGTTTGCTCGTATACTGATTGCAGACATGAAGGTAATTATGTATGATATGAACGATGGTGTCTTGGGTTGTTCTGCATAAGAATACACTAGATATATCAGAAGGCAGATGGATCATGACTTCCTAGAAATTTTATGCAAGAAAGCTTTGATCTTTGCAAGTTCTTACTGTCAAGTAAAAGTTGTTCCTTCTGCAGGTCTTTGTAGCTGCATTTGCCAAGAGAAAGCAAGTTTGCCTCTCTAGTTCTGGAGTGCCTCACACGAAGAATGTGCCCAAACACCATGGTGTTTCTTCTCGAAGTGTTTGCAACCTCAGTCACATCCACAAGTTCAGGTTGGCCCAGCTTATCATCTAATCATTTGACCAAGGAAGAAGAAGTTCATAAGAAAAAGATGATCTTTTCCGAGTTTGACGTTTGCAACCTTTCTTCCTTTACATGATTCAGATTTCTGGACAAAGCTTGCATCAAATCCCAAGATGGTTGTAACATGAAAGAGAGCCCATGGAAGCTTTGCAGCAAGGCAGAGGTAGAGCAAGTGAAGGTGATTCTTTCAGTGATACCGATCTTCGCATGCACCATCATCTTCAACACGGTCCTCGCTCAGCTGCAGACCTTCTCAGTGGAACAAGGAAGCTCCATGAACACTCGGCTTGCAGACTCCTTCAGAGTCCCACCTGCATCACTCCAATCCATCCCCTACATGGTGCTCGTCATACTGGTTCCCATCTACGAAACCAGCTTCGTCCCTCTTGCCCGAAAGCTCACCGGAGAGGACTCGGGGATCACTCCGCTGCAGCGAATCGGCGTCGGCCTCTTCACAGCGACCTTCTCGATGGTGGCAGCCGCCATGATCGAGAAGGAGAGAAGAGAGATGGCTGTTGGGTCGGGCAAGCTGATGTCCATCTTCTGGATTGCTCCCCAGTTCCTCATCTTTGGCCTCTCGGAGATGTTTACAGCTGTGGGTCTCATTGAGTTCTTCTACAAGCAGTCATCGGGCGGCATGCAGTCCTTCTTGACAGCCATGACCTACTGCTCTTACTCCTTTGGCTTCTTCTTGAGCTCCCTGCTGGTGTCATTGGTGAACAAGATCACATCAAGCTCATCAAATGGCGGATGGCTGGGTGACAATGACCTCAACAAGGACAGGTTGGATCTCTTCTACTGGCTGTTGGCAGCTCTCAGCCTCCTCAACTTCCTCAATTATCTTTTCTGGGCCAAATGGTACTCCAACACTCCATCTCCATCAACTGAGACACATGTTGGAGCTGAGAACATACCGTGAAAGACCACCATCCCACATTAAATATTCCTCTTTGGTCCTAAACTTGAACTAAGCTAAGAGGGTAAATAAAAACAAAAAAAAAGAGATCTAGATCGTGGATCTATCATGCAGGTTTCGCGCCATCGCTGGCCCTTCTTATATATATGTATTAATTACATCGAATCATGGACATACAATGAATGCACTAACGATCGTCGAACATCGTTACTATATGAAATTTTAGTGTTCTTCTGTCTTCTCTTGCTCTTTCTTTTCATTTGTCACCCAAGTCTTCGGATCAAATTATTGTTCATGGAAATGGAGCTCGAAATGATGGACCAGCACTATGTCTATGTTGTTAGAGAGGGGACATGTTCCTATGGAGACAATGGACAAGGCTTTTCTTTCCAAGTTCATAGGCAAAATGCTGGTCACTATCATGCCCATCCATCATTATGTCTATGAACGATTGGTTGGTTTATGTCCAATGAAACCATGTCAAATTATTGTTAACTAATAGGGATTGGTTTCCCTCTTCACCTTAAAAGTCTAAGATTACAACTTGAATCTCTTGATATTTCATGGTAGGTAGGTAAAGCAAGCTAGAAGATCCACAGTAGATGCTGCAAAATGCAACAGTGAGAACACCATCAGTACGACTACATACTCGAGAGCACAATCCCGAATTAGAGTGTGTGATTGATCATCACATACATACTTGAGATAGAGAAGCTAAATCCTACGTACCACACAAAAATATCAGAGTCTGGCCTTCTAATTTGATGCAAGAAATGAAAACATGGACCAGCCAAGAGTAGAGTCTATTGACATCACACAGGTGGTACAAGAATTAGGGACGCATTTCAGATCTTTTTGAACGTAAAGAACAAAAAATATTAATTTTTCTTTGGTGTGCATATGAGATCCTCAACTGAAGTGAAGAATTATTTATTAATTAGGACCTGAAAGCTCTGTTGCTTGGACTGGGAAGCAATATGCAGTACATGTCACGTGAACTTACCAATGACATGAGGAAACAATGATATTTATCTTCTACATTTGCAAGATTTGAGCCCATTGTAAACAGATCGTGACAAGTGGAACTGCAAAAACATTCACCCATATAATCTGGACTAAATACCTCATATGAGACAGTCAATTATCTTAAATAGCTACATAATGTTGCAGTCAGAAAAAAGTGCTCTAGTCTGAGACAATAATGATGAGAGCTGCTGGTCTAAGGAACAAGCAAGTTAAGAGACAGAGGATAGTGGGAAGTACAATACTTCTGTCCTTTCATGATTTAGAGCCCTCCTAATTACCAAAAACGCAATATAGCACTGTAATTCTGCAATTATGTAAAAAAAATGGATCATTTATTTGTCTTGTCACAGTAATAACAAAAATAATTTTGCAGGTGAATTCATTTACTAGTGTCAGTATCGTATTGTAATGGAAGGAAAATGTACTGCCACCATTAACACAACAAGCTAATCTCATCTGTACCAATGACAGCAAATGCATTCCTGTGGCTAGGCCTACTGTATCCCCACTCACTAATTACTATAATCATAAGATAATTAATATGGTTATAACATATTTATGGGATCAAGAAAAAAGAAACAGTGTCATAATTACTACTTATTATGGGATCGAGCAATAGATAGAGCACTCCGGATCATATCTTCACAATGATCAATTTCTTGATCCACAGCATCAACAACTGCATGGATTTAACAAGGAGGAGGAGCAAAGAAAACATCGCAAGTTGCAATTTCAACATCTTCCACGTTGACAAATCGATTGCTCGTCTGCTAGTTTTGAGAGAATAAGATGTCAACGCACCTTGACATCATAAAGATCTGGAATGGCATGCAAGCATTCTTTTCCTGATTAGTGATTCGAGTTCAAGAAAAGCTGGATGACAAGATAAAACGCAACGAGCAAACATAGGGGCCCCATAGTGCTCCTCGTAATAGCAACTTCATACAACTTTGGGGGTCCATTTGATCTATCATCAAGAATTATTGAGTGGAGATAATGTCATGCGTAGATACATAAAAGCAAATGTATTAGCCACAAATGCAAGAATATGGTCGCAAACAGGGTTGCGTTCGGCAAAGATGATGGATAATGAGATGTGCTTGAGATGGCACCAAGAAATCCACATTGCTCAACACCATCCAGCAAATTGGATGGTGAAAGATTCCTTGGAACTGAAATTTTGTGACTGCGGAGAAGCTACTACAAGACACCACAAAAGCTTTATGCTGGGTTTTAACAATTCAAAGAAGTCAAGTATGATCTGAAAAGTAAGGTTTGAATGCTTCCATTTTGGCTGGTCTCATGCCTCTGAGATGACCTTAAACCATCTTCCATGGCTCTTCCAGACTCGATAAAGATTTTGAATAGTATTTCTACAAGCATCAGCTCAATCTCCAACCAACAAAATAAAGCTCTACACCCACTGCATCTCTCTCCCCTAAATTTTTCATTAACTTATCAAGAAAATCCATTGTATGCCTAAGTTTTGCCTTGATTAGGACTCCAACTCTGCAGTACTGACATGATGAAAAAACCAGCCAAACATTGTATGATCTTCATGATAAGTTTGCTCCATAGCCAACTCCAATTGATGGGAAAATGTCAGTAGTGGACTAATTTTATGACAAACTATTGTCTAAATAAATCATGCTATATATGTTTTATCAATGTAAACAGAGAGTAATTTGTTGCCCAATCCCACTGCATGAGACTCATCCAGACAGATGATCTATAGCTTCACACAACTCCCGAAGAGACCAATCATTGCTAAGGTCAATATCTTCTCAACACTGGAATCCTGGAACTAACTTTGGCCAGTATTGCTCTATAGCTTGTCTTGCAATAACCTACATAGGCAGCCAGAAATTGATGGAATGCACATAAAAGCATAACCATTTACTTTAATGGAAATATTGCATTAAGAAGCAATCTAATTTTAAAGAACGAAGAAAAAAAGGTATTGGTTTTGCTGTTAACATAATATAAATTAATTCCAAGAATATATTATCTAATATCCCGAATTTATAAAAAGAATAATAAACTAGTAATTTATTATCCATAATTTATATAATAAACTCCCTCTCTTTTTTCTTTCTTAATCCTTAAATTCAAATCATTATTTTTATAATAATAAATATTTATTTAATTAAAAAAAGGACTATATCTTCTTGATAGAATCACAAGTCTCTTTTTGTAATAGATTACTTTGAAAATAAATATAAGATAAAAATATATCAATCACATGCTGGTAGGAACCTCAAAAAAATTATAAAAATAATTTTTAATATAAAAATATCAATAATTTAATAAGAAATGATAATATATCAATTTATCATAAAACCTATGCATAAAAATTAATAATAATTTCTTACATAATAAATAAAATTATGCATCAATCACATGCAATACATATATAATAACTAGATAATAAAGGTGTACATCACCCGATGGTGCACTCTCCTAGCAGCGGATGGAAAAGTATATTCCACGGGATGGATTCTTCCCAACAATGGATTGAGATAATAATTGATATCGCACTTTCAACAGCGGATAGAGTGGTATCTCTCATCCGCCCAAGTGGAGATACATTCCTCCTAACAATGGATGGAGGAATTATCTAACCATCATGTCTGACGACTTGCTAATCCCCAAAGGGAATCACCATACCTGCTCTCGTTAGGGATACATAAATATTCATAATCATTCATTTACACTCATTCATTCACTTATCAAGAAATCAATATGATTAAATATTATGAGAGACCATACTTTTAATGTGAACTACTAGCCTAGTCACATCTACTACTTGATAATAATCATATCAATATCATAAACTTAAGAAAATAGAAAACCAATAATCAATTTCAAATGACATTTTCATATAAAACCTTTAAATTCATCAAATCATAAATGCATGAAACATCAATCTTTCAATAGTCCTTAATCAATCAAAACCCTAATTGGAATAGCTCAATTGTCTTAAACCAAACTCAATTCAATTATGATCTAACGGAACCAACCTCAAATCATTATAGAACCAGTCTAGAATCACCCGAGACTAGTCTAATTTAGATTTGATTGATCTCGATTAGGTCATGTAGGTTTGAACTAGTTAAATTAGTTTGGAATCACCCTAATTCAGCTTTGACCGATCAAATCTTTCTGATTTAAATAATTAACGAGCTTAAACCAATAAAGAGAGAGGAAATTGGACTATGTCGTATAGTACTAACTCAAACCTAACCAATCCACCCGAGTCTTGGATGGGTCACATATGCCGCATATACTTGTTCCAAGTAATAGTTAAATTGAGGTACAACAAGCTAGATAGAGGAGCAATGATATGTCTAATGCTAATTGCATAACTGGGCAGGCTTAACTTCATGGACTAGGCTAAGCATCACTTATAAATTGGGCTGGGTCTTACCTTTGAACTAGGCCATGCTTGGCTCATGAGTTGGTTGTATATAGACATATGAGTTGAAGTCATATCTAACTACATGGATTGGGTCGTACCGAGCTGCACGAGTTGGCCAATGCGTGGTCACTTGGTTGGGTCGTATTTTACCATATGGGCTGAGTCATATATACATGGACCGGATCTTGCCTAGCCACTTGGGTTGGGTCATACTTGGCCATATAGGTTGGGTTGTACCTTGTCATATGGGTTGGGTCATACATGGCCATATGGATTGGATCGTACCTAGCCATGGGCTAGGTCATGCCTGACCACATCGGTTAGGTGATACTTTGTCATATGGGTTGGGACGTACATAGCCATATGGACTGGATCGCACTTGGGTTGGATCATACTGTTAGGATCGAGAGCACTAAGAGGGGGGGGGGGTGAATTAGTGCAGCGGAAATCTTACAATGATTAAAAACCAAAAGCTGCGTTCGTTCAAAAACTGTTATGATGCAAAAGCAAATTCTCAGTTTGTATCTAAGTGTAGTTTGCGTCTAAGCGCAGATTGCGTCTAAGCATAGTTTTGCGTCTAAGCGCAGTTTACGTCTAAACTCAGATTTACGTCTAAACGCAGATTTACGTCCAAACGCAGATTTACGTCTAAACTCAGATTTACGTCTAAACGCTGTTTTACGTCTAAACGCAGATTTACGTCTAAACGCAGATTTACGTCTAAACGCAGATTTACGTCTAAACGCAGTTTTACGTCTAAACGCAGATTTACGTCTAAACTCAAAAACTTGTTTGTATACTTGCAGAAGGCAGTATGCAGTTGGAATCAAGATGTAAATGTGAACTGAGATCTGATGATTGAGCGAGGAAAGCCGATTTACGTCTGAATGCAGTTTTACGTCTAAATGCTGAAAATCGTTCGTAAAATCATAGAGGACAGATTGCAGTTATCAATAGGATTAAAGTGTAAGTGTAAACTGCAAAGAAGCTCGTTCATAAAAGCACGGAAAACAGTTCTGCAGAATCAAACGTAAACGTAAACTGTAATGTATGAAAATACGAATTTACGTCTGAATGCAGATTCGGAAGAACAACACTTAGAACTTGTTCGTGAAAGCGCAGAGAGCAGTAGTAATGAGGGAGGTTTGCAGTAATGATAAAGTGCTCAAAAATAAACGCAAACCAGAGATTTAGAGTGGTTCGGTCAGCCTTGACCTACTCCACTTTTGGCTTCCTCCACCGATGAGGTTGCCGACGTCAACTAGATGCCTTCCTTCAATGGGCGAAGGCCAAACTTCCCTTTTACAATTTCTCTCCTTTTGACAGGCTCAGGAGACAACCTTTACAGACCTTTCTCTCCTCACTTTACAACTGAAAACTTGAAGAACAGAAGGAGGAGACTTAAAGGCTTTACAACACTTTTGAGCTTCTTAGAATCACAGAAAAGATCAAGATTTCGATGTAGGTCTGTATCTTTTCATGCTGAATGGGTGGGGTATTTATAGGCCCCAACCCAATTCAAAATTCGAGCTCAAAACGATCAAATCGATCAAATCCCAGAATTCTGGGATCAGGCGGTTGCACCTCTTGACTGGAGAGGTGGCACCGCCTGGCAGAGCTCGAAGACTGAGCTCAGGCGATTGCTTCTCTCTGCCAGAGCTCGAAGACTGAGCTCGATGGTTGCATCACCTGGCAGAGCTCGAAGACTGAGCTTGGTGATTGCATCACCTGGCAGAGCTCGAAACTGAGCTCGGTGGTTGCATCACCTGGCAGAGCTCCAAGCTGAGCTCAGGCTGATGCACCTCTCTGCCAGAGCTCGAAGACTGAGCTCGGTGAATGCATCACCTGGCAGAGCTCGAGACTGAGCTCAGGCTGATGCACCTCTCTGCCAGAGCTCGAAGACTGAGCTCGGTGGTTGCATCGCCTGGCAGAGCTCGAAACTTGAGCTCTGGCGGTGCTACCTCTTGGCAGAGGAGGTTGCACCGCCCAGTCTAGCTCGAAGACTGAGCTCTGGGCGGTTGCACCTCTCGGCTGGGGCGGTTGCACCTCCCAGCCTCGCAGCCCTGGCGGTTGCACCTCCTGGCTGGGGCGGTTGCACCTCCCAACCCCACAGCCCAGGCGGTTGCACCTCCTGGCTGGGGCGGTTGCACCTCCTGGTGCAATCAGGGTCCGAATGGTTCACTCCATTCGGCCCACTTTGAATCTTTTCAGGGGCCCAATTGCCCCAAGATTAAGCTAATGGGATCACCTCCCATTTTCATGCTTAATCATCATGCTAACTACGATTAACTCTAAGACAACTTCTGCAGCTTTGCTCCGATGCGTCAATCGCTTCTTCCGGCGAGTTTCCGGCCAACTTCCGTCGATCAACCGATAACCCTCGGTGATCCTTCTGCGGACATCCGGCATACTCCTGGACTTGCGACGATCCACTTGGCGAGTTCCGACGAGCTTCGCTTGGCAAGCTTCTGGACTTCTCGGATCTGTTCACGCTGAACCTCCGACGACCGTCCGAACTTCCGTCGAACTCTCGAACTCCCAACGTGATCCTGATCTTGACTCCGGCGCAACACCTGCTGCTTGTCTTACTCTTATCGTAGTTAATCCTGCACACTTATCTCAACACATAGATTAGATAACAAATGACAATTGACTTCATCATCAAAATCCGAGATTCAACAATCTCCCCCTTTTTGATGATGACAATCAATTGATAAAGGAGTTGTCCTTAACTCCCCCTATCTAAATGCCATAGTTGAGATAAGTCAACCTTGAATTCAAGACCGAAGAATTCAAGTGACGTATTGATAAGTTAGATCAGTTAAACTTATCAATGCTCCCATCATGATGCCCATCATGATGTATCTCTTCAAGAATGATGTCAAGGCATGACATACATCATCAAGTTTGTATGATAGTGTTTGTAACTGTTCATCATGTAAACATATAAAGCTATGAAGGACTTTTTACATGATGCACACATTTGAGATTTTCTAGCAAGTTTGCATTTTCTTCACAATATAGAATATCAAATCAAGATATGATGCAAACTATAGCACATGTTCACATATCTCTTGGTGATGCAAGGATGGCATAACATTGTTTATAGCATCACTCAAGTATTTGCAACTATGACATAGACATGATTATGGCAGTTCAGCTATGACATAGTGTTTATCAATTCATATGTTTCTCCCCCTTTGTCATCAACAAAAAGCATGATAGCATTATCAAGTATATAAAGGAAGTCATGACACATATATCTCTTTATTGTGTTTGCTTGACGGAGGAAAGTCATTTTACAAAGAGTTTTTTATAAGAGTGTACAGGAACATCCCATTTTTAGCATACAAACCGAAAAATGAACTTCTTACATGCATTTGGTTAAAAATATTTGTCACATAATTTGCAACATGTTATTTGATCAAGCGTTGTCAAGGCATGTAATAGTAATAACATCCGAAAGATAATTTTAAGTATTCGGACACATCAACATTCCTAATTCTCTTCTTATGTAATCAAATTGTTCTTCACATAGGGGTTTTGTGAAGATATCAGCCAGTTGATGTTTGGTATCAATAAACTCTATGGTTACATCATGATTAGTGACATGATCACGTATAAAGTGATGTCTAATATCAATGTGTTTTGTTCTTGAGTGTTGTATAGGATTTTTAGTTAAGCATATTGCACTCGTGTTATCACATTTAATGGAAATATCTTTAAGATTCACTTTGTAATCTTCTAAAGTGTTTTTCATCCATACAACTTGTGCACAGCATGCACTTGCTGCAATGTATTCAGCTTCGGTTGTTGATAGGGCAACCGAGTTTTGTTTCTTAGATGACCAGGATACAAGGGCATGTCCTAAAAATTGACATGATCCTGATGTGCTTTTTCTGTCTAGTTTACAGCCAGCGAAGTCCGCATCAGCATAAGCTGTTAATTCAAAATTTTCTGATTTTGGGTACCATAGTCCTAGATTGGTAGTTCCATTAAGATATCTGAGTATTCTTTTGACTGCTTTGAGATGAGATATCTTAGGGTCTGATTGAAATCTAGCACAAAGTCCTACACTGAACATGATGTCTGGTCTGGTGGCAGTGAGGTAAAGTAAACTTTCTATCATACCCCTATAGGTTTTTTGATCGAAGCTTTCTCCATTCTCATCAATTTCTAACTTAGTGGAGGTGCTCATAGGAGTGTCAATGGCTTTTGAATTATTCATTTTGAACTTCTTTAGCAAACTCACAGCATATTTGGTTTGACTAATAAAGATGTCATTGCTTAGTTGTTTGATTTGTAGGCCTAAGAAGAATGTTAACTCTCCCATTAGACTCATTTCGAATTCATGACTCATAGTTTTCGCAAAGGATTCACAAAGAGATTCATTTGTAGAACCAAAGATAATATCATCAACATAAATCTGAACAATGAGAAAATCATTTTCAAAATTCTTGATAAATAATGTAGTATCAACCTTGCCTTTTATGAAATTATTTTCAATGAGAAAAGAGCTAAGTCTCTCATACCAAGCCCTTGGGGCTTGTTTTAAACCATAGAGAGCTTTAGTTAATCTAAACACATGATTAGGGTAGCCATTGTTTTCAAATCCAGGAGGTTGTTCAACATAAACTTCTTCGGAAATGAAACCATTTAGAAAAGCGCTTTTAACATCCATTTGAAATAACTTAAAATTATTGCAACTAGCGTAGGCAAGGAGCATCCTTATGGCTTCCAATCGAGTCACAGGTGCGAAGGTTTCTTCGTAATCGATACCTTCTTCTTGGTTGAAACCTTTGGCCACTAATCTAGCCTTGTTTCTAACCACGATACCATTTTCATCTTGCTTGTTTCTAAAGACCCATTTAGTACCAATTACTAAATGGTCATTTGGCCTAGGAACAAGCGTCCACACCTCATTTCTCTCAAATTGATTTAATTCATCTTGCATTGCGATAATCCATGAATCATCTTTCATGGCTTCATCAACACATTTGGGTTCAATTTGGGAGAGAAAAGCGGCGTTGGCACAAAAGTTTTTAAAAGAAGATCGTGTTTGAACCCCCTTTGATGTGTCTCCTAGGATTAGCTCCTTAGGATGAGCATCTATATACTTCCAATCCTTGGGTAAGGATGTTTTGGAAGTGGATGCAACCAAGTTGCTAGTTGGAGACGGGGTTTCGTTTAAATTCAAGGAATCAAAATTAACATCATCATCAAGATCATTTTTCTTAATTTCTGAAATCTCATTGAAAACAACATGGATGGATTCTTCAATAATTAAGGTTCTTTTATTGAAGATGCGAAAAGCTTTAGAAACCGAAGAATAACCAAGAAAGATTCCTTCATCAGATTTAGCATCGAATTTTCCTAAGTTATCCTTTTCATTCAAGATAAAACACTTACACCCAAAGACTTTAAAATATGAGACATTGGGTTTTTTGTTATTCCATAACTCATAAGGAGTTTTGGAGAGTAAGGGTCTTACTAGGACTCTATTTAAAATATAACATGCAGTGTTTACAGCTTCGGCCCAAAAATATTTGGGTAGGCTATGTTCATTCAACATGGTTCTTGCCATTTCTTGCAAATTTCGATTTTTTCTTTCTACTACCCCATTTTGTTGAGGATTTCTTGGAGTAGAGAAGTTATGGTTGTATCCATTGAGTTCACAGAATTCTTGGAAGTCATGGTTTTGAAATTCTCCACCGTGATCACTTCTAATTGACGAAATCATAGATTCCTTCTCATTTTGAACAAGTTTACAAAACTTGGTAAAATGTCTAAAGCATTCATTTTTTTGTTTTAAGAAGTAGGTCCATGTATATCTGCTGTAGTCATCAATAATGACAAAGGCGTATTTGCTACCTCCTAGACTTGATGTAGAGATTGGTCCGAACAAGTCCATGGATCAATTGTAAGGGCCTAGAGGTGCTTATTTGATTCTTAGCTTTGAAGCTACCCCTAATTTGCTTACCTAATTGGCAAGCATCACATACATTATCTTTGATGAACTTGATATGAGGAATTCCTCTTACAAGTTCTCTAGATGATACTTGATTGATTAGTTTCATGCTAGCATGACCTAATCTTCTATGCCATAGCCAAGCATCCTTATTCATAACGGCAAGGCACATTTCATCACATAAGTCATTGATGTCAATAGTGTAAACGTTGTTTTGTTTTAATGAAATCATAGATATATTTTTGTGTGGTTTTTCAATGATGCAGGCATTAGATTCAAATCTTATAATATATCCTTTATCACATAATTGACTAATGCTCAAGAGGTTATGTTTTAGACCATCAACTAGTAAAACATCTTCAATAGAGAGGTTGGATTTGTTACCTATGGTTCCTTTGCCAATGATTTTACCCTTGTTGTTGTCTCCGAAGGTGACATATCCTTCGTCTATGCTAGAGAGCTTAGAGAATTGAGATGGATCTCCGGTCATATGCCTTGAGCATCCACTATCAAGGTATCATTTCTTGCTCCTAGCTTGCGATTGTTTAGTTTTCTACAAGAAAGAATGATGTTTAGGTACCCATTTGCTTTTGGGTGCCTCATAAATAGATCTACATTTTCTATCATGTTGCATAGAGTTTATCATGGTTCCTTTAGGAACCCAAATTAATTTGTTTGGACTTATTTTCTTGAATGGACAACAATGTGTCTTGTGTCCAGATTTGCAACAAAAGTTGCACTTGGTTTGGTGTTGAACATGTAAGATGGGGCCTTTTACAAAGGTAGTTGGATTTCGGTGAGGACTCCTCACAAATCCAATCCCACTTCTTTTGGGAGCATGACCCTTGTTTGTAAGGATCATGTTTAATGACTTGCTACCAACCTCGAATTTCTTCAAGGTGTCCTTAAGTAGCAAGTTTTCTTTTTGTATAGTTTCTAAATCATGACATTTGATACATGAATTTAAACTATCATGATGTTCGACTTTTAACTTATCAAACTCACAAGTAAGATTATCATGTACCTTTTTTAGCAACTTGTATTTTCTATTTATAACTTTGCATTCATCAAATAAATCATGGAAGGCATTTAATAATTCATCGAAAGATAAATCAGCATCTAATAAATCCGTTACCTCCTCTTCGATAGCCATAAAGGCGTAATGAGCAACTTGCTCGGTGTTGGATTCCTCTTCCTCAGATGCGCTCGAATCATCCCATGTTGCTTGGAGCGCCTTCTTCTTTGTTGTTCTTTTCTTGACTTGGGGACAATCACTTTTGTAATGTCCCGGTTTTTTACATTCGTAGCAGATCACTTGGTCCTTCTTAGGTTCAAGTTTATTTTTCACATCGTTTTTAAACTTGTTTCTTTTGAAGAATTTCTTAAACTTTCTTGTCAAAAGTGCCAAGTCATCATCACAGTCCTCATCACTTGAGTTTTCTCTCAAGTGGCATTCAGAAGTTTTAAGTGTCATATCCTTCCTGTTCTTTGGAAGGATGTCTTCTTGCTCTTCATGAGCTTTGCAAGTCATTTCGTAGGTCATTAATGACCCGATTAGTTCTTCAAGAGGGAAATTTCGCAGATCTTTTGCCTCTTGAATGGCGGTGACTTTAGGATCCCAACTCTTAGGAAGGGATCTTAGTATCTTATTAACAAGCTCAAAATCCGAAAAGCTCTTTCCGAGTCCTTTTAGACCGTTGACGACATCCGTGAAACGGGTAAACATGTCGCCAATGGTTTCACTCGGTTTCATTCGGAAAAGTTCAAAAGAATGCAGCAACAGATTGATTTTTGACTCTTTCACTCTACTTGTGCCCTCGTGGGTCACTTCAAGTGTGTGCCAAATATCAAAAGCAGTTTCGCAAGTTGAAACACGATTAAACTCGTTTTTATCAAGTGCGCAAAATAAGGCATTCATAGCCTTTGCATTAAGAGCGAAAGCCTTCTTCTCCAAATCGTTCCAATCGATCATTGGAAGAGAAGATTTTGAAAATCCATTTTCAACAAGGTTCCACAGTTCAAAATCCATAGAAATAAGAAAGATCCTCATTCGGGTCTTCCAGTAAGTGTAGTCCGTTCCACTGAACATGGGTGGACGTGTAATCGAATGCCCCTCTTGGTTTCCGGCGTATGCCATCTCTCTTGGGTTTTAATCCTTTAGAGAGTTAACCTTGCTCTGATACCAATTGTTAGGATCGAGAGCACTAAGAGGGGGGGGGGTGAATTAGTGCAGCGGAAATCTTACAATGATTATGATGCAAAAGCAAATTCTCAGTTTGTATCTAAGTGCAGTTTGCGTCTAAGCGCAGATTGCGTCTAAGCGTAGTTTTGCGTCTAAGCGCAGTTTACGTCTAAACTCAGATTTACGTCTAAACGCAGATTTACGTCCAAACGCAGATTTACGTCTAAACTCAGATTTACGTCTAAACGCTGTTTTACGTCTAAACGCAGATTTAAGTCTAAACGCATATTTACGTCTAAACGCAGTTTTACGTCTAAACGTAGATTTACGTCTAAACTCAAAAACTTGTTTGTATACTTGCAGAAGGCAGTATGCAGTTGGAATCAAGATGTAAATGTGAACTGAGATCTGATGATTGAGCGAGGAAAGCCGATTTACGTCTGAATGCAGTTTTACGTCTAAATGCTGAAAATCGTTCGTAAAATCGTAGAGGACAGATTGCAGTTATCAATAGGATTAAAGTGTAAGTGTAAACTGCAAAGAAGCTCATTCGTAAAAGCACGGAAAACAGTTCTGCAGAATCAAACGTAAACGTAAACTGTAATGTATGAAAATACGAATTTACGTCTGAATGCAGATTCGGAAGAACAACACTTAGAACTTGTTCGTGAAAGCGCAGAGAGCAGTAGTAATGAGGGAGGTTTGCAGTAATGATAAAGTGCTCGAAAATAAACGCAAACCAGAGATTTAGAGTGGTTCGGTCAGCCTTGACCTACTCCACTTTTGGCTTCCTCCACCGATGAGGTTGCCGACGTCAACTAGATGCCTTCCTTCAATGGGCGAAGGCCAAACTTCCCTTTTACAATTTCTCTCCTTTTGATAGGCTCAGGAGACAACCTTTACAGACCTTTCTCTCCTCACTTTACAACTGAAAACTTGAAGAACAGAAGGAGGAGACTTAAAGGCTTTACAACACTTTTGAGCTTCTTAGAATCACAGAAAAGATCAAGATTTCGATGTAGGTCTGTATCTTTTCAGTGCTGAATGGGTGGGGTATTTATAGGCCCCAACCCAATTCAAAATTCGAGCTCAAAACGATCAAATCGATCAAATCCCAGAATTCTGGGATCAGGCGGTTGCACCTCTTGACTGGAGAGGTGGCACCGCCTGGCAGAGCTCGAAGACTGAGCTCAGGCGATTGCTTCTCTCTGCCAGAGCTCGAAGACTGAGCTCGATGGTTGCATCACCTGGCAGAGCTCGAAGACTGAGCTTGGTGATTGCATCACCTGGCAGAGCTCGAAACTGAGCTCGGTGGTTGCATCACCTGGCAGAGCTCCAAGCTGAGCTCAGGCTGATGCACCTCTCTGCCAGAGCTCGAAGACTGAGCTCGGTGAATGCATCACCTGGCAGAGCTCGAGACTGAGCTCAGGCTGATGCACCTCTCTGCCAGAGCTCGAAGACTGAGCTCGGTGGTTGCATCGCCTGGCAGAGCTCGAAACTTGAGCTCTGGCGGTGCTACCTCTTGGCAGAGGAGGTTGCACCGCCCAGTCTAGCTCGAAGACTGAGCTCTGGGCGGTTGCACCTCTCGGCTGGGGCGGTTGCACCTCCCAGCCTCGCAGCCCTGGCGGTTGCACCTCCTGGCTGGGGCGGTTGCACCTCCCAACCCCACAGCCCAGGCGGTTGCACCTCCTGGCTGGGGCGGTTGCACCTCCTGGTGCAATCAGGGTCCGAATGGTTCACTCCATTCGGCCCACTTTGAATCTTTTCAGGGGCCCAATTGCCCCAAGATTAAGCTAATGGGATCACCTCCCATTTTCATGCTTAATCATCATGCTAACTACGATTAACTCTAAGACAACTTCTGCAGCTTTGCTCCGATGCGTCAATCGCTTCTTCCGGCGAGTTTCCGGCCAACTTCCGTCGATCAACCGATAACCCTCGGTGATCCTTCTGCGGACATCCGGCATACTCCTGGACTTGCGACGATCCACTTGGCGAGTTCCGACGAGCTTCGCTTGGCAAGCTTCTGGACTTCTCGGATCTGTTCACGCTGAACCTCCGACGACCGTCCGAACTTCCGTCGAACTCTCGAACTCCCAACGTGATCCTGATCTTGACTCCGGCGCAACACCTGCTGCTTGTCTTACTCTTATCGTAGTTAATCCTGCACACTTATCTCAACACATAGATTAGATAACAAATGACAATTGACTTCATCATCAAAATCCGAGATTCAACACATACCTGATCACATGGATTGAGTCGTACCCTATCACATAGGTTAGCTCCTACATGGCCACATGAGCTAGGTCATGCCTAGTCACATAGGCTAGACTATACTTGGCCACACGGATTAGGTCGTAAATGACCACATTGGTTGGGTCAATCTGATCTGATTGATCAATCTGACTCAAGTCAAACCCCAATTAGACTCGTCTTATCAAATTAGATTTTAATATTTAAAATTATTAAATAATGACTCAAATCCATTAATTAAAAATTTAAATTCATGATCTTAAATTTAAAACTAATTACATTATAGAAATTCACACATAATTCTTGAAACATATATATATATATATATATATAATTAAATAAATTAGAACTATTATGTTAATATAAGAATATAAATTTTAGTAATTAAATCAATATTAAAATTTACTTAAGCTTAAGAGATCAATATAAATCAAATAATCATTCAACCATCACAAAATAATTATCATTATTTACTAATAATAAAAATTTGAAATTAAAACATCATTACGCATCATAAAATTATAATAATCTCAACATCAATATTTCAAAATATAAATCATAGCTAGTTAAAAAATAAAGGATCTTACCTATCCTCGGCTATCATTTCCTTGATATCATTTCCTCGGGAAGTCTTTTCCTCAATCCTCCCATTGTTAGGCTTGGTGAGCAATGAGAGATAAGTAGTCTCCTTTATATAGAGGCTTAGTGAGGAATAAGGGAGAAGTAGCCTCCTTTAAGATGAGATCTCCCTGAAAGGTAAGTAATAATTTAATTTTTAATTTTAATTTATTTTTAATTTCTTTCACACATAAATAGAGTAATATAATATTTATTTTGTTAAATCTCATATTTTGATAATGAAGCCAATTGATAGTATTTATGATTTGATCTGTGTTTTAAGTATTGTAGGATGCTTCGATCAGGGAGAGACATTTAAAGTAGGAAGAATCATGTTAGGCCGGAGAAACATGTTAGAAGATTGGACGTCGTGCCGGAGGATTGGTCGACGTATCGACAGAAGGCTTCGAGTCATGGATTCGAGCATCGAGCCAAGAAGAGCGGATATTACGCTAATGATATCAAAGTTGCGGAGGTCAACTAGCCGATTGGACAATAGGCCGCAAGAGGGGACGATGCGCCGAAGAATCGGACGAAGCATCGATGGACCAATTACATGTCGGACAAAATGATTCATGCTTAGTAATAATTATCTAGATCGAAGTGTATTTTATGTGTGCAGGATTAGCTATGATAGCAAGGCATAAAGTAAAATGAAGTCTCAGAATCAAGAACGTAATTTCGTTGGGAGTTTAAAAGTTTGTCGGAAGTCCGGATGTTCATTGGAAGTTCTGTCGGAACCAACCAAGAAGTCTAGGAGCTTGCTAACAAAGCTCATCAGAACTCGCCAAAAAGATTGTTGTGAAGTCCAAGAGCTTGCCGGGAGTCCGCCGAAACATTGCCGAGAGATTGTTGAAAGTTCGTCGGAAGATCGTTGGAAGCTCGCTGGAAGAAACTAGACTTATTTTGCTTAGAATATGTCTTAGGAATTGTAGTTAGCACATAATTAGAGTTGAGATTGAGAGGTAATCTCATCAACTTTGTTAGGGGCCAACTGGGCCCGAAGTTGGGTTGGTTTGGGCCGAATTCAAGGCCCAACCAAGATGCTGAAAGCTTGGCCGGCGGTGGCACCGCCTAGGAGACTCAGTCTCCCAGGTGGTCTAGGCGGTGGTACCGCCCAAACTGGGTGGTGGTACCGCCGGTAGTAAATGTTGTCAGCGGTGGTACCACCCTTGTCAAGAAGTGGTACCGCTAGAGCTCGGTCTCCAAGCTCTGTCAGGTGGTGGTACCACCCAATGTCAGGATGCCAAGTGGTGGTACCGCCCAGCACAGGTGGTGGTACCACCCGTACTTAGGAAACCCAGGATGAGATGTTTTTAGGCTCCAAGTTTGAATTAACTTGAGGCATATAAATAACCCTCTCATCCCTGGTTAAAGATACCCAAGACTTGAGAGTAAAAATAGAAAGAAACTGCTAGTCATAGGTGCCCAGCAAGCCAATCACATGAGTGATGGCACGTGTGACTTGATACAGAATCTTTTTGCTTATTATATTTTGGCGTATATCACTTTATAACTATTGCATAAATGCATATATATATTGTGATGTCCTTGGATTTGTGCAATGAGAATCGGATCGTGATGAGATCACGATAATGAGATCGATTCACCTTCAAACACATATCCTAAATAATCCCGGTCATAGGTTACTCGAGAGGGACATCGTGATAACCGGATAGACTGGTGTGCTGTATACCCGTCCATATGATGGATGCAGCTGGTCTCATAACTACTCGTGTAGGGACACTAGGGATATAGTACAAGTGCTCATTGGAGAATGAGTTCACTGATAGATCCGCTTACGGAATGTTGGATGGTTGATGATGCCTTATTGTCAGACAGCGATTCCGTAGTCCTAGTGGTGTATCTGGTCCTTAGACTTGAGACACCAAGGATGTCCTGTATGAGTGCTCCACTCTTTGATACCAGACTTATAGGTTTGGCTGTCCCAGATCTAGTACAGCTGGTCATTGGGAGTGGTAGTCGACCTTACGAGGGCTATTGAGTGTCGATAAAGGATCATCCACTCTCGGCGTCATGAGAGGAATATCCCATGTGTTCTTGCTCAGACAAATCCCTGGCCAGGGTCATTCGGGTTGAGAGAGAAAGAGTTCTCTGGGAGAATCCGATTAGAGCGAGACTCGAGTAGAAACCGTATGGGTCTGACAGCACCATGCTCGATATACGGTCTCTGAGATATTAGATGAATGAAGGACTATAGGTACATGGTAACTGAGGACAGATAGGTCCAATGGATTGGATTCCCTTGTATCGTCTGGGGACTACGGCGTAGTGGCCTAGTACGTCCGTAGTCGATGAGTCGAGTGAATTATTACAGAGATAATAATTCACTGAGTTAGAAGGAGTTCTAATATGTATGACTCATGGCCAACTCGATATTGGGCCTAGAGGGTCACACACATATGGTAGGCATTGCGATGAGTAGAGGTTCGGATATGAGATATCCGATGGAGCCCTTGTCTTATTGGATGCAGATCCAATACCCACTAGGGAAGGACCCATTAGGGTTTGACATGGGATCTCTATAAATAGGAGGGATTCACAGCCTCATAGGCTAGAGTCTTTGCTTGCCTTTCCTATTCTCGTCTCCCTCTCCACCTCAGAGTAGGCCTAGAGTTTTGAGGAGGGTCGTCGCAACCCTACTGTGTGGATCACCGCTAAAGAGGAGGACGCTTGACCTCCTTCACCCTCTCCTAAGGATCTGCAAGGAAACAGGGATATACGATCTCCCTAGGTAACACAATCTCTATACGCAGTTTTGTGTTTTGCGGATTTTTGCGCATCAATCTTCGCACGACGACGAACATCTTTTTGGGAATCGGGGATTTTTGTTTTCTTGTTCTTCCGCTGCGTATATGATGTCGCCCCCCATGATTTCCCAACAGTGGTATCAGAGCCAGGTTGTTCGTGCGAATGATTGGTTTTGAACTGCGTGTGTTGTGTTTAGGAAGAATATTGACGTCAAAATCATTGACGCAAAAGCAAGGAAGGGCAGCAACAGTTGCTGCCCTCGATCTGCATGCCTGCAGCCACCTGCAGTAGCAGCCGCAGCCGCAGCCAGGCAGCACAGCGCCGGCGCATGCGCAAGCGCTGTGCCTGTAGTAGCCGACCGGCGGTCTGCTTGCAGCAGGCTTGTGGCCGGCGGGGCTAGCAGCCCGCGGGTAGAGGCGCCTGCGGCCGCTGACCCCGCGGGCAGAGGCGTCGCGGGGCAGCAGCGCGGGCTGAGGCACCGCAGGGCAGCGGCACTTGTGGCCGCTGCTCCCACTAGCAAAAACCCCGCAGGGGCGGCCGCCTGCAGGCGCTGCCTCGCGGGCAGAACCGCCCGCGGAGGCGGCGGCGCCCGCGGGAGCGCCCACCTGCAGCGGTAGCGCCCCCAGCGGGCGTGCCGCCTGTAGGCAAGGGCACTGCCCTCGCCCTCGCCGCACAGGCCGCCGCCAGCAGGGTGGCGGCGGCGGCAGTAGCAGAGGGAATTAGGGTTTTGGGCAAAAGAATAGTTTTGCCCATGTGAATTTGAGAAATTCCAGTTTCTGTCTTTTGTCCAAATTACGAAAATACCCTTAGGAATTGAGAAATTCCCTACATATCCCTGATTTCAGAAAAATATTAATTAATTAAAAGGTTTATTGATTATTATTTTTATTATTATCTAGTAGTCCTACATTATGATGATTATTTATACATGTGATGTATGATGTGTGGAAGGATGATCATAGACCGTGTGATGTGTGTACTTGTGATTATTATTATTGAGGTCTGCAAACCTCCATTATATTTCTCGTTTATTGTCGGGCCTGCGTGCCTATGATTAAGTTGTAATTACATGAGGAGGCGTAGCGGGAGCGTGGATGCAATAGCGGGACCCACGAGACGGACGATCGTGATGCATGGAGATGCATCAAGATGTCGACGGAATCGACGAGGACGAGATGGACGATCACAGGGCATGAAGATACACCGTTGCACACATAGATCTTGATGTGAGTGGTTAGGCCTACTGGCTCGGGCCTAATAATATTAGGTTGTGGTCCATGATCATCTGATGTGATTGCTTATACACATACTAGATATGTAAATATATTTGCATGCGATGTAGATATATATTAAATATGTATATGTGTGACATGTCATATTAGGAGACTAAATTATAGAAACATCTCTCGATAATATTAAGTCGGTAAACGTGAGGCAATTAGATTGACCCACGTGGCCTTCCATCGTTATGAGTAGGAACCGATTCCCGGTGTAGGTTGAGTTGGTCGAGTCCCTCGAGACTCACCTATATCGCGATTTGCTATCTTGCTTACGACATAGAGATGTCATCGGTGACCTGAGAGCATGGTATACTTGGTCGAGTCCCTCGAGGGTATATCATCAAATCAGACTCATCTTGTAACGAAGGTGTTGACTTAACCGAGCATCATGGTTGGTCGAGTCCCTCGAGGCCATGGTGATTCGGAGGCCGAACAGGACGGGAATCACAAGGAGTTGTGATCGATAAGAGTTGCCTACCTTTTAGGCTTAGTGTGATTGGTCGAGTCCCTCGAGGTTACACTAAGACACTGATTAGATCCTGATCCCCACTAGAAGTCTGCCGGAGACTTCCGTTTCACGTGCTGAGGGTGTCGCGTGACTCGTTAGTAAAATAGTGGGAGCATATTAAGATAGAAGTCCATATCTTGATAGTTTATTTCTTGCAAAATCTGCATGTTATTCATTTCTGCTACATCTTTATTTTCAGAAAATGTCGCTTTCAAATCCCTTACGTGGCATACTTGATGTCAACCGCCTCACTGGTCCAAATTATACGGATTGGCTCCGTAACTTGAGAATTGTTCTCACAGCGGAGAAAATCGTGTACGTCCTTGATACAGTGATGCCTACACCCGAAGAAGGGGCAAGCGAGGATGAGATCGCTCGCTACGTGAAGTACATTGATGACTCCACTCTTGCTCAGTGCTATATGTTGGGCTATATGACTCCAGAGTTACAGAGACAACATGAAAAGATCGATGCCAGATCCATTCTCCTACATGTCCGCAAATTGTTTGAGGAACAAGGAATGACTCAACGATATGAGATATCCAAGAGCCTTTTCCGCGCTAGGATGACTGAGGGGACACCGGTTCAGAACCATGTCCTAACGATGATTGAGTGGATAGAGAAACTCACGGGTCTAGGAATGGTCCTAGAGGATAACTTGTGTGTGGACATTGTGCTTCAGTCCCTACCAGATTCCTTTTCACAGTTCATAATGAATTTTAATATGAACAAGCTTGAGGTGACTCTCCCAGAGCTCCTCAATATGTTGAGGGAGGCAGAGAGTGCTATTAAGAAAGAGAAGCCAGTTCTCTACACTGGTGAGACCAGAAAGAAAAGGAAAGTAGAAAGGTCCCTTAAGAAGGGAAAGGGCAAGTGCAAACAAGGTAAAGCAAAGGTTGCTAAGAAAGACCCAACAAAGGACAAAGCCAGTGCTTCCACTGTGGTAAAGATGGGCACTGGAAGAGAAACTACAAAGAGTACCTTGCAGAAAGGGCGAAACAAAAGCTTGATGAAGCTTCAGGTACATTCATGATCAGTCTCCATTTGTCAGAATCTTATGATAACACATGGGTATTGGATACCGGTAGTGCTTATCATATATACAATTCGTTGCAGGTTCTGGCAAGGCCTAGGAGACTACAGAGAGGCGAGATGGACCTCAAGATGGGTAATGGAGCAAAAGTTGTTGTATTAGCTGTTGGCGAGGTCGCCCTACATCTGCCTAGTGGAGCTTTTATTGCATTAGATGCATGTTATTTTGTTCCTTCTATTATCAAAAATATTATCTCCATTTCATGTTTAACAGTTAATGGATATAAATTTGTTTTTGAGAACAATGGTTGTTCGATATTATTAGATGATAAGATCATCACGAAAGGAACATTGCATAATGGTTTATTTATGTTAGACACCACTCCACATATCATGAATGTAAATGTGTCCAAAAGGAAACGAGATGAGTTGAACAATGCATACCTGTGGCATTGTAGGCTAGGTCACATCCATGAAAGAAGGATTCAAAAGTTGCTAAATGATGGATATCTAGATCCATTCGACTATGTGTCATATGCAACTTGTGAGCCTTGCATTCGTGGAAAACTGACCAAATCTCCATTTAGTAGAACTGGAGAGAGAGCCACTGAGTTGTTGGAACTCATACATAGTGATGTATGTGGACCCATGTCAACTCATGCCATTGGAGGTTACTCCTACTTCATTACATTTACTGATGATTTCTCAAGGTATGGATATGTATACTTAATGAAGTACAAGTCCGAGGCCTTTGAGAAATTCAGAGAGTATAAGAATGAGGTGGAGAACCAGACTGGAAAGAGTATCAAAACTCTTCGATCAGATCGAGGAGGTGAGTACTTAAGTACAGAGTTTACTCAGTTCCTCAAGGACCATGGGATATTATCCCAATGGACACCTCCTTACACACCTCAGCTCAATGGTGTCTCTGAAAGGAGAAATCGTACTTTATTAGATAAGGTATGGTCCATGATGAGTTTCGCTGACCTACCCATCTCATTCTGGGGATATGCCTTAGAAATCGCAGCTTACCTTCTGAACAGAGTTCCAACTAAGTCGGTAGTGTCTACACCATATGAGATATGGAAAGGGAAGAAGCCTGATCTTAAGGTTGTTAAGATTTGGGGCTGCCCAGCCCACGTTAAAAGACACAACCCCGATAAGTTAGAATCAAGGACAGAGAGATGCATATTTGTAGGGTACCCAAGGAAACTTGTGGGTATTACTTCTATCATCCCGAGGACAAAAAGGTCTTTGTAGCTAAGAGAGCAGTGTTCCTTGAGAAGGAACACATTCTTGGCGGAGACAGTGGGAGAATGATAGAGTTGAGCGAAGTTAGAGAACCAAGCTCAAGCACCACTCTACAGCCCGAGTCTGTTCAGGTACCTAATACACAAGTTTCAACTTTATGCAGGTCTGATAGAGTATCTCATCCTCCTGAGAGATATGTGGGACATATTAGAGGAGAGGATGCTGAGGATATTGATCCTCAGACCTACGAGGAGGCTATTATGAGTATAGATTCCGAGAAGTAGCAAGAAGCCATGAATTCTGAGATGGATTCTATGTACTCCAATAAGGTTTGGAACCTAGTTGATGCGCCCGAAGGTATTGTACCCATCGATTGCAAGTGGATCTTTGAGAAAAAGATCGGAGTAGATGGAAAGGTAGAGACCTATAAAGGAAGGCTAGTGGCTAAGGGGTATCGTCAAAGGCAAGGTGTTGACTACGACGAAACTTTCTCACCCGTAGCAATGCTAAAATCCATCAGAATTCTATTGGCTATTGCAGCACACTATGATTATGAGATCTGGCAGATGGATGTGAAAACCGCATTCCTCAACGGGAACCTCGAGGAGGAGGTGTATATGATGCAACCTGAGGGATTCGTGTCCAAGAACTGCCCAGATAAAGTGTGTAGGTTGCTTAAATCCATTTATGGACTAAAGCAAGCTTCCCGAAGTTGGAACATAAGATTTGATGAGTCAATCAGATCTTATGACTTCGTTAAGAACGAAGATGAGCCTTGTGTATACAGAAAGGTAAGTGGGAGCGCTATCACCTTTTTGGTGTTATATGTGGATGACATCCTCATCATTGGGAATGACGTAGGAATGCTATCTACAGTAAAGACTTGGTTATCTAGACACTTCTCCATAAAGGACTTAGGGGAAGCATCCTATATCTTGGGGATTAGAATCTATAGAGATAGATCCAAGAGGATGCTTGGCTTGTCCTAGTCCAGGTACATAGAAACCATTGTCAAAATGTTTGGCATTGAAAATTCTAAGAAAGGGCGAACATGGATATTATACCTTATGCCTCAGCAATATGGTATATCATATATGCCATGCTATGTACTAGGCCTGATATAGCGCATGCTCTGAGTGTCACGAGCAGGTATCAGGCGGATCCAGGCTTGGAGCACTGGAAAGCAGTAAAGTGTATCCTTAAGTACTTGAGAAGGACTAAGGATCTTTTGCTAGTATATGGAGGTAATAGCCTTAAGGTTAAAGGCTTCACTGACTCAAGTTTTCGGTTTGATGTCGATGATAGCAAGTCAAATTCAGGGTATGTGTACACCTTGAATGGAGGAGCAGTGTGCTGGAAGAGTTCCAAGCAAGATACCACTGCTGACTCGACCACAGAGGCGGAGTACATTGCTGTATCAGATGCAGCAAAAGAGGGAGTCTGGGTGAAGATGTTCATCATAGATTTGGGAGTCGTTCCGAATAGCGAGAAGTCAACTTCCTTATATTGCGACAACTATGGGGCGATTACTCAAATAAGGGAACCCGGGTCTCATCAGAAGTGTTCTGAGGAGGTTCCAGCTTATCAGAGAGATCGTAACCCGAGGAGATGTAGCAGTGGAAAGAGTTCCATCCGAAGATAACATTGCAGATCCACTGACAAAGCCGTTGTCTCAGATTGTCTTTGAGCGTCACAGGAGTCTGATGGGGATCAGACACATAGGTGATTGGCTTTAGGTCAAGTGGGCGATTGCTAGTCATAGGTGCCCAGCAAGCCAATCACATGAGTGATGGCACGTGTGACTTGATACAGAATCTTTTTGCTTATTATATTTTGGCGTATATCACTTTATAACTATTGCATAAATGCATATATATATTGTGATGTCCTTGGATTTGTGCAATGGGAATCGGATCGTGATGAGATCACGATAATGAGATCGATTCACCTTCAAACACATATCC
Source organism: Musa acuminata AAA Group (assembly GCF_036884655.1). NCBI lineage: Eukaryota > Viridiplantae > Streptophyta > Magnoliopsida > Zingiberales > Musaceae > Musa > Musa acuminata. Next base: position 27,741,606 of record NC_088353.1, on the reverse strand, counting down.
TAAATAATCCCGGTCATAGGTTACTCGAGAGGGACATCGTGATAACCGGATAGACTGGTGTGCTGTATACCCGTCCATATGATGGATGCAGTTGGTCTCATAGCTGCTCGTGTAGGGACACTAGGGATACAGTACAAGTGCTCATTGGAGAATGAGTTCACTGATAGATCCGCTTACGGAATGCTGGATGGTTGATGATGCCTTATTGTCAGACAGCGATTCCGTAGTCCTAGTGGTGTATCTGGTCCTTAGACTTGAGACACCAAGGATGTCCTGTATGAGTGCTCCACTCTTTGATACCAGACTTATAGGTTTGGCTGTCCCAGATCTAGTACAGCTGGTCATTGGGAGTGGTAGTCGACCTTACGAGGGCTATTGAGTGTCGATAGAGGATCATCCACTCTCGGCATCATGAGAGGAATATCCCATGTGTTCTTGCTCAGATAAATCCCTGGCCAGGGTCATTCGGGTTGAGAGAGAAAGAGTTCTCCGGGAGAATCCGATTAGAGCGAGACTCGAGTAGAAACCGTATGGGTCTGACAGCACCATGCTCGATATACGGTCTCTGGGATATTAGATGGATGAAGGACTATATGTACATGGTAATTGAGGACAGATAGGTCCAATGGATTGGATTCCCCTATATCGTCTGGGGACTACGGCGTAGTGGCCTAGTACATCCGTAATCGATGAGTCGAGTGAATTATTACAGAGATAATAATTCACTGAGTTAGAAGGAGTTCTGACAGGTATGACTCACGGCCAGCTCGATATTGGGCCTAGAGGGTCACACACATATGGTAGGCATTGCGATGAGTACAGGTTCGGATATGAGATATCCGACGGAGCCCTTGTCTTATTGGATGCAGATCCAATACCCACTAGGGAAGGACCCATTAGTGTTTGACACAGGATCTCTATAAATAGGAGGGATTCACAGCCTCATAGGCTAGAGTCTTTGCTTGCCTTTCCTATTCTCCTCTCCCTCTCCACCTCAGAGTAGGCCTGGAGTTTTGAGGAGGGTCGTCGCAACCCTGCTGTGTGGATCACCGCTAGAGAGGAGGACGCTTGACCTCCTTCACCCTCTCCTAAGGATCTGCAAGGAAACAGGGATATACGATCTCCCTAGGCAACACAATCTCTATACGCAGTTTTTTTTTTTGCGGATTTTTGCGCACCAATCTTCGCACGACGACGAACATCTTTTTGGGAATCGGGGATTTTTGTTTTCTTGTTCTTCCGCTGCGCATATGATGTCGTCCCCCATGATTTCCCAACAGAACCATTACTGCAATCTTATATAAACTCCTCTCAAAAGTTTTAAGTGTTAGAATAGTTTAAGGGAGGAGACAGTGGGGGTGTAAGGGTTATCTCCTAAACTCGATAAAAGGAGAATCGAGTTGTAAAAAGTATTTGGTCTTCGTCTATTAAAGGAAGATCGATAGTAGATGCCGGTGGCCTTGACGGAAGAGGAATTGATAGAGTGGATGTAGGTCACCACGACCGAATCACTCTAAAAATCTGGTTTACGTTTCCTTCTTGCAATTTACTTTTATAGCAAACTGTCTTTCCTCCTTATTGTGCTTTTACTATGCGTACGCTTACTAACAAGCATTGAACTTTAAGTTATCTTCCGAGTTTAGTTTTTATCATACGATATTTTTTTTAGAACCAACGATTTTATCACTACACTAATTCACCCCCCTCTTAGTGCTAACTCGTTCCTAATAGTTGGTATCAGAGCCTCATTTTTCTTATTTGGTTTAACACCTAAAGAAAAATGGCTCTTTTCGATTTTCAAGAGGGTCACTCTCTCATTCGTCCTCTCTTATTCAATGGGACAGACTACACATATTGAAAAACTCGAATGAGAGTTTTCTTACTTTCCTTAGATTTAAATTTATAAAATATTATTGAAAATAGTTTTTGAATGTCTTCTCTTCCAATAAACTATTGGAATGATTTGGAGAAGAAGACTTTTTCTCTAAATACAAAGGCTATGAATGCCTATTTTGCGCCTTAGATAAAATTGAGTTTAATTAGGTTTCTACTTACAAAACGGCTTTCAAAATATGGTATACTCTCGAAATCACACACAAAGGCACGAGTAAAGTAAAAGATTCTAAAGTCAATATTTTAATACACGATTTTGAACTTTTTCATATGAAACCAAGCGAAACCATTGGAGACATGTACACCCATTTTACGGATGTCGTCAATGGTTTAAAAGCACTTAGTAAAATATTTTCAGATTTTGAACTTGTAAACAAAATTTTATGTTCTCTTAATAAGAATTAGGATCTAAAATTAACTGCAATACAAGAGGCAAAAGATCTTAATAATTTTTCACTTGAAGAACTTTTTGGTTCATTGATCACATATGAAATGGTGTACAATGCACAAAACGAACTTGAAAACAACCTTTCAAAGATGAAAGATTTAGCACTTCGAACAAAAGAAGACCACTCGAGCATAAGCTCAAGTGATGGTGAACTTGAATTCCTCATAAAATTTAAAAAGTTCATGAAATAATGATTAAAGAATAAAAATAAACTTAAAAAAAGTGGAACTACTTGTTATGAACACAACAAGAAGTTGCGAAAAGACGAATCGAGTTCCTTCGAAGACGAGAAGAAAATCAACAAAGATGAGGTGGCAAACTATATCTTAACGACCTTCGATGATGAGATAATCAAAATGCCCTTAGTTTATTTTGAAATTATATGATGCTTTTCATAAGTTATTTTTAATTTAAAAATTTATTTTTTTAAAAAATTATATGTTTAATAAATAAAAATGCAAAAAATTAGGAATCATACTTATCGAGTAATTTTGAAAATAATTATGAAAATTACATGTGTTATGATAAAGGAACAAAATATTAGACTTAAATTATGCTAGATGTTTTAATGATAATGTGTATCTTAATGATTTTCATATTATTAAAAACACTTTATGAAATCATGCTTGATGAAATAATGTACTAATACATAATGATCATGCTTAATAAATTTATCTTTTGAAATTATATATGATGATTTGAAGTAATAATGATTTTTGGGTGATTTATGCCTTATTGATCCTTGCACTTTCGATTTTAAACATGATACATGTTTTTATTTGGCATAAATGAAATAAAAACATATGAATTGAAACAACTAAAAAGAGGAAAACATTTTTCTTGAAAATTCTTTTTCTCTATCTTATTGATTTTGATGAATCTATTTGTATCATTTTTACAAATCTCTTGGACTTCAAAAATGATTTTGATGATTTAAATTTGAATAATTTTTTATCTAAATCATGATCTTGATTCTTTGATATTTACAAATTAAGATTTATTATTAATCAAGATTTTTCATTAATCGTTCTCGATTCTTCTTAGTATTTTATTTAAAGAAGAGATTTACTATATGAATCATGTCTTTTGGTGTTTAAGTGGTCTTATCTTTCATGACATAATCTCTTTGTATTTATGGCTTGTATACCTTGAAATGATTAAAATATTTTATATCATTATATTCTTCCCTTATTCTTACTTATTTATAATAAAAAAAGAGGGAAAGAAAATAGCTAACATCTCAAGAGAACCAAGTTTACTAGCTTGAATGATAAACTTAGACATGTTAGATCTCCCAAATGTGTAAATTCTTATACATTTTTCGGATTATGATCTTGATTTTTTGAATTTTAGACTTGATCTTTCATTTTGATGATTGAAATAATAATTAAAATATTGATGTAATTATGAATGATGATTTGGAATCATGCATGTAATGATAATTTTATATTTTAAAAATATACATGATGATTTGATATTATGCATACAATACTTCAACTTATGATAATGATGCATGCAATGATGAAATATTCATGATAAAAAAATATTTTAACATTCATGACTTGATTTTTCATCTTTGTTATTTATCCTTTGTCATGATTTAAAAATTATTATAAAGGGAAAAAGAGATGCAAAATTATATTTTTCCATTCCTTTTGACAATGACAAAGGGGGAGATAGCTAGCTTGCTAGCTAACTTGCACAAGTCAAGAAGATGCAAAAACTTGCTTGCTTGCTTGCACATAAAGAGAAGATGCAAATGTACTTCATGTAGCTTGTTTCATGTAAAATATTATATCTTGCTAGCTTATTATCTTGCATTATTTTTCAAAAACTTGCTAGCCTTCATACTTCATAGAGAAGTAACACTTGCCAAATTGCTAGCTTGCATATTATAAAATAATGTAAAATTTTGCTACCTTGCACTTTGCAAAGAAGCAAAAAATGACACTTCTCAAAAGAGAAGAAAGAACTTGCTATCTTGAACATCACTAGCTTGCCTATTTTAAGAAGCAAAAATACAAACTTGCAAAATTTACAATTATGCACATCCTTAAAATTAATGATGATTTGGTAATTATCCATGTTGTAAAGTGATATAAAAATGCTAGCTTACACACTTCAACAAGAAAGCTATCTTGCATTTGCTTTCGAAATTTTTGCTAGCTTGTATGTTGTAAACTTGCTATCTTACTACCTTACATATCTAAAACTTGATAGCTTGTATGATGTAACACTTGCTAAATTTTTTAGCTTACAAATTGCATGATGATAAAACTGAAGATTATGTTTATTATGAAACTATTTGATACTATATCTCAAACACTTGATAGTTGGAAATTCTCCTTTTTGTTGATGACAAAGGGGGAGAAGTATGATGATGTTATGCATAAGTTTATGATAACATATTGCTTGGATTTTTGAATCCAAGAGTTCTATCAATACGGCATATTGATAGAGGGAGTTTGGTTAAACTCCGGGAGTTAAGGTTAACTCTGTCATCAATTGGTTATCATCATCAAAAAGTGGGAGATTGTTGAATCTCAGATTTTAATAATGAAACCAATTCATAGTATTTATAATTTGATCTACGTTTTAAGTGACGTAGGATGTTTCGATCAGGGAGAGACATTTAAAGCAGAAAGAATCATGTTGGGCTAGAGAAACATGTCAGAAGATTGGACATTGCACCGAAGGATCGGTTGACGTATCGATAGAAGGCTTCAGGGCATAAATTCGGGCATCGAGCCAAGAAGAGCAGATATTGCACTAAGGATATCGGAGTTGCAGAGGTCAACTGGCTAATTGGGCAATAGGCCGTAAGAGAGGATGATACGTCGAAGAATCAGACGAAGTGTCGATGGACCAATGACATGCCGAACAACATGATTTATGCTTAGTAATAATTGTCTAGATCAAAGTGTGTTTTATATGTACAGGATTAACTATGATAGCAAGGCATAGAGGATAATGAAGTCCTGGAGTCAAGAACGCGATTTCGTTGGGAGTTCGAGAGTTCGTCGAAAGTCCAGACGTTTATCGGAAGTTCTATCGGAACCAACCAAGAAGTCCAGAAGCTTGCCAAAGAATCTCATCGGAACTCACTAAGAAGATCATTGTGAAGTCCAGGAGCTTGCCGGGAGTCCGCCGGAACATTGCTGAGAGATCGTCAGAAGTTCGCCGGAAGATCATTGGAAGCTCGCCGGAAGAAACCAGACTTATTTTGCTTAGAATATATCTTAGGAATTGTAGTTAGCACATAATTGGAGCTAGGATTGGGAGGTAATTCCATCAACTCTGTTAGGGGCCAATTGGGCCCGAAGTTGGGCTAGCTTGGGCCAGATTCAAGGCCCAACCAAGATGCTAAAAGCCTGGCCGATAGTGGCACCGCTTAGGAGACTCAGTCTCCTAAGTGGTCTAGGCAGTGGTACCATCCAGACTGGGCGATGGTACCCCTGGCAATAAATGCTGCAAGTGGTGGTACCACCGACAGTAAATGCTGCCAATGGTGGTACCACCCCTATCAAGCGATGGTCCCGCCAGAGCTCGGTCTCTGAGCTCTGTTAGGCGATAGTACCACCCAGTGTCAAGATGCCAGTCGGTGGTACCACCCAGCACAGGCAATGGTACCGCCCGTACCTAGGAAACCTAGGATGAGATATTTTTAGGCTCCAAGTTTGAATCAACTTAAGGCCTATAAATACTCCTCTCATCCCTGATTAAGAGACACATAACTTGAGAGTAAAAATAGAAAGAAATGCTACTGCAATCTTGTGTGAGTTTCTCTCAAAAGTTCTAAGTGTTAGAATAGTTTGAGGAGTAAGTGGGGGTGTAAGGGTTATCTCCTAAACCCGGTAAAAGGAGAATCGAGTTGTAAAAGGTGGTTGGTCTTCGTCTATTGAAGGAAGACTGATAGTGGATGCCAGTGGCCTCGACGGAAGAGGAATCGGTGGAGTGGATGTAGGTCACAATGATCGAACCACTATAAAAATCCAATTTACGTTTCCTTCTTGCAATTTACTTTTATAGCAAACTGTTTTTCCTCCTTATTATGCTTTTACTATGCCTACACTTACGAACAAGCATTGTACTTCAAGTTATCTTCCGAGTTCAATTTTTATCGTATGAAGTTTTTTTTAGAACCGACGATTTTATCGCTGCACTAATTCACCCCCCCCCCTAATGCCGACTCGTTCCTAACACATTTCTTATAGTTCATATACAAAAATGAATATAAACTATTTCCTTCCTAAATATCAAATCACTCATTAAGAAATTAATTAATTAATTAATTAATAATTTAATTGATTAGTAGAATTTTTAACTTATCCACATGATTAAGGAAATCAAATTTAATTATTTTCTTAACAATAGTACACAAATATAGAAGTTAATAATAAGGTAATAAATTATTTATAGTAATTGATTTATATTAAGGGAGAAATTATCGATGATTACATTTCTCTCCCACTTAATAGAAATTTGGTCCCCAAATTTGATTAAAAATAGTATTAATCAATATAATTAACTTTTAAAATACTAAGTGAAAGGATAACTCTAAATTAGCTTGAAAAATATTTTGATTAAATGAGCCACTCAAAAATTTTAAGTCAAAAGATATATACATTTTTGACATAAAATATATGACAAATTAATGAAACTCATTGAATAAATTTGGTTTTATATTACCCGTAACAAGTATATAAAATTCTATATCTAATAAATCAATAAATTTTTTAAGTTTTAAAAATTAATTGATTGTTGACATAAAATATAAGTCATGGAGCAACTCAACAAACAAAAGCAATTGAAATGAGAAAATTTATCAACTATTCAACATATATTTTTTTATTCCAAATTATTTATATATTATATGTGTCAAAGAAATAACATTATATTTAATTCTCATTAGATCTCATCATTAAATTAAATAAATAATATCTAATAATTAATTTGACATTAAATCAAAACTATATTCAAATTAATTACTTATATAATTAAGTTTAAATATTGACAAATTTATTCAACTTCAAATACACATATTTTATTAATGTCAATAATAACTTTTACAAACCATCCTAGCACATGTAAAATCTAATCTCAATTTTAAGAATAATATATGGTAACAAAAATTATAAAGATAAATATTTTTTAATTTATATTTTTAAAAGATCCTATAAATTTTTTGCACTTAAAATTATCAAAACTTTTACATCTGAGAGAATAACAAAAACTTAGTATAATCTTCAATTAGTAAAACTAGATATGTTTTATTAAATTTACCCTATTCATAATTTTGGATAAAATAATATTATAGAACAAAGAGTAACAAAAATAATATGTCAAACTATTGTAGAATTTATGTCAAACTTCCTTCATGTATAATCTATTTTAAATTTATAACAAAATTATATGAATGAATTTTAGGTCCCCTATATGAAAATGATATTGTCGAAATAATAAATGCTATAAGGCTTATGCAATAAACTTAATTTATTTATTTATTATAAAATAAAATAAAAAATACATAACTATTTTACAATGAACATTAGCATCATATAATATTTCTAGTTAGATGGCCAAATTATTATTTAAAAGTATTAGATATAAATCTAATATGTGCATCTTCATGAATTCTAAGTCAATTGATATTATTTATTTATTATATATATCTCAAAATGAAAATAATATATTCTATAATTAAATTAACAACCCTAATCTATTTTTCAAAAAGTGGACAAGAGGGTTATGAAAAAATCATATTTAAAATATAAAACCTTATGGGAGTTTATAAGATAAACTAATACAATACTTATTTTAATTTAGAGAAAAATAAAATTTTGATCTTTTACTCAATAATCCTATTTCAAGTCATTTAACGAGATTCTTTTCCAGTAACATCTTTAATCAATTAATTTTTATAAAGAAAATCATATTTGACAAAAAAAAAAGATCCTAATCTCTTAAATTCATGTTTTAGTTTTATTATAATATAATTCTTAAAATCTAAATCTCAAAAACTAATTGGGTAATCTAAAATTCTAACCCTAGAATCCCATATTCCAATAGGTCCTAAAAAACCTAGCTTTGATACCATTAAATTATCATATTCTGAATTTATAAAAAGAATAATATATCAATAATTTATTATCCATAATTTACATAATAAACTCCCTCTCTTTTTTCTTTCTTCATCCTTAAATTCAAATCCTTGTCATTACAATAATAAATATTCTATTAATTAGAAAAAAGACCACTTCGTTTTTGGTAGAGTCACAAGTCTATTTTTGTAATAGATTACTCTGAAAATAAATATAAGATAAAAATATATCAGTAACCATGCTAATTAGGAACCTCGAAAAAATTATAAAAAATTATTTTTAATATAAACAAATATCAATAAATCAATAAGAAATGATAATATATCGATTCATCATAAAACTTATGCATAAAAAAAAGAGAATAATTTCTTACATAATAAATAAAATCATACATCAACCACATATAACACATACATAATAACTAGATAATAAAGGTGTGTAGGATTTTTCCCCCACTTAATAGAAATTTGGTACCTAAATTTGATTAAAATAGTATTAATCAATATAATTAGCTCTTAATATTAAATCTCGGATTTTGATGATAAAATTGATTGATACTGTTTATGATTTGATCTATATTTTGAGTGATGCAGGAAGCTTCGATCAGGAGAGATAAGTAAAAGTAGGAAGAATCATGTTGGGCCGGAGTGGAATATGTCAGAAGATTGGACGTCGAGCCGGAGGATCGGTCGACATATCAGCAGAAGGCTTTGGGCCATTGGTTTAGGCATTGAGCTAAGAAGAGTAAAAATTATAATAAGAAAATTGAAGTTGCGAAGGTCAACTGGCCGATTGGACAATAGGCCGCAAGAGAGGGCAATGCGTTAAAGAATCAAACGAAGCGTCGATGAACCAATGACATGCTAGACAACATTTGATTCAAGCTTTATAATAATTATCTAGATTGAAGTAGGTTTTAAGTGTGCACGATTAACTACGATAGCAATCAAGGCATAAAGCAAAATAAAGTCCCGGAGTCAAGAACGAGATTTCGTTGGGAGTTCGAGAGTTCGTCGGAAGTCCGGACATTCGTCGGAAGTTCTATCAGAATTGATCAAGAAGTCTAGGAGCTTGCCAAAGCATCTTATCAGAACTCACCAAGAGAATCATCATGAAGTCCAAGAGCTTGCTAGGAGCGGGACATTGATGAGAGATCGTTGGAAGTTCACTAGAAGATCGCTGGAAGAAACATAGACTAAACGGACTTGATTTGCTTAGTGTATATCTTAAAATTCATAGTTAGCAAATAATTGAGTTGGAATTGGGCCAACTCGATTATGGGCCAATTGGGCCCAAGTTTGGGTTGTGTTGGGCCAAGTGGAAGGTGTTAGGATCGAGAGCACTAAGAGGGGGGGGGGGGTGAATTAGTGCAGCGGAAATCTTACAATGATTAAAAACCAAAAGCTGCGTTCGTTCAAAAACTGTTATGATGCAAAAGCAAATTCTCAGTTTGTATCTAAGTGCAGTTTGCGTCTAAGCGCAGATTGCGTCTAAGCGTAGTTTTGCGTCTAAGCGCAGTTTACGTCTAAACTCAGATTTACGTCTAAACGCAGATTTACGTCCAAACGCAGATTTACGTCTAAACTCAGATTTACGTCTAAACGCTGTTTTACGTCTAAACGCAGATTTACGTCTAAACGCAGATTTACGTCTAAACGCAGATTTACGTCTAAACGTAGTTTTACGTCTAAACGCAGATTTACGTCTAAACTCAAAAACTTGTTTGTATACTTGCAGAAGGCAGTATGCAGTTGGAATCAAGATGTAAATGTGAACTGAGATCTGATGATTGAGCGAGGAAAGCCGATTTACGTCTGAATGCAGTTTTACGTCTAAATGCTGAAAATCGTTCGTAAAATCATAGAGGACAGATTGCAGTTATCAATAGGATTAAAGTGTAAGTGTAAACTGCAAAGAAGCTCGTTCGTAAAAGCACGGAAAACAGTTCTGCAGAATCAAACGTAAACGTAAACTGTAATGTATGAAAATACGAATTTACGTCTGAATGCAGATTCGGAAGAACAACACTTAGAACTTTTTCGTGAAAGCGCAGAGAGCAGTAGTAATGAGGGAGGTTTGCAGTAATGATAAAGTGCTCGAAAATAAACGCAAACCAGAGATTTAGAGTGGTTCGGTCAGCCTTGACCTACTCCACTTTTGGCTTCCTCCACCGATGAGGTTGCCGACGTCAACTAGGTGCCTTCCTTCAATGGGCGAAGGCCAAACTTCCTTTTACAATTTCTCTCCTTTTGACAGGCTCAGGAGACAACCTTTACAGACCTTTCTCTCCTCACTTTACAACTGAAAACTTGAAGAACAGAAGGAGGAGACTTAAAGGCTTTACAACACTTTTGAGCTTCTTAGAATCACAGAAAAGATCTAGATTTCGATGTAGGTCTGTATCTTTTCAGTGCTGAATGGGTGGGGTATTTATAGGCCCCAACCCAATTCAAAATTCGAGCTCAAAACGATCAAATCGATCAAATCCCAGAATTCTGGGATCAGGCGGTTGCACCTCTTGACTGGAGAGGTGGCACCGCCTGGCAGAGCTCGAAGACTGAGCTCAGGCGATTGCTTCTCTCTGCCAGAGCTCGAAGACTGAGCTCGATGGTTGCATCACCTGGCAGAGCTCGAAGACTGAGCTTGGTGATTGCATCACCTGGCAGAGCTCGAAACTGAGCTCGGTGGTTGCATCACCTGGCAGAGCTCCAAGCTGAGCTCAGGCTGATGCACCTCTCTGCCAGAGCTCGAAGACTGAGCTCGGTGAATGCATCACCTGGCAGAGCTCGAGACTGAGCTCAGGCTGATGCACCTCTCTGCCAGAGCTCGAAGACTGAGCTCGGTGGTTGCATCGCCTGGCAGAGCTCGAAACTTGAGCTCTAGCAGTGCTACCTCTTGGCAGAGGAGGTTGCACCGCCCAGTCTAGCTCGAAGACTGAGCTCTGGGCGGTTGCACCTCTCGGCTGGGGCGGTTGCACCTCCCAGCCTCGCAGCCCTGGCGGTTGCACCTCCTGGCTGGGGCGGTTGCACCTCCCAACCCCACAGCCCAGGCGGTTGCACCTCCTGGCTGGGGCGGTTGCACCTCCTGGTGCAATCAGGGTCCGAATGGTTCACTCCATTCGGCCCACTTTGAATCTTTTCAGGGGCCCAATTGCCCCAAGATTAAGCTAATGGGATCACCTCCCATTTTCATGCTTAATCATCATGCTAACTACGATTAACTCTAAGACAACTTCTGCAGCTTTGCTCCGATGCGTCAATCGCTTCTTCCGGCGAGTTTCCGGCCAACTTCCGTCGATCAACCGATAACCCTCGGTGATCCTTCTGCGGACATCCGGCATACTCCTGGACTTGCGACGATCCACTTGGCGAGTTCCGACGAGCTTCGCTTGGCAAGCTTCTGGACTTCTCGGATCTGTTCACGCTGAACCTCCGACGACCGTCCGAACTTCCGTCGAACTCTCGAACTCCCAACGTGATCCTGATCTTGACTCCGGCGCAACACCTGCTGCTTGTCTTACTCTTATCGTAGTTAATCCTGCACACTTATCTCAACACATAGATTAGATAACAAATGACAATTGACTTCATCATCAAAATCCGAGATTCAACAATCTCCCCCTTTTTGATGATGACAATCAATTGATAAAGGAGTTGTCCTTAACTCCCCCTATCTAAATGCCATAGTTGAGATAAGTCAACCTTGAATTCAAGACCGAAGAATTCAAGTGACGTATTGATAAGTTAGATCAATTAAACTTATCAATGCTCCCATCATGATGCCCATCATGATGTATCTCTTCAAGAATGATGTCAAGGCATGACATACATCATCAAGTTTGTATGATAGTGTTTGTAACTGTTCATCATGTAAACATATAAAGCTACGAAGGACTTTTTACATGATGCACACATTTGAGATTTTCTAGCAAGTTTGCATTTTCTTCACAATATAGAATATCAAATCAAGATATGATGCAAACTATAGCACATGTTCACATATCTCTTGGTGATGCAAGGATGGCATAACATTGTTTATAGCATCACTCAAGTATTTGCAACTATGACATGATTATGATGCAAACTATAGCACATGTTCACATATCTCTTGGTGATGCAAGGATGGCATAACATTGTTTATAGCATCACTCAAGTATTTGCAACTATGACATAGACATGATTATGGCAGTTCAGCTATGACATAGTGTTTATCAATTCATATGTTTCTCCCCCTTTGTCATCAACAAAAATCATGATAGCATTATCAAGTATATAAAGGAAGTCATGACACATATATCTCTTTATTGTGTTTGCTTGACGGAGGAAAGTCATTTTACAAAGAGTTTTTTGTAAGAGTGTACAGGAACATCCCATTTTTAGCATACAAACCGAAAAATGAACTTCTTACATGCATTTGGTTAAAAATATTTGTCACATAATTTGCAACATGTTATTTGATCAAGCGTTGTCAAGGCATGTAATAGTAATAACATCCGAAAGATACTTTTAAGTATTCGGACACATCAACATTCCTAATTCTCTTCTTATGTAATCAAATTGTTCTTCACATAGGGGTTTTGTGAAGATATCAGCCAGTTGATGTTTGGTATCAATAAACTCTATGGTTACATCATGATTAGTGACATGATCACGTATAAAGTGATGTCTAATATCAATGTGTTTTGTTCTTGAGTGTTGTATAGGATTTTTAGTTAAGCATATTGCACTCGTGTTATCACATTTAATGGGAATATCTTTAAGATTCACTTTGTAATCTTCTAAAGTGTTTTTCATCCATACAACTTGTGCACAGCATGCACTTGCTGCAATGTATTCAGCTTCGGTTGTTGATAGGGCAACCGAGTTTTGTTTCTTAGATGACCAGGATACAAGGGCATGTCCTAAAAATTGACATGATCCTGATGTGCTTTTTCTGTCTAGTTTACAGCCAGCGAAGTCCGCATCAGCATAAGCTGTTAATTCAAAATTTTCTGATTTTGGGTACCATAGTCCTAGATTGGTAGTTCCATTAAGATATCTGAGTATTCTTTTGACTGCTTTGAGATGAGATATCTTAGGGTCTGATTGAAATCTAGCACAAAGTCCTACACTGAACATGATGTCTGGTCTGGTGGCAGTGAGGTAAAGTAAACTTCCTATCATACCCCTATAGGTTTTTTGATCGAAGCTTTCTCCATTCTCATCAATTTCTAACTTAGTGGAGGTGCTCATAGGAGTGTCAATGGCTTTTGAATTATTCATTTTGAACTTCTTTAGCAAACTCACAGCATATTTGGTTTGACTAATAAAGATGTCATTGCTTAGTTGTTTGATTTGTAAGCCTAAGAAGAATGTTAACTCTCCCATTAGACTCATTTCGAATTCATGACTCATAGTTTTCGCAAAGGATTCACAAAGAGATTCATTTGTAGAACCAAAGATAATATCATCAACATAAATCTGAACAATGAGAAAATCATTTTCAAAATTCTTGATAAATAATGTAGTATCAACCTTGCCTTTTATGAAATTATTTTCAATGAGAAAAGAGCTAAGTCTCTCATACCAAGCCCTTGGGGCTTGTTTTAAACCATAGAGAGCCTTAGTTAATCTAAACACATGATTAGGGTAGCCATTGTTTTCAAATCCAGGAGGTTGTTCAACATAAACTTCTTCGGAAATGAAACCATTTAGAAAAGCGCTTTTAACATCCATTTGAAATAACTTAAAATTATTGCAACTAGCGTAGGCAAGGAGCATCCTTATGGCTTCCAATCGAGCCACAGGTGCGAAGGTTTCTTCGTAATCGATACCTTCTTCTTGGTTGAAACCTTTGGCCACTAATCTAGCCTTGTTTCTAACCACGATACCATTTTCATCTTGCTTGTTTCTAAAGACCCATTTAGTACCAATTACTAAATGGTCATTTGGCCTAGGAACAAGCGTCCACACCTCATTTCTCTCAAATTGATTTAATTCATCTTGCATTGCGATAATCCATGAATCATCTTTCATGGCTTCATCAACACATTTGGGTTCAATTTGGGAGAGAAAAGCGGCGTTGGCACAAAAGTTTTTAAAAGAAGATCGTGTTTGAACCCCCTTTGATGTGTCTCCTAGGATTAGCTCCTTAGGATGAGCATCTATATACTTCCAATCCTTGGGTAAGGATGTTTTGGAAGTGGATGCAACCAAGTTGCTAGTTGGAGACGGGGTTTCGTTTAAATTCAAGGAATCAAAATTAACATCATCATCAAGATCATTTTTCTTAATTTCTGAAATCTCATTGAAAACAACATGGATGGATTCTTCAATAATTAAGGTTCTTTTATTGAAGATGCGAAAAGCTTTAGAAACCGAAGAATAACCAAGAAAGATTCCTTCATCAGATTTAGCATCGAATTTTCCTAAGTTATCCTTTTCATTCAAGATAAAACACTTACACCCAAAGACTTTAAAATATGAGACATTGGGTTTTTTGTTATTCCATAACTCATAAGGAGTTTTGGAGAGTAAGGGTCTTACTAGGACTCTATTTAAAATATAACATGCAGTGTTTACAGCTTCGGCCCAAAAATATTTGGGTAGGCTATGTTCATTCAACATGGTTCTTGCCATTTCTTGCAAATTTTGATTTTTTCTTTCTACTACCCCATTTTGTTGAGGATTTCTTGGAGTAGAGAAGTTATGGTTGTATCCATTGAGTTCACAGAATTCTTGGAAGTCATGGTTTTGAAATTCTCCACCGTGATCACTTCTAATTGACGAAATCATAGATTCCTTCTCATTTTGAACAAGTTTACAAAACTTGGTAAAATGTCTAAAGCATTCATTTTTTTGTTTTAAGAAGTAGGTCCATGTATATCTGCTGTAGTCATCAATAATGACAAAGGCGTATTTGCTACCTCCTAGACTTGATGTAGAGATTGGTCCGAACAAGTCCATATGGATCAATTGTAAGGGCCTAGAGGTGCTTATTTGATTCTTAGCTTTGAAGCTACCCCTAATTTGCTTACCTAATTGGCAAGCATCACATACATTATCTTTGATGAACTTGATATGAGGAATTCCTCTTACAAGTTCTCTAGATGATACTTGATTGATTAGTTTCATGCTAGCATGACCTAATCTTCTATGCCATAGCCAAGCATCCTCATTCATAACGGCAAGGCACATTTCATCACATAAGTCATTGATGTCAATAGTGTAAACGTTGTTTTGTTTTAATGCAATCATAGATATATTTTTGTGTGGTTTTTCAATGATGCAGGCATTAGATTCAAATCTTATAATATATCCTTTATCACATAATTGACTAATGCTCAAGAGGTTATGTTTTAGACCATCAACTAGTAAAACATCTTCAATAGAGAGGTTGGATTTGTTACCTATGGTTCCTTTGCCAATGATTTTACCCTTGTTGTTGTCTCCGAAGGTGACATATCCTTCGTCTATGCTAGAGAGCTTAGAGAATTGAGATGGATCTCCGGTCATATGCCTTGAGCATCCACTATCAAGGTACCATTTCTTGCTCCTAGCTTGCGATTGTTTAGTTTTCTACAAGAAAGAATGATGTTTAGGTACCCATTTGCTTTTGGGTGCCTCATAAATAGATCTACATTTTCTATCATGTTGCATAGAGTTTATCATGGTTCCTTTAGGAACCCAAATTAATTTGTTTGGACTTATTTTCTTGAATGGACAACAATGTGTCTTGTGTCCAGATTTGCAACAAAAGTTGCACTTGGTTTGGTGTTGAACATGTAAGATGGGGCCTTTTACAAAGGTAGTTGGATTTCGGTGAGGACTCCTCACAAATCCAATCCCACTTCTTTTGGGAGCATGACCCTTGTTTGTAAGGATCATGTTTAATGACTTGCTACCAACCTCGAATTTCTTCAAGGTGTCCTTAAGTAGCAAGTTTTCTTTTTGTATAGTTTCTAAATCATGACATTTGATACATGAATTTAAACTATCATGATGTTCGACTTTTAACTTATCAAACTCACAAGTAAGATTATCATGTACCTTTTTTAGCAACTTGTATTTTCTATTTATAACTTTGCATTCATCAAATAAATCATGGAAGGCATTTAATAATTCATCGAAAGATAAATCAGCATCTAATAAATCCGTTACCTCCTCTTCGATAGCCATAAAGGCGTAATGAGCAACTTGCTCGGTGTTGGATTCCTCTTCCTCAGATGCGCTCGAATCATCCCATGTTGCTTGGAGCGCCTTCTTCTTTGTTGTTCTTTTCTTGACTTGGGGACAATCACTTTTGTAATGTCCCGGCTTTTTACATTCGTAGCAGATCACTTGGTCCTTCTTAGGTTCAAGTTTATTTTTCACATCGTTTTTAAACTTGTTTCTTTTGAAGAATTTCTTAAACTTTCTTGTCAAAAGTGCCAAGTCATCATCACAGTCCTCATTACTTGAGTTTTCTCTCAAGTGGCATTCAGAAGTTTTAAGTGCCATATCCTTCCTGTTCTTTGGAAGGATGTCTTCTTGCTCTTCATGAGCTTTGCAAGTCATTTCGTAGGTCATTAATGACCCGATTAGTTCTTCAAGAGGGAAATTTCGCAGATCTTTTGCCTCTTGAATGGCGGTGACTTTAGGATCCCAACTCTTAGGAAGGGATCTTAGTATCTTATTAACAAGCTCAAAATCCGAAAAGCTCTTTCCGAGTCCTTTTAGACCGTTGACGACATCCGTGAAACGGGTAAACATGTCGCCAATGGTTTCACTCGGTTTCATTCGGAAAAGTTCAAAAGAATGCAGCAACAGATTGATTTTTGACTCTTTCACTCTACTTGTGCCCTCGTGGGTCACTTCAAGTGTGTGCCAAATATCAAAAGCAGTTTCGCAAGTTGAAACACGATTAAACTCGTTTTTATCAAGTGCGCAAAATAAGGCATTCATAGCCTTTGCATTAAGAGCGAAAGCCTTCTTCTCCAAATCGTTCCAATCGATCATTGGAAGAGAAGATTTTGAAAATCCATTTTCAACAAGGTTCCACAGTTCAAAATCCATAGAAATAAGAAAGATCCTCATTCGGGTCTTCCAGTAAGTGTAGTCCGTTCCACTGAACATGGGTGGACGTGTAATCGAATGCCCCTCTTGGTTTCCGGCGTATGCCATCTCTCTTGGGTTTTAATCCTTTAGAGAGTTAACCTTGCTCTGATACCAATTGTTAGGATCGAGAGCACTAAGAGGGGGGGGGGTGAATTAGTGCAGCGGAAATCTTACAATGATTAAAAACCAAAAGCTGCGTTCGTTCAAAAACTGTTATGATGCAAAAGCAAATTCTCAGTTTGTATCTAAGTGCAGTTTGCGTCTAAGCGCAGATTGCGTCTAAGCGTAGTTTTGCGTCTAAGCGCAGTTTACGTCTAAACTCAGATTTACGTCTAAACGCAGATTTACGTCCAAACGCAGATTTACGTCTAAACTCAGATTTACGTCTAAACGCTGTTTTACGTCTAAACGCAGATTTACGTCTAAACGCAGATTTACGTCTAAACGCAGATTTACGTCTAAACGCAGTTTTACGTCTAAACGCAGATTTACGTCTAAACTCAAAAACTTGTTTGTATACTTGCAGAAGGCAGTATGCAGTTGGAATCAAGATGTAAATGTGAACTGAGATCTGATGATTGAGCGAGGAAAGCCGATTTACGTCTGAATGCAGTTTTACGTCTAAATGCTAAAAATCGTTCGTAAAATCGTAGAGGACAGATTGCAGTTATCAATAGGATTAAAGTGTAAGTGTAAACTGCAAAGAAGCTCGTTCGTAAAAGCACGGAAAACAGTTCTGCAGAATCAAACGTAAACGTAAACTGTAATGTATGAAAATACGAATTTACGTCTGAATGCAGATTCGGAAGAACAACACTTAGAACTTGTTCGTGAAAGCGCAGAGAGCAGTAGTAATGAGGGAGGTTTGCAGTAATGATAAAGTGCTCGAAAATAAACGCAAACCAGATATTTAGAGTGGTTCGGTCAGCCTTGACCTACTCCACTTTTGGCTTCCTCCACCGATGAGGTTGCCGACGTCAACTAGGTGCCTTCCTTCAATGGGCGAAGGCCAAACTTCCCTTTTACAATTTCTCTCCTTTTGACAGGCTCAGGAGACAACCTTTACAGACCTTTCTCTCCTCACTTTACAACTGAAAACTTGAAGAACAGAAGGAGGAGACTTAAAGGCTTTACAACACTTTTGAGCTTCTTAGAATCACAGAAAAGATCAAGATTTCGATGTAGGTCTGTATCTTTTCAGTGCTGAATGGGTGGGGTATTTATAGGCCCCAACCCAATTCAAAATTCGAGCTCAAAACGATCAAATCGATCAAATCCCAGAATTCTGGGATCAGGCGGTTGCACCTCTTGACTGGAGAGGTGGCACCGCCTGGCAGAGCTCGAAGACTGAGCTCAGGCGATTGCTTCTCTCTGCCAGAGCTCGAAGACTGAGCTCGATGGTTGCATCACCTGGCAGAGCTCGAAGACTGAGCTTGGTGATTGCATCACCTGGCAGAGCTCGAAACTGAGCTCGGTGGTTGCATCACCTGGCAGAGCTCCAAGCTGAGCTCAGGCTGATGCACCTCTCTGCCAGAGCTCGAAGACTGAGCTCGGTGAATGCATCACCTGGCAGAGCTCGAGACTGAGCTCAGGCTGATGCACCTCTCTGCCAGAGCTCGAAGACTGAGCTCGGTGGTTGCATCGCCTGGCAGAGCTCGAAACTTGAGCTCTAGCGGTGCTACCTCTTGGCAGAGGAGGTTGCACCGCCCAGTCTAGCTCGAAGACTGAGCTCTGGGCGGTTGCACCTCTCGGCTGGGGCGGTTGCACCTCCCAGCCTCGCAGCCCTGGCGGTTGCACCTCCTGGCTGGGGCGGTTGCACCTCCCAACCCCACAGCCCAAGCGGTTGCACCTCCTGGCTGGGGCGGTTGCACCTCCTGGTGCAATCAGGGTCCGAATGGTTCACTCCATTCGGCCCACTTTGAATCTTTTCAGGGGCCCAATTGCCCCAAGATTAAGCTAATGGGATCACCTCCCATTTTCATGCTTAATCATCATGCTAACTACGATTAACTCTAAGACAACTTCTGCAGCTTTGCTCCGATGCGTCAATCGCTTCTTCCGGCGAGTTTCCGGCCAACTTCCGTCGATCAACCGATAACCCTCGGTGATCCTTCTGCGGACATCCGGCATACTCCTGGACTTGCGACGATCCACTTGGCGAGTTCCGACGAGCTTCGCTTGGCAAGCTTCTGGACTTCTCGGATCTGTTCACGCTGAACCTCCGACGACCGTCCGAACTTCCGTCGAACTCTCGAACTCCCAACGTGATCCTGATCTTGACTCCGGCGCAACACCTGCTGCTTGTCTTACTCTTATTGTAGTTAATCCTGCACACTTATCTCAACACATAGATTAGATAACAAATGACAATTGACTTCATCATCAAAATCCAAGATTCAACAGAAGGCCCAAACAGTGACCTAACAAGTGGAACCGTCGTGACACAGTCTCTGAGACTATGTTAAGCGATAGTACCGCCCAATGGTAGGGTGCTAGGTAATGGTATCGCTAGATTGGGCGGTGGTACCGCCCAGTATTAGTGCTACAAGTGGTGATACTGCCCAACACAAGCAATGGTACTACTAGGACCCGAGAAACCCAAGATGAGATATTTTTAGGCTCCAAGTTTGAATCTACTTGAGGCCTATAAATATCCCACTCATCCCTGGTTAGCAACATAAGAATTGAGAGTAAGAAAGTAGAAAATTGCTATTGTAATCTTATGAGAACTCCTCTCAAGCTCTAAGTGTTAGTGTAGTTTAAGAGATGAGTAAGTGAGAGTACAAAGGTTCTCTCGTGAACCTACCAAAAGGAGAATAGAGTTGTAAAAATGTGGTTGGTCTTTGCCTATTGAAGAAAGACCGTTAGTGGATGCCAGTGGCCTCAACGGAAGAGGAATCAAGAGTGGATGTAGGTCACGATGACTGAACTACTATAAAATCTGGTTTGTATTTTTTACTTTGCTATTTACATTTATTGCAAACTGCCATACTTCCTCATTACTTTAGCTGCACATTCTTACGAACGTGTTTCAAGTTAATATCTTTTCGAAATTAGTTTTAATCAAATAAAATATTTTCGAACAAACATAATTTTATCCGCTGCATTAATTCATCCCCCCACACCCCCCTCTTAGTGTCGACCAGATCCTAACACTAAAAATACTAAGTGAAAGGATAAATCTAAATTAGCTTGAAAAATATTTTGATTAAATGAGCCACTCAAAAACTTTTAAGTCAAAAAATATATACATTTTTAACATATAATATATGATAAATTAATTAATATCATTGAATAAATTTGGTTTTAGATTACCCATAACAAGTATATTAAATTCTATATCTAATAAATCAATAAAATTTTTAAGTCTTAAAAATTAATTGATTGTTGACATTGTTAGGATCAAGAGCGGCACTAAGAGGGGGTGAATTAGTACAATAAAAATCTTCATACAGTAAAAATCTGATTTCGACGAAAACCATTTCATAAAGATATTGACTTGAAAGCGTAGTGAAAGAAATAAGAAGGTAAAGCAGTTTATAATAAAGATAAATTGTAAAAATAAAAATGCAATTAAGTTTTATAATGGTTTGGTCGTCGTGACATACATCCACTCCGCTAATTCCCCTTCCGTTGAGGCCACCGACATCTACTAACGATTTTCTTTCAATGGACGAAGATTAACTGTCCTTTTATACCCCTCTTTTTCTTTTCACAGGTTTAGGAGATAACCTTTTACAAGCACTCACTCCTCCCTAAATAGAATTCTAAACTTAGAACTAGAGGAGGGAATCTCTCAAGTGTTTGCTATAGTGTTTTCCCACTTTTAAGCTCTTTATGCTTATGTATATCAACCAATGATGAGAAGGATATTTATAGGCCTTAAATGGATACAAACTTGGAGGTTAAAAATGTCTCATCTTGGGTTTCCCGAGTCCTGGCTGTACCACTGCTTGTGCTGGGCGGTACCACCGCCTACAAAACTAACATTACCTCCTAGTCTAGCGGTACCACCAGCTAGTCTAGCAGTATCACAGCCTGACAATCTCTCGGAGACTATGTTTGGGCGGTACCATGGCCCAGACTGACGGTACCATCGCCTGACATAATCTCGGAGACTGTACCATAACGATTCTACTAATTATAGGTGCCCTATAAGCTAATCATGTGAATAATGACACATGTGACTTAACACGCTGTCTTTTTACTTATTATATTTTGATATTTCTCACTTTATATATATATATATATATATATATATATAAATAGTGATGTCCTTCGATTTATGCAATGGGAATCAAATCGTGATGAGATCATGATAATGAGACCGATTCGCCTTTAAACACAGATCCTAAACATAGACCGGTGTGTTGTATACCTGTCCATATGATGGATGCAGCTGGTCTCATAGTTGCTCGTGTGGGGACACTAGGGATACAATACAAGTGCTCATTGGGGAATGAGTTCACTGATTGATCCGCTTACGGAATGCTAAATGGTTGATGATGTCTTATTGTCAGACAATAATTCTACAGTCCCAATGGTGTATATGGTACTTAGACTTGAGACACCAAGGATGTCTTGTATGAGTACTCCACTCTTTGATACCAGACTTATAGATTTGGATATCCCAGATCTAGTACGGTCGGTCATCAGGAGTGGTAGTCAATAGAGGATCATCCACTCTCGTTGTCATAAGAGAAATGTCTCATGTGTTCTTGCTCAGACAAATCCCTAGTTGGGTCATTCGGATTGAGAGAGAAAGAGTTCTCTGGGAGAGTCCGATTAGAGCGAGACTCGAGAAGAAACCGTATGGGTCTGACATCACTATGCCCGATATATGGTCTCTAGGATATTAGATGGATGAGGGACTATAGGTACATGGTAACTAAGGACAAACATGTCAAATGGATTGGATTCCCCTGTAGCGTTTGAAGACTACAACGTAGTGGCGTAGTATATCTACAGTCGATGAATCGAGTGAATTATTATGGAGACAATAATTCACTGAGCCAAAAAAAGTTCTGATAGGTATAACTCACGGCCAACTCGATATTGGGCCTAGAGGGTCACACATATATGGTAGGCGTTGCGATGAGTAGAGGTTCAGATATGAGATATCCGTCGGAGCTCCTATCTTGTGAGATATCCAATAAGCCCTTGAATTATTGAATCATATAGATGGGATCCAATAAGAGCCCATAAGAGATTATTGGATAGAGATCCACTAATCTAAGAGGCTTGGGTAATTGGATGGAGATCCAATACCCAACAAGGGAGGATTAATTAAGGTTAAGTTGATAGGGGACCTCTATAAATAGGAAGGATTCAGTGGTTCATAGGCTAGAGCTTTTTTGCTTCCTCTCCTATTTTCCTCCCCCTCCACCTCAGAGAAAGCCTGGAGTTTTGGATAGCATTATCGCAACCTTACTGTGTGGATCACCGTCAGAGAGAAGGGCGTTTGACCTCCTTCACCCTCTCCTAGAGATCTGCAGGGATTCAGGGATATATGATCTCCCTAGGTAACACAATCTATCTCACATGTAATTTTTTATTCTACGAATTTTGCTCACCAATCTTCGCACGATGATAAACATATATTTGGGAATTTTGGGATTTTGTTTTTTCTATTCTTCTGTTGCGCATGAGAACTTGGGCCTAATTGGCTCCTAATTGAGTTGGCGCAATTTCATCCCAATTACGCCTAAAACCTACTTTGATCTAGATAATTATTGCAAAGCCAATCAAATATTGTTCGGCATGTCATTGATTCATCGATGCCTTATCCAATTCTTCGACGCATCGCATTCTCTTGCGGCCTATTGCCTAATCGGCCAATTGACCTCCGCAACTTCGATTTCCTTAGCGTAATTTTCGCTCTTCTTAGCCCGATGCCCGAACCCATGGCTTGAAGCCTTATGTAGATATGTCGATCGATCCTCCGACTCGACGTCCAATCTTCTGACATATTCCACTCCGACCAAATATAATTCTACTTATTTTTAATTGTGTCTCCTTGATTGAAGCTTCCTGTGTCACTCAAAATGCATATGAGACAAACACTATCAATTGGTTTCATCATCAAAATTTGAGATTCAATAATCTTCCCATTTTTTATGATGACAACCAATTGATGATAGAGTTAACCTTAACTCCCCCTATCAATATGCCATATCGATAGAACCTTGAATTCAAGTTGAATTCAAGTCAAAGCAATATTTCATCATGAATATGTGTATATCATTGCTTTGTATGCATCATTATCATAAGTTTTGCATGCATCATTCAAATCGTCATGGTATCAAAATATCAAAGTATATTACATCCTACCATGTATGATCATCATATTATCATATCTTCTTCCCTTTTGTCATCAACAAAAAGGAGAAGTGCATCTAGAAACCTTTTGCATCTACTTGAAACGTGCAAGCTAGCATTTTTACTATTCTAGCAATTCTTTCTCCAAGCAATTTGCAAGCTAGCAAATTTAGTAAGTTTTACATAATTTTGGAATATGCAGGCTAGCAAATTATATATATATGAAAGTTAGGCAAAACTTTTACATCTTTTGAGATGAGTGAGCAAGCTTTTTGCTTCTCTTTATGATGTGCAAACTAGCAACTTTTTGCTTCTTCTTGAAGTATGCAAGCTAGCAAACTCCCATTAAATGTGCAAAATAGGATATTTTTCTCTTTTAAGAAGTGTAGTTTTTGCTTCATTTTGCAATATGTAAGTTACAAGTTTTGCTTCTTGAGATAGGCAAGATAGCACTTTTGCCTCTCTTGAGATTGCAAGATAGCATTTCTTGCTTCTCTTTTGAGATGAGCAAGCTAACATGATTTACTTCTTCTTGAATTATGCTAACTAGCAAATTTAGGTTCTCTTTTGAGATGCGCACATGAGCAATTCTTTCTCCCCCTTTGTCATTGAGAAAAAGAGGGGAATAACAATACAATAGTATAATTCATTTCCTTCTTACATCAATGCTCTAAGCATCACATAAATACAAAGGTGTCATATGAAAATCACAACATGAAAGATGGAAGATCAAGAAAGATCAATTGTGAATGATCCATCCAAATAATTCTCCTTTTTATAATTAGCAAAAAAAACATGAGAGTTCAAAAATAAGATCTTGATTCATAGAAAAATCTCATGTATCAAATATCGAGAAATCAAGATGATGATTTATATAAAAAAATATCACAAGTTATAATCAAGAGAAAAATTATCATTCATTTTCAACTCATTCAATTTGTTAAATCAACATTACTTAGGTATGCATGATATGAAAACATGCTTTCAAGTCTTCAACATATAACATGCATAATTTCAAACCATTACAAACCATTATCAAGGTCATAGTTTGTTTGCATAAGTCTCTTCTTTAGTAAATGGTAAGAAGAAATCAATAAAGATAGATAATATTTTGATTCTTATAAAAGATAGCTCAAGTAGAGAAATCAAAAGAAAGCTCATGATTCGATTGAAAATTTTTCATTCAAATTCAAATCATCAAAATCACTTTTTAAAAAATTCAATGAAGGGAACATAAATAGATTCCCACAAAAACTTGATTCATGCATAATGTTTCAATTTATCATGAATCATAAAAAAATTTAGAGTATTAAATGAAAGAATCATGATTCGTGTGACAAAAATATTATCGATTCATGCATTCAAACCATTATTACTTCAACTCATCATGCATAGTTTCAAAATGTAAAATCATCAAATATGATACAAACATTTATTTTCAAAATGCATTCCCTTTTAGTTGTTTCAATTTAAGCGATTTGATTTAATACAAGCATGTCCCTGTCCCCACCCCTTTTTTTTCACCAAATCAAAACATATATCATCATTTAAAATAAAAGTGCAAGATTTATCATAAAAATCATCAAGTTCAATAAATCATAAAAATCATCATTTATAACATCAAAATCTCATGCATAGAATAAAATCATCAAGCATTGTACAAAAACTTTTAATATTTTCATTACATCATTACATCATTATATATCATTAAATCATCAAGACACATTATTTCTTCTTAAAAACATATATAGGATTTATCTTAAGCATTAGATTTAGGTTTAACATTTTGTTCCTTTATCATAAAACATATAATTTTCATGTTCATTTTCAAAATTACTAGAAGGATAAGCATGGTCTCAATTTTCTTTTTATATTTTTTCTAAACTAATTTAAAAATAACTCATGAAAAATATCAAATTATTTCAAAATAAAGCAAAGGGGTTTTGGTTACCTCGTCGTCAAAAACCGTTAAGGCGTAGTTTGCCACCTCGCTTTTGTTGGATTGCTCCTCGTCTTCGAAGGTACACGATTTGTCCCAAGTCGCCTTTTTCTTCTTTAGTAACCTCTTCTTTTTAAGTTTATTTTTATTTTTTTATTCTTGTTTTAAGAATTTTTAAGCTTTATTATGAGAAGTTCAAGTTCATCATCACTTGAGTGTTTGCTAAGGGGTCTTCTTTTATTCTAAGTGTCAAATCTTTCTTGTTCTTTGGAAGGTAGTTCTCATGTTTGTTTTGTGTCATACAACTCATTTCATAGGTCATTAAAGACCAAATAAGTTCTTTGAGTAGAAAATGGTTCAAGTTCTTTGATTCTTATATTGTTGTTATTGTTAGAATCCCAACTTTTAGAAAGTGATCGTAAAACTTTATTAACAAGTTCAAAATTTTAAAAAAAAATTTCAAAAGCTTTTAAACCATTGACGACATTCGTTAAACGGGTGTACATGTCTCCAATGGTCTCACTTAGTTCCATTTGAAATAATTCAAAATTATACATTAAAAAGTTGATTTTTGAATCTTTAACTTTACTAGTACCTTCATGTGTGATTTTAAGTATATGTCAAATATCAAAAGTTATTTCACAAGTAGAAACCCGATTGAATTCATTTTTACCTAAGGTGCAAAATCGAGCATTCATAGCTCTAGCATTTAAAAAAAAAAGTTTTCTTCCCTAAATCATTCTATTCGTTCATTAGAGTATAAGACTTTTGAAAACTACTTTCGACAATATTCCATAAATTTAAAAAAATAATAATTTTTTAAAAAATTAATAAAAAATTATTGAATCTTGGATTTTGATGATGAAACCAATTGATAGTGTTTATCTGATCTACATTTTGAGTGACGCAGGAAGCTTCGATTAGGGAGAGACAATTAAAGTAGGAAGAATCATATTTGTCGAAGTGGAACATGTCAGAAGATTGGACATCGAGCTGGAGGATCGGTCGACATATTGATAGAAGGCTTCGGGCCATGGGATCGAGCATCGGGCCAAGAAGAGTGGAAATTGCGCTAAGGAAATCGAAGTTATGGAAGTCAACTGGCCGATTGGGCAATAGGCCGCAAGAGAGGGTGATGCACCGAAGAATTGGACAAGGCGTCGATGAACCAATAACATACCAGATAACATTTGATTGCCTTTGTAATAATTATCTAGATCGAAGTAGGTTTTAGGCGTAATTGGGTTAGAATTGGGCCAACTCAATTACGGGCCAATTAGGCCAAAGTTTGGGCTATGTTGGGCCAAGTGAAAGGCCCAAATAGTGACCCTACAGGTGGAACCGTCGTGGTATAATCTCCGAAACTATATCAGGTAGTGGTATCACCCAAACATAATCTTCGAGAGACTGTCAAGTGGTGGTACCACCCAGTGGTAGGGTGCTAGGCGGTGGTACCGCCAGACTAGGCGATGGTACCACACAGTGTCAGTGCTACAGGCGGTCGTACCACCTAGCACAAGTAATGGTACCGCTAGGACCCAGGAAACCTGAGATGAGACCTTTTTAGGCTCCAAGTTTGAATCCACTTGAGGCCTATAAATACCCCTCTCATCCCTGGTTAACATACACAAGCATAAAGAGCTTAAAAGTTGTAAAATGCTATAGCAATCACTTAAGAGATTCTCTCTTGTAGTTCTAAGTTTAGAATTCTGTTTAGGGAGGAGTGAGTACTTGTAAAAGATTGTCTCCTAAACCTGTGAAAAGGAGAAGAGGGGTGTAAAAGGGTAGTTGATCTTTTTGCTTATTAAAATAAGATCGTTAGTGGATACCGATGGCCTCGACGGAAGGGGAATCGACGGAGTTGATGTAGGTCACGAAAATCGAACCACTATAAAACATGGTTTGTATTTCCATTCTTGCAATTTATCTTTACTACAAACTACTTTACCTTCTTATTGCTTTCACTATGCTCCCATACGCTTTCAAGTCAATATCTTTATGAAATGGTTTTCGTCGGAATCATATTTTTATCATACGAAGATTTTTAAACCGACGTAATTTTTCCGCTGCACTAATTCACCCCCCTTATTAGTGCCGCTCTTGATCCTAACAATTGGTATCAAAGCCACATCTTTTTCATTTGGTTTAACACTCAAGAGAAATTACTCTTTTTGGCTTTCAAGAGGGTTTTTGTATCGTTCGTCCTCCTATGTTCAATGGAACAAACTACACTTATTGGAAAACTCAAATGAGAGTTTTCTTACTTTCCTTGGATTTTTATCATATGAAGATTTTCAAACTGATATAATTTATCCGCTACACTAATCCACCTCCCGTTTTAGTGTCGACTCAATCCTAATAGACATAAAATATAAGTTATGGTGCAACTCAACAAACAAAAGTAATTTAAATGAGAAAATTTATCCAACTATTCAACCTATATTGTTTATTTCAAATTATTTATATATTATATGTGCTAAAGAAATAACATTATATTTAATTCTCATTAGATCTCATCATTGCATTAAACAAATAATATCTGATAATTAATTTGACATAAATGAAAACTCTATTCAAATTAGTTGCTTATACAATTAAGTTTAAATATCAATACATCATCAAATTTATTCAACTTCAAATACACATATTTTATTAATGTCAACAATAACTTTTACAAACCATCCTAGCACATGTAAAATCTAATATCAATTTTAAGAATAATATATGGTAACAAAATTTATAAAGATAAATACTTTTTAATTTATATTTTTAAAAGATCCTATAAAATTTTTACACTTAAAATTATCAAAACTTTTACATATGAGAGAATAATTGAAACTTAGTATAATATTCAATTAGTAAAACTAAATATGTTTTATTAAATTTACCCTATTCATAATTATATATAAAGTAATATTATAGAACAAATAGTAACAAAAATAATATATCAAACTATTGTAGAATTTATGTCAAACTTCCTTCACGTATAATCTATTTTAAATTTATAACAAAATTATATGAATGAATTTTAGGTCCCCTATATGAAAATGATATAGTCAAAACCATAAATGCTATAAGTCTTATGCAATAAACTTAATTGATTTATTTTTATAAAATAAAATAAAAATCTAACTATTTTACAATGAACATAAGCATCATATAATATTTCTAGTCAGATGGCCAAATTATTTTTAAAAAATATTAGATATAAATCTAATATGTGCATCTTCATGAATTCTAAGTTAATTGATTTTATTTATTATATATAACTCAAAAATAAAATAATATATTCTATAATTAAATTAACAACCATAATCTATTTTTCAAAAAGGAGACAAGAGGGTTATGAAAAAATCATATTTAAAATATAAAACCTTGTGGGAGTTTATAAGATAAACTAATAAAATACTTATTTTAATTTAGAGAAATAAAATTTTGATCTTGCACTCAATAATCCTATTTCAAGTCATTTAACAATATTCTATTTGAGTAACATCTTTAATTAATTAATTTTTATAAAAAAATCATATTTGACTAAAAAAATGATCCTAATCTCTTAAATGTTGAATCTCGGATTTTGATGATGAAGTCAATTGTCATTTGTTATCTAATCTATATGTTGAGATAAGTGTGCAGGATTAACTACGATGAGATTAAGACAAGCAGCAGGAGTTGCCCCGGAGTCAAGATCAGGATCACGTTGGGAGTTCGAGAGTTCGACGGAAGTTCGGACGGTCGTCGGAGGTTCAGAGAGAACAGATCCGAGAAGTCCAAAAGCTTGCCAAGCGAAGCTCGTCGGAACTCGCCAAGTGGATCGTCGCAAAGTCCAGGAGTATGCCGGATGTCCGCAGAAGGATCACCGAAGGTTGTCGGTTGATCGACGGAAGTTGGCCGGAAACTCGCCGGAAGAAGCGATTGACGCATCGGAGCAAGCTGCAGAAGTTGTCTTAGAGATAATCGTAGTTAGCACGAAGATTAAGCAGGAAAATGGGAGGTGATCCCATTAGCTTAATCTTGGGGCAATTGGGCCCCTGAAAAGATACAAGTGGGTCGAATGGAGTGAACCATTCGGACCCTGATTGCAGCCAGGAGGTGCAACCGCCAGGGCTGCACGGCTGGGAGGTGCAACCGCCCCAGCCAGGAGGTGCAACCGCCAGGGCTGCACGGCTGGGAGGTGCAACCGCCCCAGCCAGGAGGTGCAACCGCCAGGGCTGCACGGCTGGGAGGTGCAACCGCCCCAGCCAGGAGGTGCAACCGCCAGGGGTGCACGGCTGGGAGGTGCAACCGCCCCAGCCAGGAGGTGCAACCGCCAGGGCTGCACGGCTGGGAGGTGCAACCGCCCCAGCCAGGAGGTGCAACCGCCAGGGGTGCACGGCTGGGAGGTGCAACCGCTCCAGCCAAGAGGTTGCACCGCCAGAGCTCAAGTTCCGAGCTCTGCCAGGCGATGCAACCACCAAGCTCAGTCTTCGAGCTTTGGCAGAGTGGTGCATCAGCCTGAGCTCAGTCTCGAGCTTGGCCAGGTGATGAATTCACCAAGCTCGGTCTTCGAGCTATGGCAGAATGGTGCATCAGCTTGAGCTCAGTTTGGAGCTCTGCCAAGTGATGCAACCACCAAGCTCAGATTTCGAGCTCTGCCAGGCGATGCAACCACCAAGCTCAGTCTTCGAGCTTTGGCAGAGTGGTGCATCAGCCTGAGCTCAGTCTCGAGCTTGGCCAGGTGATGAATTCACCAAGCTCGGTCTTCGAGCTATGGCAGAATGGTGCATCAGCTTGAGCTCAGTTTGGAGCTCTGCCAAGTGATGCAACCACCAAGCTCAGATTTCGAGCTCTGCCAGGTGATGCAACCACCAAGCTCAGTCTTCGAGCTCTGCCAGGTGATGCAACCATCGAGCTCAGTCTTCGAGCTCTGGCAGAGAAGAAGCAATCGGCAGAGCTCAGTCTTCGAGCTCTGCCAGGCGGTGCCACCTCTCCAGTCGAGAGGTGCAACCGCCTGATCCCAGAAATTCTGGGATTGGATCGATTTGATCGATTTGAGCTCGAAATTTGAATTGGGTTGGGGCCTATAAATACCCCACCCATTCAGCACTGAAAAGATACAGACACATACCAAAATTGTGATCTTTTCTGTGATTCTAAAGAGCTCAAACGTGTTGTAAATCCTTGAGTCTCCTCCTTCTGTTCTTCAAGTTTTCAACTGTAAAGTGAGGAGAGAAAGGTCTGTAAAGGTTGTCTCCTAAGCCTGTCAAAAGGAGAGAAACTGTAAGAGGGAAGTTTGGCCTTCGCCCATTGAAGGAAGGCAGCTAGTTGACGTCGGCAACCTCATCGGTAGAGGAAGCCAAAAGTGGAGTAGGTCAAGGCTGACCGAACCACTATAAATCTCTGGTTTGCGTTTAATTTCGAGCACTTTATCATTACTGCAAACCTCCCTCATCTCTACTGCTCTCTGCGCTTTCACGAACAAGTTCTAAGTGCTGTTCTTCCAAATCTGGATTCAGACGTAAACTCGTATTTTCGTACATTACAGTTTACGTTTACGTTTGATTCTGCAGAACTGTTTTCTGCGCTTTTACGAACAAGCTTCCTTGCAGTTTACGCTTGCATTTTAATCCTATTTATAACTGCAATCTGTACTCTACGATTTTACGAACGAGTTTCAACATTTAGACGTAAAACTGCATTCGGACGTAAATCGGCTTTCTTCGCTCAATCATCAGATTTCAGTTTACGTTTACGTCTTGATTTTAACTGCATACTGCCTTCTGCGAATATACAAACGAGTTTCAGAGTTTAGACGTAAATCTGCGTCTAACTGCGTTTAGACGTAAATCTGCGTCTTGACGTAAAACTGCGTTTAGACGTAGAACTGCGTTTAGACGTAACACTGCGTTTAAACGTAAAACTGCGTTTAGACGTAAAACTGCGTTTAGACGTAAAACTGCGTTTAGACGTAAATCTGCGTTTAGACGTAAATCTGCACTTAGACGCAATCTGCGCTTAGACGCAAACTGCACTTAGATACAAACTGAAAATTTGCTTTTGCATCATAATCGTTTTTGAACGAACGCAGCTTTTTGTTTTTAAATTATTATAAGATTTCCGCTGCACTAATTCACCCCCCCCCCCCTCTTAGTGCTCTTGATCCTAACAATTGGTATCAGAGCTCGGTTAACTCTCTAAAGGATTAAAACCCAAGAGAGATGGCATACGCCGGAAACCAAGAGGGGCATTCGATTACACGTCCACCCATGTTCAGTGGAACGGACTACACTTACTGGAAGACCCGAATGAGGATCTTTCTTATTTCTATGGATTTTGAACTATGGAACCTTGTTGAAAATGGATTTTCAAAATCTTCTCTTCCAATGATCGAATGGAACGATTTGGAAAAGAAGGCTTTCGCTCTTAATGCAAAGGCTATGAATGCCTTATTTTGCGCACTAGATAAAAACGAATTTAATCGTGTTTCAACTTGCGAAACTGCTTTTGATATTTGGCACACACTTGAAGTGACCCACGAGGGCACAAGTAGAGTGAAAGAGTCAAAAATCAATTTGTTGCTACATTCTTTTGAACTTTTTCGAATGAAACCGAGTGAAACCATTGGCGACATGTTTACCCGTTTCACGGATGTC
The DNA here is from genome assembly GCF_036884655.1 of Musa acuminata AAA Group. Classification (NCBI taxonomy): domain Eukaryota; kingdom Viridiplantae; phylum Streptophyta; class Magnoliopsida; order Zingiberales; family Musaceae; genus Musa; species Musa acuminata. Next base: position 27,709,201 of record NC_088353.1, on the reverse strand, counting down.
GTCAACGGTTTAAAAGGTCTCGGAAAGAGCTTTTCGGATTTTGAGCTTGTTAATAAGATACTAAGATCCCTTCCTAAGAGTTGGGATCCTAAAGTCACCGCCATTCAAGAGGCAAAAGATCTGCAAAATTTCCCTCTTGAAGAACTAATCGGGTCATTAATGACCTACGAAATGACATGCAAAGCTCATGAAGAGCAAGAAGACATCCTTCCAAAGAACAGGAAGGATATGGCACTTAAAACTTCTGAATGCCACTTGAGAGAAAACTCAAGTGATGAGGATTGTGACGATGACTTGGCACTTTTGACAAGAAAGTTTAAAAAATTCTTCAAAAGAAACAAGTTTAAAAATGATGTGAAAAATAAACTTGAACCTAAGAAGGACCAGGTGATCTGCTATGAATGTAAAAAGCCGGGACATTACAAAAGTGATTGTCCCCAAGTCAAGAAAAGAACAACAAAGAAGAAGGCGCTCCAAGCAACATGGGATGATTCGAGCGCATCCGAGGAAGAAGAATCTAACACCGAGCAAGTTGCTCATTACGCCTTTATGGCCATCGAAGGGGAGGTAACGGATTTATTAGATGCTGATTTATCTTTCGATGAATTACTAAATGCCTTCCATGATTTATTTGATGAATGCAAAGTTATAAATAAGAAATACAAGTTGCTAAAAAAGCTACATGATAATCTCACTTGTGAGTTTGATAAGTTAAAAGTCGAACATCATGATAGTTTAAACTCATGTATCAAATGTCATGATTTAGAAACTATACAAAAAGAAAACTTGCTGCTTAAGGACACCTTGAAGAAATTCGAGGTTGGTAGCAAGTCATTAAACATGATCCTTACAAACAAGGGTCATGCTCCCAAAAGAAGTGGGATTGGATTTGTGAGGAGTCCTCACCAAAATCCAACTACCTTTGTAAAAGGCCCCATCTTACACATTCAACACCAAACCAAGTGCAACTTTTGTTGCAAATCTGGACACAAGACACATTGTTGTCCATTCAAGAAAATAAGTCCAAACAAATTAATTTGGGTTCCTAAAGGAACCATGATAAACTCTATGCAACATGATAGAAAATGTAGATCTATTTATGAGGCACCCAAAAGCAAATGGGTACCTAAACGTCATCCTTTCTTGTAGAAAACTAAACAATTGCAAGCTAGGAGCAAGAAATGGTACCTTGATAGTGGATGCTCAAGGCATATGACCGGAGATCCATCTCAATTCTCTAAGCTCTCTAGCATAGACGAAGGATATGTCACCTTCGGAGACAACAACAAGGGTAAAATCATTGGCAAAGGAACCATTGGTAACAAATCCAACCTCTCTATTGAAGATGTTTTACTAGTTGATGGTTTAAAACATAACCTCTTGAGCATTAGTCAATTATGTGATAAAGGATATATTATAAGATTTGAATCTAATGCCTGCATCATTGAAAAACCACACAAAAATATATCTATGATTGCATTAAAACAAAACAACGTATACACTATTGACATCAATAACTTATGTGATGAAATGTGCTTTGCCGTTATGAATGAGGATGCTTGGCTATGGCATAGAAGATTAGGTCATGCTAGCATGAAACTAATCAATCAAGTATCATCTAGAGAACTTGTAAGAGGAATTCCTCATATCAAGTTCATCAAAGATAATGTATGTGATGCTTGCCAATTAGGTAAGCAAATTAGGGGTAGCTTCAAAGCTAAGAATCAAATAAGCACCTCTAGGCCCTTACAATTGATCCATATGGACTTGTTCGGACCAATCTCTACATCGAGTCTAGGAGGTAGCAAATACGCCTTTGTCATTATTGATGACTACAGCAGATATACATGGACCTACTTCTTAAAACAAAAAAATGAATGCTTTAGACATTTTACCAAGTTTTGTAAACTTGTTCAAAATGAGAAGGAATCTATGATTTCGTCAATTAGAAGTGATCACGGTGGAGAATTTCAAAACCATGACTTCCAAGAATTCTGTGAACTCAACGGATACAACCATAACTTCTCTACTCCAAGAAATCCTCAACAAAATGGGGTAGTAGAAAGAAAAAATCGAAATTTGCAAGAAATGGCTAGAACCATGTTGAATGAACATAGCCTACCCAAATATTTTTGGGCCGAAGCTGTAAACACTGCATGTTATATTTTAAATAGAGTCCTAGTAAGACCCTTACTCACCAAAACTCCTTATGAGTTATGGAATAACAAAAAACCCAATGTCTCATATTTTAAAGTCTTTGGGTGTAAGTGTTTTATCTTGAATGAAAAGGATAACTTAGGAAAATTCGATGCTAAATCTGATGAAGGAATTTTTCTTGGTTATTCTTCGGTTTCTAAAGCTTTTCGCATCTTCAATAAAAGAACCTTAATTATTGAAGAATCCATCCATGTTGTTTTCAATGAGATTTCAGAAATTAAGAAAAATGATCTTGATGATGATATTAATTTTGATTCCTTGAATTTAAACGAAACCCCGTCTCCAACTAGCAACTTGGTTGCATCTACTTCCAAAACATCCTTACCCAAGGATTGGAAGTATATAGATGCTCATCCTAAGGAACTAATCCTAGGAGACACATCAAAGGGGGTTCAAACACGATCTTCTTTTAAAAACTTTTGTGCCAACGCCGCTTTTCTCTCCCAAATTGAACCCAAATGTGTTGATGAAGCCATGAAAGATGATTCATGGATTTTCGCAATACAAGATGAATTAAATCAATTTGAGAGAAATGAGGTGTGGACGCTTGTTCCTAGACCAAATGACCATTTAGTAATTGGTACTAAATGGGTCTTTAGAAACAAGCAAGATGAAAATGGTATCGTGGTTAGAAACAAGGCTAGATTAGTGGCCAAAGGTTTCAACCAAGAAGAAGGTATCGATTACGAAGAAACCTTCGCACCTGTGGCTCGATTGGAAGCCATAAGGATGCTCCTTGCCTATGCTAGTTGCAATAATTTTAAATTATTTCAAATGGATGTTAAAAGCGCTTTTCTAAATGGTTTCATTTCTGAAGAAGTTTATGTTGAACAACCTCCTGGATTTGAAAATAATGGCTACCCTAATCATGTGTTTAGATTAACTAAAGCTCTCTATGGTTTAAAGCAAGCCCCAAGGGCTTGGTATGAGAGACTTAGCTCTTTTCTCATTGAAAATAATTTCGTAAAAGGCAAGGTTGATACTACATTGTTTATCAAGAATTTTGAAAATGATTTTCTCATTGTTCAGATTTATGTTGATGACATTATCTTTGGTTCTACAAATGAATCTCTTTGTGAATCCTTTTCGAAAACTATGAGTCATGAATTCGAAATGAGTCTAATGGGAGAATTAACATTCTTCTTAGGCCTACAAATCAAACAACTAAGCAATGGCATCTTTATTAGTCAAACCAAATATGCTGTAAGTTTGCTAAAGAAGTTCAAAATGAATAATTCAAAAGCCATTGACACCCCTATGAGCACCTCCACTAAGTTAGAAATTGATGAGAATGGAGAAAGCTTCGATCAAAATCCTATAGGGGTATGATAGGAAGTTTACTTTACCTCACTGCCACAAGACCAGACATTATGTTCAGTGTAGGACTTTGTGCTAGATTTCAATCAGACCCTAAGATATCTCATCTCAAAGCTGTCAAAAGAATACTCAGATATCTTAATGGAACTACCAATCTAGGATTATGGTACCCAAAATCAGAAAATTTTGAATTAACAGCTTATGCTGATGCGGACTTCGCTGGCTGTAAACTAGACAGAAAAAGCACATCAGGATCATGTCAATTTTTAGGACATGCCCTTGTATCCTGGTCATCTAAGAAACAAAACTCAGTTGCCCTATCAACAACCGAAGCTGAATACATTGCAGCAAGTGCATGCTGTGCACAAGTTGTATGGATGAAAAACACTTTAGAAGATTACAAAGTGAATCTTAAAGATATTCCCATTAAATGTGATAACACGAGTGCAATATGCTTAACTAAAAATCCTATACAACACTCAAGAACAAAACACATTGATATTAGACATCACTTTATACGTGATCATGTCACTAATCATGACGTGACCATAGAATTTATTGATACCAAACATCAACTGGCTGATATCTTCACAAAACCCCTATGTGAAGAACAATTTGATTACATAAGAAGAGAATTAGGAATGTTGATGTGTCCGAATACTTAAACTAGTTAAAATTATCTTTCGGATGTTATTACTATTACATGCCTTGAAAATATGAAGCAACATACCAATGTAAGTTGATAAGTTAGCAGTATGACATTGATATGGTAGCTATTGCTAATATGATTGCCATCATGCCATATATCAAACAAAAATTTGCATCATACGAGCTGATATCTTACCATGTGATACAATGCTACACTTGCTAAAAATCCTGCTATGCAATATGATATAATAATTCTGTTACTACATCAAAATTATTCGAATACTATTACATGCCTTGACAACGCTTAACATGTTGCAAATTATGTGACAAATATTTTTAACCAAATGCATGTAAGAAGTTCATTTTTCAGGATGTATGCTAAAAATGGGATGTTCCCGTACACTCTTATTAAAACTCCTTGGAAAATGACTTTCCTCCGTCAAGCAAAAACAATACAGTGATATATGTGTCATGACTTCTTTTTTATGCTTGATAATGCTATCATGCTTTTTGTTGATGACAAAGGGGGAGAAAAATATGAATTGATAAATATCTATGTCATAGTTGCAAATACTTGAGTGATGCTATAAACAATGTTATGCCATCCTTGCATCACCAAGAGATATGTGAACATGTACTATGTCATAGCTAAACTGCCATAATCATATCTATGTCATAGTTGCAAATACTTGAGTGATGCTATAAACAATGTTATGCCATCCTTGCATCACCAAGAGATATGTGAACATGTACTATAGTTTGCATCATGCTATATGTCATGCAAACTTACTAGAATATCTCAAATGTAAGCATCATGTAAAAAGTCCTTCGTTGCTTTATAGGATTACATGATAAATGGTTACAAACATAATCATACAAACTTGTTGATGTATGTCATGCATTGACATAATTCTTGAAGAGATACATCATGATAGGCATCATGATGGGAGCATTGATAAGTTTAACTGATCTAACTTATCAATGCGTCACTTGAATTCTTAGGTCTTGAATTCAAGGTTGAATTATCTCAACTATGGCATATAGATAGGGGGAGTTAAGGATAACTCCTTTATCAATTGATTGTCATCATCAAAAAGGGGGAGATTGTTGAATCTCGGATTTTGATGATGAAGTCAATTGTCATTTGTTATCTAATCTATATGTTGAGATAAGTGTGCAGGATTAACTACGATGAGATTAAGACAAGCAGCAGGAGTTGCCCCGGAGTCAAGATCAGGATCACGTTGGGAGTTCGAGAGTTCGACGGAAGTTCGGACGGTCGTCGGAGGTTCAGAGAGAACAGATCCGAGAAGTCCAGAAGCTTGCCAAGCGAAGCTCGTCGGAACTCGCCAAGTGGATCGTCGCAAAGTCCAGGAGTATGCCGGATGTCCGCAGAAGGATCACCGAAGGTTGTCGGTTGATCGACGGAAGTTGGCCGGAAACTCGCCGGAAGAAGCGATTGACGCATCGGAGCAAGCTGCAGAAGTTGTCTTAGAGATAATCGTAGTTAGCACGAAGATTAAGCAGGAAAATGGGAGGTGATCCCATTAGCTTAATCTTGGGGCAATTGGGCCCCTGAAAAGATACAAGTGGGTCGAATGGAGTGAACCATTCGGACCCTGATTGCAGCCAGGAGGTGCAACCGCCAGGGCTGCACGGCTGGGAGGTGCAACCGCCCCAGCCAGGAGGTGCAACCGCCAGGGCTGCACGGCTGGGAGGTGCAACCGCCCCAGCCAGGAGGTGCAACCGCCAGGGCTGCACGGCTGGGAGGTGCAACCGCCCCAGCCAGGAGGTGCAACCGCCAGGGGTGCACGGCTGGGAGGTGCAACCGCCCCAGCCAGGAGGTGCAACCGCCAGGGCTGCACGGCTGGGAGGTGCAACCGCCAGGGGTGCACGGCTGGGAGGTGCAACCGCTCCAGCCAAGAGGTTGCACCGCCAGAGCTCAAGTTCCGAGCTCTGCCAGGCGATGCAACCACCAAGCTCAGTCTTCGAGCTTTGGCAGAGTGGTGCATCAGCCTGAGCTCAGTCTCGAGCTTGGCCAGGTGATGAATTCACCAAGCTCGGTCTTCGAGCTATGGCAGAATGGTGCATCAGCTTGAGCTCAGTTTGGAGCTCTGCCAAGTGATGCAACCACCAAGCTCAGATTTCGAGCTCTGCCAGGCGATGCAACCACCAAGCTCAGTCTTCGAGCTTTGGCAGAGTGGTGCATCAGCCTGAGCTCAGTCTCGAGCTTGGCCAGGTGATGAATTCACCAAGCTCGGTCTTCGAGCTATGGCAGAATGGTGCATCAGCTTGAGCTCAGTTTGGAGCTCTGCCAAGTGATGCAACCACCAAGCTCAGATTTCGAGCTCTGCCAGGTGATGCAACCACCAAGCTCAGTCTTCGAGCTCTGCCAGGTGATGCAACCATCGAGCTCAGTCTTCGAGCTCTGGCAGAGAAGAAGCAATCGGCAGAGCTCAGTCTTCGAGCTCTGCCAGGCGGTGCCACCTCTCCAGTCGAGAGGTGCAACCGCCTGATCCCAGAAATTCTGGGATTGGATCGATTTGATCGATTTGAGCTCGAAATTTGAATTGGGTTGGGGCCTATAAATACCCCACCCATTCAGCACTGAAAAGATACAGACACATACCAAAATTGTGATCTTTTCTGTGATTCTAAAGAGCTCAAACGTGTTGTAAATCCTTGAGTCTCCTCCTTCTGTTCTTCAAGTTTTCAACTGTAAAGTGAGGAGAGAAAGGTCTGTAAAGGTTGTCTCCTAAGCCTGTCAAAAGGAGAGAAACTGTAAGAGGGAAGTTTGGCCTTCGCCCATTGAAGGAAGGCAGCTAGTTGACGTCGGCAACCTCATCGGTAGAGGAAGCCAAAAGTGGAGTAGGTCAAGGCTGACCGAACCACTATAAATCTCTGGTTTGCGTTTAATTTCGAGCACTTTATCATTACTGCAAACCTCCCTCATCTCTACTGCTCTCTGCGCTTTCACGAACAAGTTCTAAGTGCTGTTCTTCCAAATCTGGATTCAGACGTAAACTCGTATTTTCGTACATTACAGTTTACGTTTACGTTTGATTCTGCAGAACTGTTTTCTGCGCTTTTACGAACAAGCTTCCTTGCAGTTTACGCTTGCATTTTAATCCTATTTATAACTGCAATCTGTACTCTACGATTTTACGAACGAGTTTCAACATTTAGACGTAAAACTGCATTCGGACGTAAATCGGCTTTCTTCGCTCAATCATCAGATTTCAGTTTACGTTTACGTCTTGATTTTAACTGCATACTGCCTTCTGCGAATATACAAACGAGTTTCAGAGTTTAGACGTAAATCTGCGTCTAACTGCGTTTAGACGTAAATCTGCGTCTTGACGTAAAACTGCGTTTAGACGTAGAACTGCGTTTAGACGTAACACTGCGTTTAAACGTAAAACTGCGTTTAGACGTAAAACTGCGTTTAGACGTAAAACTGCGTTTAGACGTAAATCTGCGTTTAGACGTAAATCTGCACTTAGACGCAATCTGCGCTTAGACGCAAACTGCACTTAGATACAAACTGAAAATTTGCTTTTGCATCATAATCGTTTTTGAACGAACGCAGCTTTTTGTTTTTAAATTATTATAAGATTTCCGCTGCACTAATTCACCCCCCCCCCCTCTTAGTGCTCTTGATCCTAACATTAAATTCATATTTTTGTTTCATTATAACATAATTCTCAAAATCTAAATCTCAAAAACTAATTGGGTCATCTAAAATTCTAACCCTAGGATCCCATATTCTAATAATTCCTAAAAACACCTGGCTTTGATACCATTAAATTATCACATCTTGAATTTATAAAAAGAATAATAAATCAGTAATTTATTATCCATAATTTACATAATAAACCCCCTCTTTTTTTTTTCTTCATCCTTGAATTTAAATCCTTGTTTTTACAATAGTAAATATTCTATTAACTAGACAAAGGACCACATCTTCTTGTTAGAGTCACAAGTCTTTCTACTCAAGCTTTAAATCTATTACAAAATAGTAGGTTACTTTGAAATAAATATAAGACAAAAATATAACAGCAACTATACATGCTAGTAGGAACCTCGAAAAAATCACAAAAATAATCTTCAATATAAATAAATATTAATAATTTAATAAGAAATAATAATATATTGATTTATCATAAAAATTATGCATCAGAAAAATGATAATAATTTATTACATAATAAACAAAATCATGCATTAATCACATTCAATACATACGTAATAACTAGATAATAAAGGCGTATATCACCTGGTGGTGCCCTCTTCCAACGGTGGATGGAGAGGTATATTCTACGGGATAGATTCTTCCTAATAGCGGATGGAGATAATCTATATCGTACTCCCACAGATGGAGTGGTATCCCTCACCTGCCCAAGTGGAGACATGTTCCTCCCAATAATGGATGGAGGAACCGTCTAACCATCACGTCTGATGGCCCGCTAATCCTCGAAGAGAATCGTCATACTTGCCCTCGACACGGATACATAAATATCCATGATCATTCATTTACACTCATCTATTCACTCATGCATGTATTAAGAAATTAATATAATTAAATATTAAGAGAGACTGTACTTGATGTAAATCTGCTAAACTATGATCAAAATATTTATTTTAGAGTCTTTAACTCTACTAGTGCCTTCGTGTGTGATTTTGAGTGTGTGCCAAATGTCAAAAGTCATTTCGCAAGTAGAAACCTGATTGAATTCATTTTTGTCTAAGGCGCAAAATAGAGCATTCATAGCTCTAGCATTTAAAGAAAAAGTTTTTTTCTCCAAATTATTTCATTCGTTCATTAGAGTAGAAGACTTTTGAAAATAACTTTCGATAATATTTCATAAATTTAAATCCAAGGAAAACAAGAAAACTCTCATTCAAGTTTTCCAATAAGTGTAGTCCGTCCCATTGAACATGAGAGGATGAACGATAGAAAAGCCCTCTAGAAAGTCGAAAAGAGTCATTTCTCTTTGGTGTTAAACCTGTTGAATCTCGGATTTTGATGATGAAGTCAATTGTCATTTGTTATCTAATCTATGTGTTGAGATAAGTGTGCAGGATTAACTACGATAAGAGTAAGACAAGCAGCAGGTGTTGCGCCGGAGTCAAGATCAGGATCACGTTGGGAGTTCGAGAGTTCGACGGAAGTTCGGACGGTCGTCGGAGGTTCAGCGTGAACAGATCCGAGAAGTCCAGAAGCTTGCCAAGCGAAGCTCGTCGGAACTCGCCAAGTGGATCGTCGCAAGTCCAGGAGTATGCCGGATGTCCGCAGAAGGATCACCGAGGGTTATCGGTTGATCGACGGAAGTTGGCCGGAAACTCGCCGGAAGAAGCGATTGACGCATCGGAGCAAAGCTGCAGAAGTTGTCTTAGAGTTAATCGTAGTTAGCATGATGATTAAGCATGAAAATGGGAGGTGATCCCATTAGCTTAATCTTGGGGCAATTGGGCCCCTGAAAAGATTCAAAGTGGGCCGAATGGAGTGAACCATTCGGACCCTGATTGCACCAGGAGGTGCAACCGCCCCAGCCAGGAGGTGCAACCGCCTGGGCTGTGGGGTTGGGAGGTGCAACCGCCCCAGCCAGGAGGTGCAACCGCCAGGGCTGCGAGGCTGGGAGGTGCAACCGCCCCAGCCGAGAGGTGCAACCGCCCAGAGCTCAGTCTTCGAGCTAGACTGGGCGGTGCAACCTCCTCTGCCAAGAGGTAGCACCGCCAGAGCTCAAGTTTCGAGCTCTGCCAGGCGATTCAACCACCGAGCTCAGTCTTCGAGCTCTGGCAGAGAGGTGCATCAGCCTGAGCTCAGTCTCGAGCTCTGCCAGGTGATGCATTCACCGAGCTCAGTCTTCGAGCTCTGGCAGAGAGGTGCATCAGCCTGAGCTCAGCTTGGAGCTCTGCCAGGTGATGCAACCACCGAGCTCAGTTTCGAGCTCTGCTAGGTGATGCAATCACCAAGCTCAGTCTTCGAGCTCTGCCAGGTGATGCAACCATCGAGCTCAGTCGTCGAGCTCTGGCAGAGAGAAGCAATCGCCTGAGCTCAGTCTTCGAGCTCTGCCAGGCGTTGCCACCTCTCCAGTCAAGAGGTGCAACCGCCTGATCCCAGAATTCTGGGATTTGATCGATTTGATCGTTTTGAGCTCGAATTTTGAATTGGGTTGGGGCCTATAAATACCCCACCCATTCAGCACTGAAAAGATACAGACCTACATCGAAATCTTGATCTTTTCTGTGATTCTAAGAAGCTCAAAAGTGTTGTAAAGCCTTTAAGTCTCCTCCTTCTGTTCTTCAAGTTTTCAGTTGTAAAGTGAGGAGAGAAAGGTCTGTAAAGGTTGTCTCCTGAGCCTGTCAAAAGGAGAGAAATTGTAAAAGGAAAGTTTGGCCTTCGCCCATTGAAGGAAGGCACCTAGTTGACGTCGGCAACCTTATCGGTGGAGGAAGCCAAAAGTGGAGTAGGTCAAGGCTGACCGAACCACTCTAAATCTCTGGTTTGCGTTTATTTTCGAGCACTTTATCATTACTGCAAACCTCCCTCATTACTACTGCTCTCTGCGCTTTCACGAACAAGTTCTAAGTGTTGTTCTTCCGAATCTGCATTCAGACGTAAATTCGTATTTTCATACATTACAGTTTACGTTTACGTTTGATTCTGCAGAACTGTTTTCCGTGCTTTTACGAACGAGCTTCTTTGCAGTTTACACTTACACTTTAATCCTATTGATAACTGCAATCTGTCCTCTACGATTTTACGAACGATTTTCAGCATTTAGACGTAAAACTGCATTCAGACGTAAATCGGCTTTCCTCGCTCAATCATCAGATCTCAGTTCACATTTACATCTTGATTCCAACTGCATACTGCCTTCTGCAAGTATACAAACAAGTTTTTGAGTTTAGACGTAAATCTGCGTTTAGACGTAAAACTGCGTTTAGACGTAAATCTGCGTTTAGACGTAAACCTGCGTTTAGACGTAAATCTGCGTTTAGACGTAAAACAGCGTTTAGACGTAAATCTGAGTTTAGACATAAATCTGCGTTTGGACGTAAATCTGCGTTTAGACGTAAATCTGAGTTTAGACGTAAACTGCGCTTAGACGCAAAACTACGCTTAGACGCAATCTGCGCTTAGACGCAAACTGCACTTAGATACAAACTGAGAATTTGCTTTTGCATCATAACAGTTTTTGAACGAACGCAGCTTTTGGTTTTTTAATCATTGTAAGATTTCCGCTGCACTAATTCACCCCCCCCCCCCCCCCTCTTAGTGCTCTCGATCCTAACAATTGGTATCAGAGCAAGGTTAACTCTCTAAAGGATTAAAACCCAAGAGAGATGGCATACGCCGGAAACCAAGAGGGGCATTCGATTACACGTCCACCCATGTTCAGTGGAACGGACTACACTTACTGGAAGACCCGAATGAGGATCTTTCTTATTTCTATGGATTTTGAACTGTGGAACCTTGTTGAAAATGGATTTTCAAAATCTTCTCTTCCAATGATCGATTGGAACGATTTGGAGAAGAAGGCTTTCGCTCTTAATGCAAAGGCTATGAATGCCTTATTTTGCGCACTTGATAAAAACGAGTTTAATCGTGTTTCAACTTGCGAAACTGCTTTTGATATTTGGCACACACTTGAAGTGACCCACGAGGGCACAAGTAGAGTGAAAGAGTCAAAAATCAATCTGTTGCTGCATTCTTTTGAACTTTTCCGAATGAAACCGAGTGAAACCATTGGCGACATGTTTACCCGTTTCACGGATGTCGTCAACGGTCTAAAAGGACTCGGAAAGAGCTTTTCGGATTTTGAGCTTGTTAATAAGATACTAAGATCCCTTCCTAAGAGTTGGGATCCTAAAGTCACCGCCATTCAAGAGGCAAAAGATCTGCGAAATTTCCCTCTTGAAGAACTAATCGGGTCATTAATGACCTACGAAATGACTTGCAAAGCTCATGAAGAGCAAGAAGACATCCTTCCAAAGAACAGGAAGGATATGGCACTTAAAACTTCTGAATGCCACTTGAGAGAAAACTCAAGTGATGAGGACTGTGATGATGACTTGGCACTTTTGACAAGAAAGTTTAAGAAATTCTTCAAAAGAAACAAGTTTAAAAACGATGTGAAAAATAAACTTGAACCTAAGAAGGACCAAGTGATCTGCTACGAATGTAAAAAGCCGGGACATTACAAAAGTGATTGTCCCCAAGTCAAGAAAAGAACAACAAAGAAGAAGGCGCTCCAAGCAACATGGGATGATTCGAGCGCATCTGAGGAAGAGGAATCCAACACCGAGCAAGTTGCTCATTACGCCTTTATGGCTATCGAAGAGGAGGTAACGGATTTATTAGATGCTGATTTATCTTTCGATGAATTATTAAATGCCTTCCATGATTTATTTGATGAATGCAAAGTTATAAATAGAAAATACAAGTTGCTAAAAAAGGTACATGATAATCTTACTTGTGAGTTTGATAAGTTAAAAGTCGAACATCATGATAGTTTAAATTCATGTATCAAATGTCATGATTTAGAAACTATACAAAAAGAAAACTTGCTACTTAAGGACACCTTGAAGAAATTCGAGGTTGGTAGCAAGTCATTAAACATGATCCTTACAAACAAGGGTCATGCTCCCAAAAGAAGTGGGATTGGATTTGTGAGGAGTCCTCACCGAAATCCAACTACCTTTGTAAAAGGCCCCATCTTACATGTTCAACACCAAACCAAGTGCAACTTTTGTTGCAAATCTGGACACAAGACACATTGTTGTCCATTCAAGAAAATAAGTCCAAACAAATTAATTTGGGTTCCTAAAGGAACCATGATAAACTCTATGCAACATGATAGAAAATGTAGATCTATTTATGAGGCACCCAAAAGCAAATGGGTTCCTAAAGATCATCCGTTCCTATAAAAACATTAAAAGTCTAGGCCGGAGCAAGAAATAATATTCTGCTCCTTGACTCTCAATGGTCATAAACCAAGAATCAAAAAGGAACTCGCAACGCTTAAGTAACAATTAGAAACATATGATATCCAAATTCACATACCCCCCTGATCTTCAAAACCTGTTCATCTACGAATTAATTCTTGTAGAAACTAAATATGTCATGATCTTAAAAGGGATACCAAACAAACATACGTATGCACGTTAAAAGATCTATCTTACAAAGAGCTTCTTCCTTAAATAAAAACTCATACGAAATCATGTAACAAACATCAATTGCTCTGAAACTCTCCTCAAGGCAAAGGCTCCCTAATCAAATCATCTTAAGTGCTCACCTGCTGCAGGCGGTGGCACCTCTCCAGCTGGCGGTTGCACCTCCAGCTATCACGGGTTGCCAGAGGTTGCACCGCTCCAGCCAGAGGTGCAACCGCCAGCAGCTCTGCCCTTTAAAATCACGCTAGGGCCGGCTAAGGAACCGACCCCAACTCACCCCCATTTCCTCCTCTACTCTTCCAAGTCTCCTCCATTCCCATTTCACTCCTCTAAGCCTTCCAAATACCTCCCATTTCGGAGCAAAACATCAAGAATCCTTCCTTCTCTTGAAGATTTCACAAAGGTACTCTCTAAGAAGCTCTTAAATTCTGTTTTGTTCTTCATTTACTTTAGCTCATCATCATCCCTCTAAACAGCAGTAGTAATGGGATCTAGAAGATCCTCAAGGGACAAGGGAAAGAGGAGAGTTGTAGAAGAGTTTGATCTCACTCTTTTTGATTCCAAAAACCATGCTGAAAAATTTCTCTCCTTCGAACTAAGAAGCATCAATAAGGGAAAATACGTAGATCTGAATGAACTAAGAGATGTAGAGATTATCCATTGGTTTGCAAACCTAAATCTACTTCCCATTTTGCAGATCAACGAACCCATTTATCCTAGACTAGTTAGATTGTTTTACAACAACATGCAAATAGATGATGAAGAAAGGATTTCAACCTATCTCTTAGGACAACACATCTCAATCACTGATAGATTCATTTGTGATATGATAGGTATTCCCATGAAAAGCATAGGACTTTACTTTAAAGGATCATGGGATGAAAAAACTATTGAAACATCCTACGTTGAAGCCTTAGGAACAATCCTTGCCAATCCTAACATAGAATCTATTCCTAAAAGTTGTGAACATCTAATGCCCTTTAACACTAAGATACTTCATCATATCATGACTAGTATAATTCTTCCTAAGCAATACCATCATGATGAAGTGAGTCAATTGGAATTAGGAATTATGTACCTAATCATGAAAGAACGTGACATTTGTCTTGGCTATCTAATCCAACAAAACATGTTGGAATTATCTACGAAAGATATGATGCTCCCATATGGTGGAATAATTACTAGAATAATGAAAGCTTACGACATTCAAATACCACTAGAAGAAGAAGTAATGAAATCAGATAGATTCAGCATAATAAACAAAAATCTACTTCACCGACTAAGATGTCACTATAGAAACGGTAACTGGGTTAGAATGCCTAGAAGAACTGATCCCCCTCAGCCTGAACCTGAACCTGAACCAGAGCCGGAAACCCCAGTCTTTAGGAGTACTCACTCTCCTCCGATCTGTCCCCTTGAGGAAACACATCCGGTTGAGCAAACTCACACATCATCCATCGAAGATATCGGGATTCGGATGGACCGATTTGAACAAAGACAAGAACGGCTTGAACTTCGACAAGATCAAATCCTAACCGAGCTACAGCAAATCCATCGACAATTTGACTCTTTACTTAGGCACTTTAATCTTCCACCTCATGAATGAGCTTGTATAAACATCTGATGTTTTTGATATGACATGTTGTAAACTCCTTATGTTATTCATGAAGGACTTTGTCTTTATGGTCACCTGATATGCTGTACATATGTTACCCTGATATGGTTATCTTTGTCTGTGTAAGCATATTTGCAAACATCTCTTGTTGTTTATCTCGGTTTTTGCACTGAAACTAAAAAGGTTTAAAAGCCTATGCCTTGAAAAATATGAAGCAACATACCAATGTAAGTTGATAAGTCAGCAGTATGACATTGATATGGTTGCTATTACTAATATGATTGCTATGTATCAAGATATCAAACAAAAATTTGCATCGTACGAGCTGATATCTTACCATGTGATGCAATGCTACACTTGCTGAAATAAAAATCTTGCTATGCAATATGATACAATACTACACTTGCTGAAATAAAAATCTTGCTATGCAATATGATACAATGCTGAAATAAAAATCTTGTTATGCAATATGATAGAATACTGCACTTGAAATGATTGTGTTACTATATCAAAAGCTTAACACTCAAGAATCAAAGACATTGATATTAGACATCACTTTATACGTGATCATGTCACTAATCATGATGTAACCATAGAGTTTATTGATACCAAACATCAACTGGCTGATATCTTCACAAAACCCCTATGTGAAGAACAATTTGATTACATAAGAAGAGAATTAGGAATGTTGATGTGTCCGAATACTTAAAAGTATCTTTCGGATGTTATTACTATTACATGCCTTGACAACGCTTGATCAAATAACATGTTGCAAATTATGTGACAAATATTTTTAACCAAATGCATGTAAGAAGTTCATTTTTCGGTTTGTATGCTAAAAATGGGATGTTCCTGTACACTCTTACAAAAAACTCTTTGTAAAATGACTTTCCTCCGTCAAGCAAACACAATAAAGAGATATATGTGTCATGACTTCCTTTATATACTTGATAATGCTATCATGCTTTTTGTTGATAACAAAGGGGGAGAAACATATGAATTGATAAACACTATGTCATAGCTGAACTGCCATAATCATGTCTATGTCATAGTTGCAAATACTTGAGTGATGCTATAAACAATGTTATGCCATCCTTGCATCACCAAGAGATATGTGAACATGTGCTATAGTTTGCATCATAATCATGTCATAGTTGCAAATACTTGAGTGATGCTATAAACAATGTTATGCCATCCTTGCATCACCAAGAGATATGTGAACATGTGCTATAGTTTGCATCATATCTTGATTTGATATTCTATATTGTGAAGAAAATGCAAACTTGCTAGAAAATCTCAAATGTGTGCATCATGTAAAAAGTCCTTCGTAGCTTTATATGTTTACATGATGAACAGTTACAAACACTATCATACAAACTTGATGATGTATGTCATGCCTTGACATCATTCTTGAAGAGATACATCATGATGGGCATCATGATGGGAGCATTGATAAGTTTAACTGATCTAACTTATCAATACGTCACTTGAATTCTTCGGTCTTGAATTCAAGGTTGACTTATCTCAACTATGGCATTTAGATAGGGGGAGTTAAGGACAACTCCTTTATCAATTGATTGTCATCATCAAAAAGGGGGAGATTGTTGAATCTCGGATTTTGATGATGAAGTCAATTGTCATTTGTTATCTAATCTATGTGTTGAGATAAGTGTGCAGGATTAACTACGATAAGAGTAAGACAAGCAGCAGGTGTTGCGCCGGAGTCAAGATCAGGATCACGTTGGGAGTTCGAGAGTTCGACGGAAGTTCGGACGGTCGTCGGAGGTTCAGCGTGAACAGATCCGAGAAGTCCAGAAGCTTGCCAAGCGAAGCTCGTCGGAACTCGCCAAGTGGATCGTCGCAAGTCCAGGAGTATGCCGGATGTCCGCAGAAGGATCACCGAGGGTTATCGGTTGATCGACGGAAGTTGGCCGGAAACTCGCCGGAAGAAGCGATTGACGCATCGGAGCAAAGCTGCAGAAGTTGTCTTAGAGTTAATCGTAGTTAGCATGATGATTAAGCATGAAAATGGGAGGTGATCCCATTAGCTTAATCTTGGGGCAATTGGGCCCCTGAAAAGATTCAAAGTGGGCCGAATGGAGTGAACCATTCGGACCCTGATTGCACCAGGAGGTGCAACCGCCCCAGCCAGGAGGTGCAACCGCCTGGGCTGTGGGGTTGGGAGGTGCAACCGCCCCAGCCAGGAGGTGCAACCGCCAGGGCTGCGAGGCTGGGAGGTGCAACCGCCCCAGCCGAGAGGTGCAACCGCCCAGAGCTCAGTCTTCGAGCTAGACTGGGCGGTGCAACCTCCTCTGCCAAGAGGTAGCACCGCCAGAGCTCAAGTTTCGAGCTCTGCCAGGCGATGCAACCACCGAGCTCAGTCTTCGAGCTCTGGCAGAGAGGTGCATCAGCCTGAGCTCAGTCTCGAGCTCTGCCAGGTGATGCATTCACCGAGCTCAGTCTTCGAGCTCTGGCAGAGAGGTGCATCAGCCTGAGCTCAGCTTGGAGCTCTGCCAGGTGATGCAACCACCGAGCTCAGTTTCGAGCTCTGCTAGGTGATGCAATCACCAAGCTCAGTCTTCGAGCTCTGCCAGGTGATGCAACCATCGAGCTCAGTCGTCGAGCTCTGGCAGAGAGAAGCAATCGCCTGAGCTCAGTCTTCGAGCTTTGCCAGGCGTTGCCACCTCTCCAGTCAAGAGGTGCAACCGCCTGATCCCAGAATTCTGGGATTTGATCGATTTGATCGTTTTGAGCTCGAATTTTGAATTGGGTTGGGGCCTATAAATACCCCACCCATTCAGCACTGAAAAGATACAGACCTACATCGAAATCTTGATCTTTTCTGTGATTCTAAGAAGCTCAAAAGTGTTGTAAAGCCTTTAAGTCTCCTCCTTCTGTTCTTCAAGTTTTCAGTTGTAAAGTGAGGAGAGAAAGGTCTGTAAAGGTTGTCTCCTGAGCCTGTCAAAAGGAGAGAAATTGTAAAAGGGAAGTTTGGCCTTCGCCCATTGAAGGAAGGCACCTAGTTGACGTCGGCAACCTCATCGGTGGAGGAAGCCAAAAGTGGAGTAGGTCAAGGCTGACCGAACCACTCTAAATCTCTGGTTTGCGTTTATTTTCGAGCACTTTATCATTACTGCAAACCTCCCTCATTACTACTGCTCTCTGTGCTTTCACGAACAAGTTCTAAGTGTTGTTCTTCCGAATCTGCATTCAGACGTAAATTCGTATTTTCATACATTACAGTTTACGTTTACGTTTGATTCTGCAGAACTGTTTTCCGTGCTTTTACGAACGAGCTTCTTTGCAGTTTACACTTACACTTTAATCCTATTGATAACTGCAATCTGTCCTCTACGATTTTACGAACGATTTTCAGCATTTAGACGTAAAACTGCATTCAGACGTAAATCGGCTTTCCTCGCTCAATCATCAGATCTCAGTTCACATTTACATCTTGATTCCAACTGCATACTGCCTTCTGCAAGTATACAAACAAGTTTTTGAGTTTAGACGTAAATCTGCGTTTAGACGTAAAACTGCGTTTAGACGTAAATCTGCGTTTAGACGTAAATCTGCGTTTAGACGTAAATCTGCGTTTAGACGTAAAACAGCGTTTAGACGTAAATCTGAGTTTAGACGTAAATCTACGTTTGGACGTAAATCTGCGTTTAGACGTAAATCTGAGTTTAGACGTAAACTGCGCTTAGACGCAAAACTACGCTTAGACGCAATCTGCGCTTAGACGCAAACTGCACTTAGATACAAACTGAGAATTTGCTTTTGCATCATAATAGTTTTTGAACGAACGCAGCTTTTGGTTTTTTAATCATTGTAAGATTTCCGCTGCACTAATTCACCCCCCCCCCTCTTAGTGCTCTCGATCCTAACAAAACCAAATAAGAAAAATGTGGCTTTGATACCAACTGTTAGAATCGAGTCGGCACTAAGAGGGGGGGTGAATTAGTGCAGCAAATAAAATTATATTGGTTCGAAAATCTTTCATTCGATTAAAATCGATTCCGGAAAGATGTTAACTTGAAACACGTTCATAAGAGTGTGCAGCTAAAGTAACGATGAAGTATAGAAATTTGCAATAAATGTAAATAGCAAAGTAGAAATACAAACCAGATTTTATAGTGGTTCGATCGTCGTGACTTACATCTACTCCTGATTCCTCTTCTGTCAAGGCTAATGATATCCACTAACAATCTTTCTTCAATGGGTGAAGATCAACTATCCTTACAACTCAATTCTTATTTTGATAGGTTCAGGAGAGAACCTTTACAACCCTCACAACATCCTCTCTTAAACTTTATTAATACTTAGAGTTTGAGAGGAGTTCACACAATATTACAATAGTGTTTTCTTCCTTTTTCGCTCTCAATTCTTGTGTGTATTAATTAGGGATGAGAGGGGTATTTATAGGCCTCAAGTGGATTCAAACTTAGAGCCTAAAAGTGTCTCATCCTGGGTTTTCTGGGTCTTGGCGGTACCACCACTTGTGTTAGGTGGTACCATTGCTTGCAGCACTAACACTGGGCGGTACCATTGCCCAATCTGGTGATACCACCGCTTAACACCCTGCCACTAGGCGGTATCACCGCGTAGTCTAGCAGTACCACCGCCTGACAGTCTCTCGAAGATTGTGTTTAGGCAGTACCACCGCCTGACATAGTCTTAGAGATTGTGCCACGATGGTTCCACATGTTGGGTCACTGTTTGGGCCTTTCACTTGACCCAACACTGCCTAAACTTGGGCCCAATTAGCCCCTAATTGAGTTGGCCTAATTCCAACTCAATTATTTGCTAACTATAAATTTTAAGGCATACACTAAGTTAAATAAGTCCGGTAAGTTTAGGTTTCTTCCAACGAGCTTCCGGCGAACTTCTGATGATCTCTCGGCAATGTTCCAATGGACTCCCAATAAGCTCCTGGACTTCACGACGATCTACTTAGTGAGTTCCGATGAGCTTTTCTGGCAAGCTCCTAGACTTCTTGGTCAATTCCAACAGAACTTCCGACGAACGTTTGGATTTTCGATGAACTCTCGAACTCCCAACGAAATCTCGTTCTTGACTCCAGGACTTCATTTTACTTTATGTCTTGATTGCTATAATAGTTAATCCTGCACACTTAAAACCTACTTCGATCTAGACAATTATTACAAAGCTTGAATTAAATATTGTTTGGCATGTCATTGGTTCATTGACGCTTTGTCCGATTCATTAGCGCATCATCCTCTCTTACAGCCTATTGCCCAATCGACCAGCGTAACTCCGATTTCCTTGGCATAATTTCCGCTCTTCTTGGCCCGATGCTCGAACCCATGGCCTGTGTTGAATCTCGTATTTTGATGATGAAACTACTTGATATATGTTTATGATTTAATCTGCGTTTTAAGTGACGCAGGATGCTTCGATCAGGACGAGACAATTAAAGCAGGAAAATCATGTTGTGCCGGAGGAACATGTCAGAAGATTGGACGTCTGGCCGGTGGATCGGTCGACGTATCGACAGAAGGCTTCGAGCCATGGACTCGGGCATCGGGCCAAGAAGAGTGGGTATTGTGCCAAGGATATTGGAGTTGCGGAGTCAACTGGCCGATTGAGCAATAGGCTGTAGGAGAGGACGATGCGCCGAAAGATCGGAAGAAGCGTCGAGGGACCAATGACATGCCGGACAACTTGGTTAATTGCTTAGGATTAATTGTCTCGATCGAAATTTTGTTTTAAGTGTGTATGATTAACTACGATAGAAGAAAGACATGCAGCAAGAGTTGCGCCGGAGTCAAGACAATGATCACGTTGGGAGTTCGAGAGTTCGACGGAAGTTCGGACAGTCGTCAGAGGTTCTGCGAGAACAAATCCGAGAAGTCCATGAGCTTGCCAAAGAAGCTCATCAGAACTCGCTAAGTGGATCGTCGCAAGTCCAGGAGTTTGTCGGAAGTCCGCAGGAGCATCACCGAGGGTTCATCGGATGATCAACGGAAGTTCGCCGGAAGCTCACCAGAAGAAGCGATTGACGCACCGGAGCAAGTTGCAGCAAATGTCTTAGGAAAAATCGTAGTTAGCACATTGATTAAGTTGGAAATGGGAGGTGATCCCATTAACTTAATCTTGGGGCAATTGGGCCCCTGAAAAACCCAAATTGGGCCGAATGGATCAACCCATTCGGACCCTGATTTCTGCCAGATGGTTGAACCGCCCAAGGCAGGAGGTTGCACCGCCTGGGCTCAGTCTCCGAGCGAGACTGGGAGGTGCAACCGCTCTAGCCAGGTGGTGGCACCGCTTGGGGCTCAGTCTCCGAGCGAGACTGGGTGGTGCAACCTCCCCTGACAGGAGGTGGCACCGCCTGAGCCCGGTCTTTGAGCACTGCCAGGCGGTGCAACCGCCTCAGTCAAGAGGTGCAACTGCCTGAGCTCGGTCTTCGAGCTCTGTCAGGAGGTGCAATCGCCTCTGACAGGAGGTAGCACCGCCCAGAGGCTCAGTCTTCGAGCTCTGCTAGGCGGTGCAACCGCTCCAGTCAGGAGGTGCAACCGCCTGATCCTAGAATTCCGGGAATTGACAGTTTTGAGCTCCAAATTTGAACTGGGTTGGGGCCTATAAATACCCCACCCATTCAGCACTAAAAGGGTATGAACTTACACTGAAATCTTGATCTTTTTCTGTGATTCTTAGAGCTCAAAATTATTGTAAATGCCAAAAGTTCTTCTCCCTCTGTTCTTCTAAGTTCTGAGTTGTAAAGAGAGGAGAGAAAATTCTGTAAGGGTTGTCTCCTAAGCCTGTCAAAAGGAGTGAAACTGTAAAAGGGTGGTTGGCCTTCGCCTATTGAAGGAAGGCCTCTAGTTGACGTCGGTGACATCGTCGGTGGAGGAAGCCAAAAGTGGAGTAGGTCAAGATTGACCGAACCACTCTAAATCTCGGTTTTCATTTACTTTGAGCATCTTATCTTTACTACAAACCTCCTCAATAGCTTACTGCCTTCTGTGTTTTTACGAACGTGTTTCAAAGTTCAATGCTTTCCGAATCAGGGTTTAAAACGTAAATCAGTTTTATCGTACGAACGTCGTATTTCAGTTTGCGCTTATGTTCTGATTTCCATTATAATTGCAAACTACCTTTATATCTTTGCTTTAACTGCATCTCGCCTTATCTCAAGTTAAAGTGGTTTATGAATCAGTTTTTATACCGAAATCGCTTTTATCGTACGAACGTCGTATTTCAGTTTGCGCTTATATTCTGATTTCCATCATAACTGCAAATTATGTTCATATCTTTGCTGCATCTCTCCTAGTCAAAAGTTGAAGTGATTTACGAATCGGCTTTCTTACCAAAATCACTTCTATCGAACGAAAGCAGTTTTCGATTTTAATCGCAGAAGGTTTTCCGCTGCACTAATTCACCCCCCCGCCCCCCCTCTTAGTGCTCTTGATCCTAACAATTTGTATCAGAGCTCGGTATTTCTCATTTCGGATTTACACCCGAGAGAAATGGCTCTTCATGGCTTTCAAGAGGGCTTATCGGTCTTTCATCCACCGTTGTTTAACGGATTGGACTACACTTATTAGAAAACTCGAATGAGAGTTTTCTTGATTTCTATGAATTTGGATTTATGGAATATCATTGAAAACGGTTTTCAACTTCCCTCTAAACTGATGAACGAATGGTCGGATTTGGAGAAGAAGTATTTTTCTTTAAACGCAAAGGCTATGAATGCCTTATTTTGCGCTTTGGACAAAAATGAGTTCAATCGGATTTCTACGTGCGAAACGGCTTTTGACATTTGGCGAACACTTGAAATCACGCACGAGGGAACTAGTAGAGTCAAAGACTCGAAAGTTAACATTTTATTGCATGATTTTAAGCTTTTTCGAATGCAACCAAGTGAGACTATAGGCGACATGTACACCCGTTTCACGGATGTCGTCAATAGTTTAAGAGCTCTTGGAAAATGTTTTTCGAATTTTGAACTCGTAAACAAGATTTTGCGTTCTCTTTCTAAGAAGTGGGATTTAAAAGTAACTGCAATACAAGAAGCTAAAAACCTAAACAACTTACCACTTGAAGAACTAATTGGTTCATTGATGACATATGAAATGGTGCACGATGCACATGATGAACATGATGAACAAAATCACCTTCCAAAGAACATGAAGGATTTGGAACTCCGAACAAATGAATACCACTTGAGCGATGACTCAAGTGATGAGGACAATGATGAACTTGAACTTCGAACACTAAATCTTAATAAGTTTATTAAACAAAAATCTAAAATAAACAATAAACTTAACGAAGGAAGAGGCCAAAGAAGAAGAACACAAAGTGGGATGAATCGAGCTCCTCCGAAGACGAGGAGAAAATCAAGAAAGGCGAGGTGGCAAACTATGCCTTAACCACTTTCAATGATGAGATAATCGAAATCCCCCTAATTTATTTTGAAATTACTTGATGCTTTCATGATGTATTTTCTTTTTTAGTTTAGAATTAATGTTTAAGAAAAAAAAAATGATCATGCTAGTAATTTCGAAAATGATAATATTGCATATTTTATAAACAAACAAAATAATTTTGATTGAAAATATGAAATCATGGTTAAGAAGTAATAATGTGTATCACGTTGATGTCCATTGTTATTTCTCGATTTTGAGTATATTAAATCATGTTTAATTTGAAGTTATGATTAATGAGTATATATTTTTGAAATTACGTATGATGATTCTTGATAATTATGGATTATCGATTTTCATGATAATAACAGTGGCTTTAAAAATTGATGTATGTTTTGATTTGACATAAATGAAAAGGCATGCTAACATGAAATCGATCACTTAAGATGAAACACTTAAAAAAGGGAGAAAAATATATTATCAATGAAATCATGAATCTATTTATATTATAAATTTTGTGAGCCATAAAAATGATTTTGATGATTTAAATTTGAAATGAGTTTTATCAAAATCATGATCATGATTTGTCAAATTAAATGAATTGAAAATGAATGATGATTTTTCTCTTGAAAGATTGTGACCTGTATTCCTTGTATTTATGATATGATTTTTATGTAATTCTTTGTATTCATGAAAGGTTTATCTCATCACCCAATTATCTTCTTCTTCATATTCCTTATGTGATGATATGAATACATGAAATATTCATTAATTTATTTTGATGTATACAAATGAAAGGTTATGATCATACATGGTAGGATATAATTTAACAAAATTGATACCATCATGATATGAAACATTTATGATTTGCAATGATGCACGTAATACTTGAGCTTTTTAATTATGATGTAATGTATTGTATATGATGTGAATCATGATTTAAAATGTTATGAGTTGTTGCTAAAATGAAGTATTATAAATGTTGATTTAATGTCATGAATGCTCTAAATGATGAATGTTTGGTATCATGATCAAAATGAAGTGATAAATATTTTGAAAATAAATGTTTGTATCATGTTAGATGGTTTGACATATTGTGCATGATAAGTTATAAAGATGATTGAAACAATGATTGAAATAATAGGAATGATGATTTGGAATCATATAATAATGAGTTTGCATGTTCGAATTTGAAAATATAATGATGCACAAATAAGATTGAAACCTACCTTTGTCATGATTTAGAAATTAATGTAAAGGGTCTTCCCTTCTTTTTGCCAATGACATAGGAGGAGAAAGAGTTGCTAATGTGCATATCTCAAAGAGAAAATTGCTAGCTTGCGTGTCTTAAAATGTTAAAAAAAAATTGCTAGCTTGTATATTGTAAACTTGCTATCGTACTACCATGATGATGAGCATGTCTTATCTTCATGATTGTATTTGAAAATCAATAGCACAGCCTTGTCCGAATGCATGAAAGTGTTAATTTCATTTTCGGATTCTCTTAACAATTGGATTTTCGAATTATCCTCTTCCAGACTTAATAAGCATATGTCATATCAAGTTTAATTCATATCATTGATTTTTGACATATGGAATCAACTAGCAAATACATCTCTCATACACTTATTATGTGAACAATATTTTGTTTTGAGAAATGGATTTGATGAAATGATTCCTGCTTATAAATTCCTTCTTGAAAAAGGAAGTCATTTTTACGTACAAAGATTTGATTCACATACATATCTTGATACTTGTAAAAATGAAACGTGCTTTAATATCTTATCAATTTTAACTTCATTCGAGTAAACTCACAAATAGCATGTATCACAAATAGTCTTCCTCCTTCATGCAAAAAGATAATAACAGATAAAAAGGAAGAAGTTTTCAAAGCTATCTCCATGTCATGTTTTCTTTGAGATGTTTGTATAATTGATATCCTATCACTCACTGTTGGAAAATGATATGAACCTAGTTATGACATGAATAATTACAAGCACTTATGTTTAAAATTTGCTTATATCGTTCTCCTTTTTGTTGATGACAAAGGGGAAGAAATATGATGCTATGATTGTGCCAAGCTTGCATCATCAAGAGATATATGAATTAATATGATTGTCATATTTGCAATGCTTGCATCATCAAGAGATATATGAATTGATGCTATGATTGCCAAATTTGCATTATGCCATGTTTGCATCATGCGTTAAGATATCAAGAACTTGTATCGTAATTTTACGCGTTGATATCTTACCATGTGATGAAATGCTACAATTGATAAACACTTGAAATGTTTGCGTTATGATATCAAAAGCTTACATCGCAATTTTACATGTTGATATTTGATAATAGCAAACTTGCATGATGATAAAACTTGATATTATGTTTTTCATGCAATGAGTTGAACCAATATCACAAACACTTGATTATGGTACTTCTCCTTTTTGTTGATGACAAAGGGAGAGAAGTATGTTGATGACATGACATGCTATGCATAAGTTTATGCATAAGTTCATGATGACGTGTTGCAAGTATTCATGATGAATATTGCAATGACTTGAATTTAGTTTGAATTCAAGGTTCTATCAATATGGCATATTGATAGGGGGAGTTTGTTTAAACTCCGGGAGTTAAGTTTAACTCCGTCATCAAGTGGTTGTTATCATCAAAAAGGGGGAGATTGTTGAATCTCGTATTTTGATGATGAAACTACTTGATATATGTTTATGATTTAATCTACATTTTAAGTGACGCAGGATGCTTCGATCAGGATGAGACAATTAAAGCAGGAAAATCATGTTGTGCTGGAGGAATATGTCAGAAGATTGGACGTCGGGCCGGTGGATCGGTCGACGTATCGACAGAAGGCTTCGGGCCATGGACTCGGGCATTGGGCCAAGAAGAGCAGGTATTGTGCCAAGGATATCGGAGTTGCGGAGTTAACTGGCCGATTGGGCAATAGGCTGCAGGAGAGGACGATGCGTCGAAAGATCGGAAGAAGCATCGAGGGACCAATGACATGCCGGACAACTTGGTTAATTGCTTAGGATTAATTATCTTGATCGAAGTTTTGTTTTAAGTGTGCAGGATTAACTACGATAGAAGAAAGACATGCAACAAGAGTTGCGCCGGAGTCAAGACAATGATCACGTTGGGAGTTCGAGAGTTCGACGGAAGTTCGGACAATCGTCGGAGGTTCTACGGGAACAAATCCGAGAAGTCCATGAGCTTGCCAAAGAAGCTTGTCGGAACTCGCCAAGTGGATCGTCGCAAGTCCAGGAGTTTGCCGGAAGTCCGCAGGAGCATCACCGAGGGTTCAACGGATGATCGACGGAAGTTTGCCGGAAGCTCGCCGGAAGAAGCAATTGACGCACCGGAGCAAGTTGCAGTAAATGTCTTAGGAAAAATCGTAGTTAGAACATTGATTAAGTTGGAAATGGGAGGTGATCCCATTAACTTAATCTTGGGGCAATTGGGCCCCTGAAAAACCCAAATTGGGCCGAATGGATCAACCCATTCGGACCCTGATTTCTCCTAGGCGGTTGCACCGCCTGGGCTCAGTCTCCGAGCGAGACTGGGAGGTGCAACCGCTCCAGCCAAGCGGTGGCACCGCCTGGGGCTCAGTCTCCGAGCGAGACTGGGCGGTGCAACCTCCCTTGACAAGAGGTGGCACCGCCTAAGCTCGGTCTTCGAGCACTACCAAGCGGTGCAACCGCCTCAGTCAGGAGGTGCAACAGCCTGAGCTTGGTCTTCGAGCTCTGTCAGGAGGTGCAACCGCCCCTGACAGGAGGTAGCACCGCCTAGAGGCTCAGTCTTCGAGCTCTGCCAGGCGGTGCAACCGCTCCAGTCAGGAGGTGCAACCGCCTGATCCCGGAAACCGGGAATTGACAGTTTTGAGCTCCAAATTTGAACTGAGTTGGGGCCTATAAATACCCCACCCATTCAGCACTGAAAGGGTATGAACTTACACCGAAATCTTGATCTTTTTTATGTGATTCTTAGAGCTCAAAATTGTTGTAAAGGCCAAAAGTTCTTCTCCCTCTGTTCTTCCAAGTTCTGAGTTATAAAAAGAGGAGAGAAAATTCTATAAGGGTTGTCTCCTAAGCCCGTCAAAAGGAGTGAAACTGTAAAAGGGTGGTTGGCCTTCGCTTATTGAAGGAAGGCCTCTAGTTGACGTCGGTGACCTCGTCGGTGGAGGAAGCCAAAAGTGGAGTAGGTCAAGATTGACCGAACCACTCTAAATCTCGGTTTGCATTTACTTTGAGCATCTTATCTTTACTGCAAACCTCCTCAATAGCTTACTGCCTTCTGTGTTTTTAAGAACGTGTTTCAAAGTTCACTGCTTTCCGAATCGGCGTTTATAACGCAAATCAGTTTTATCGTACGAACGTCGTATTTCAGTTTGCGCTTACGTTCTGATTTCCATTATAACTGCAAACTACCTTTATATCTTTGCTTTAATTGCATCTCGCCTTATCTCAAGTTAAAGTGGTTTACGAATCAGCTTTTATACCGAAATCGCTTTTATCGTACGAACGTCGTATTTCAGTTTGCACTTATATTCTGATTTCCATCATAACTGCAAACTGCATTCATATCTTTGCTGCATCTCTCCTAGTCAAAAGTTGAAGTGATTTACGAATCGGCTTTCTTACCAAAATCACTTCTATCGAACGAAAGCAATTTTCGATTTTAATCGCAGAAGGTTTTCCGCTGCACTAATTCACCCCCCCCCTCTTAGTGCTCTTGATCCTAACAGCCTAAAGTCTTCTACCGATTCGTCGACCGATCCTACAGCTCAACGTCCAATCTTTTGACATGTTCCACTCTAGCCCAACATGATTTTTCTTGCTTTTAATTGTCTCTCCCTGATCGAAGCTTCCTGCGTCACTCAAAACGCAGATCAGATAAAACTATCAATTGGTTTCATAATCAAAATCTGAGATTCAATAATGTCCCCCTTTTTGATGATGACAACCAATTGATAACCGAGTTAACCTTAACTCCTCCTATTAATATGTCATATTGATAGAATCTTGAATTCAAGTCAAAGCAATATTTCATCATGAATATTTGCAACACATCATCGTAAAATTATGCATAATTAGAATTTCAATACATCATCCTATGCATGATTGTTCATCATAACTTCTCCCCCTTTGTCATTAACAAAAAGGAGAAGTACAACTATGCAAGCTAGTAAGAAAGCAACTATTGAACATGTAAGCTAGCAAGTTTTAGAGATTTGCAGAGTTTAGTATGTTTGCTTTTCTTTGCAATGTTTAAGCTAGCAAGTTTTCGAAAAAGAATGCAAGATAGCATTTTTTCCTCTTATTGAATTGTGTAAGCTAGTAATTCTTGCTTCCTTTTGCAATGTGCAAGTTGCAAGTTTTGCTTCTTGAGATAGGCAAGATAATACTTTTGCTTCTTTTGATATTGTTGTATGTTTGCAATTTTTGCTTCTCTTTAGATATACAAGCAAGCAAGTAAGTTTTTTAATCTTTGAAATATGCATGCTAACAAATTTATCTCTCCCTTTATCATTGTCAAAAAGAAGGGAAGAATATAATTTTGTAAATTTTTTTCCCTTTACAATAATTTTCAAAGCATGTCAAAGATAAATAACAAATTTACATCAATATTCCAATCATAAAAAATAAAAGATCAAGTCATGATTTTTGACATATCTTTTCTTTTGTATATAGAAGGAATGATAGGGAAACGATCTTGATTCAAAAGAAGATTCGAGTCTAAAAATTGAGAAATCAAGATCATGATCTGAAAAATGTATAAGAAGAATTTATGCATTTGGAAGATTTAACATGTCTAAGTTTGTCATTCAAGCTAACAAAAACAAGATCTTGATTCATAGAAAAATCTCATATATCCAATATCGAGAAATCAATATCATAATTTAGAAAAAAAAATAAATCTTAACCCATAAAGTTTTCTTGTATGAAATGCCAAGTCATCATCATTATTACATTAGGTATGATACTATATCAATAAATTTTTAAATCAATTTTACTTTGGTATGCATGATACTAAAACATGGTTTCAAGTCTTCAACATATAAGATGCATAACTTCAAACCATTACTTTTCATTCTTGCTTCATACGTGATATCAAAAATAAATCAATTATCACTATGAGCATATTAAGACATTAATATTTTCAAGCATTTATCACGTTATACATTAAATCAATATTTTGATCATGATACCAAATATTATCATTTCTCTCATTATACTAAAGCATTCATGATACCAAATATTAAATTAATTTTTTAAGCATTTATCACTTCATGATTATTGGTACCAAACATTTATCATTTATTTTCTCCCCCTTTGTCATAGGCGAAAAGGAAAATCATTCAATAATACAAGGAAAATCTATCTCCCTTAATGTGCAAAACTTTTCTCATTACATTATTTTTCAAATCATCACATGAAATATATCAAAATTAACTTGGTGATGAGGTATATAATTCATGAAGACAAATTATGAATATCAAGAGACAAATTATGATTCTTTTGGATAGTAAAAAGAAGAAACATATTAAATAATCTTGATTCATAAGAATCTTAAGTTGTTAAGATCATGATTTATATATTAATAAAAGATCTCAAATTATAATTCAAAAAATCATGATTTATATATTAATGAAAGATATCAAGTTATAATTCAAAAAATCATAATTCATAAAAAAAAATCTCCTCTTAAATGATATGAGAACACATAATAAGATATCTTGATTCATAAAAGATTTCAAGCTATAATTCCGAGGAATCAAAATCATGATATAGGTAAAAACTCATTCAAATTCAAATAATCAAAATCATCAAAATTACTTTCAAGAAATTCAAAATATAAATAGATTCATAAATCTCTTTTTGAAAAATCGATAAGAGAGTGATAGAGAAATTTTCAAAATGCATTCCTTTTTTAGTTGTTTCAAGTTATGTGGTTTGGTTTCTTACAAGCATGCCTAAGTTTTTTTTTTTTTATGCCAAATCAAAACATGCATCAATGTTTAAAACAAAAAAAGAAGTTTCATTATGGTGAAGATCGATAAGCCATTAATCACAACAATCATCATGCATAATTTTGAAATATAAACTCATTAAGCATAATCATCAAACATGATTTCATAAAGTATTTTCAATCAAAATAGGAAATCATCAATTTAGATACACATTTTTTTTTCTTAAAAACATACATAGGATTAATCATTAGATTTAAATCTAATATTTTGTTCCTTTATCATAAAACATGCAATTGTCATTATCATTTTTAAAATTACTAGCATGATCCAAAAAAAAATATTATATCATGTAATTTTTAAAAAAATATATATATATTTTTTAAACTAATTTAAAAATAACTTATGAAATGCATCATGTAATTTCGAAATAAAGGAGTTTTATTTGAGTTGTTTACCTCATTATCGACAACCATTAAGGCGTAGTTCGCTACCTTATATTTGTTGGTTTGCTTCTCGTATTCAGATGTGCTTGATTCGTCCTTGAGTGTTTCCTTTTTCTTTGGCAACTTTTTATTTTTGTGTTCATTTTTATTCTTAGTTTCATATTTTATAAATTTTATAAATTTACTTGTGACCAATTCTATGTCATTTTCGCTCAAGTGGTCTTCTTTTGTTCTAGGTGTCAAGTCCTTCTTATTATTTGGAAGGTAGTTCTCATGTTCATTTTGTGTCATATAACTCATTTCATATGTCATTAAAAACCCGATAAGTTCTTCAATCGGAAAATGGTTCAAGTTCTTTGATTCTTGTACTATCGTTACTTTCGAATCCCAATTTTTAAAAAGTGATCATAAAACTTTATTCACAAGTTCAAGATTCGAAAAACTTTATTCATAGAGCTATTAGACTATCGACGACATCCATAAAACGAGTATACATGTCTCTAATAGTCTCGCTTAGTTCTATACGAAATAATTCAAAATCATGCATCAAAATATTTATTTTAGAGTCTTTAACTCTACTAGTGCCTTCGTGTGTGATTTCGAGTGTGTGTCAAATGTCAAAAGCTGTTTCGCAAGTAGAAACCCGATTGAATTCATTTTTATTTAAGGCATAAAATAGAGCATTCGTAGCTCTAGCATTTAAAGAAAGAGTTTTTTTCTCTAAATAATTCAATTCGTTCATTGGAATAAAAGACTTTTAAAAATCATTTTCGATAATATTTCATAAATTTAAATCCAAGGAAAGCAAGCAAACTTACATTCGAGTTTTCTACTAAGTGTGAAGCTAAAGTAATGATGAAGTATAGCAATTTACGGCAAATGTAAATAACAAAACAGAAATGCAAACTAGA